>NW_027510150.1:1643567-2243567 GCF_048772815.1 Callospermophilus lateralis
CCTACCTTGGGGGACTATATACATGAGAAATCCTTTCCCCATCCCATGCCAGTGTCATTGGGGCCTTGTGTCTGGAAGTACCATGTATGAGTTTAAGACCTTCCTCTCTTGCAGAAGAGGAAGCCGAGGGTTAGCTGCTGGAGGGACAGAGGACTTGCCAACCAGCAGGGCTCCTCTAGGCAGAAGCCTCAGCCCAGCCACTCTAACCAGCAGTGTTCCTGGGAAGCCACTCATCTTTTTAGCACTGGTGATCTATTGTGGCCCAGGGCTTTCCTAGTTGTTCTTGTTCTAAGGAACCACTTTGGAATGCAGCAGCTGTTAAAGGCAGCTCTGTGTGTGCAGCCAGGCCTCATTGGTTTCTACTAAGTTCATTCATAAATCATGGGTTAGTGTGTAGCCCGACTTGGAGAGCTGTGTGCAGGAGTGCCCTTTCCCTTGAAGGAAAGTTTCTGGAGCCCAGTCTGTGCCTGTAGTCTGCTTCCTCTGGTTGACACACCCTCCCTTCATGCTCACATCCCCACTATGAGATGGCAGAGAAGGAAGGGTTGCTTCTGAGGGGTGCTTTCCCAGCCACCACTGCAGGCCACCCAAAACTGTCTAAGTTCTGTGTCCTGACCCACTGGTCCTCTGCCCCTTGTCTTGGCATGAGCACCATGTTCAGCACCTCTGTGAACACTCATGCCCCTGCCAAAGGGAACTGCCACATCTAAGGCCATGCTGCTCCAGCAGAGAGTCAAATGTGTCTAAAGGTATTGCTTTAGGCAGGTTTATGAGCCTTGCACAGGTGGAAGGTGTTGCAAAGGCAGGAACAACTGACCAGTGACCATGCCTTTGGCACTGTCCTTCACCAGTGGGATTCTGTTGCATGCCCCAAGTTATAAGTGAGGTGGCCTGGCAGCATCCTTTGAAAAATGGGAACAGTGGCTCCAGGATGAAGTCCATGCTGCATGGGCAATCAGACCCAAGATGACACCTACCCCCCTGCCTCAGTGTACAATGGCAGGCACTTGGGTGCCCCTGAGAGGCAAGAGAAAGGGCAACCCTCCAGCTTTGTCTAAGGATAGACACTGGCACTCAGGGCAGCACCAAACCATGAAGAAATCTCAGTGCTGTGCAGAGGCCACCCTGGAGCCACAGGTGCCAAACTGCAAAACACTCCTGGGGACTTTGAAAGGCAGGGCTGCCTTGTCTCTGGACACACCAATCTGAGGATGTGGGAGCTGTGAACAAGCAGGATGGGATAATGAGGAGAAGCAGCCCCTTTAGTAAATTCTCCCAAACTTCTCCATTCAGTGTCTGTGGTTTGTTTTGGTGCTTGTGGCTGGATAGAGAGAGAGAGACTGAAGGAGGGAATGAAAGAAAGAAGAAGAGTAACCCAAGGAGAGGCTGCAACTTCAGAGACCTCTTTGCCATTGGCCACACCTTTGCCTTCTGCTGCAGTCACTACATTTTTCTCCTCTGGTTTCTGAGACTAAAGGGCATGGGCCCCTGAAGGCAGCTCCACTTGTCTGCTCAGGGCAGCCCCGACAGAGCCCAGGGAGCTCTGTAGTAATGTAGGGAGACATCGCCTCCTGCCACCATTTCCTCATGCCACTGAGTGAGCTGAGAGGCTCTCTGCCAACCAGGTGTAGCTGGCACTGCAGATGGGCAAGCAGAGGGCATTGCTCTAACTGGTGGACAGAAACTCAGCACTACTGGGAACCCATAGTATGGAGTGAGCCCAGGAAACCCATGGTGATGGCAGGGACAGTTGATTAAGTGACAGCTCATTCACCACACAAGAGCTGCTGAGCTGGGCCTAGCAGAAGATTGCATAGCCAGCATGACTGGGAGACAAAGGTCTTCATCAGTGTTTGCAACTGGGGACAGTTTGTTTTCTTCCAGTTGCTCTTAAAAATGTGGGCTTGGCGTGAGGAGCACATCTGCCTACCCGGATTTCAGCCCATGTGGCATGACACAGTGTAGACTGGTATTCACCTCTGCACTATTTGGGAACACTCTCCCATAATGAGGCATTGAATGATGATGACAGTAGCAATCCCAGTGTTTTGCTCTGACTGCAGTGTCTGCCAGTAAATAGCCAGAATAATGATAAGGAGCATTTTTTCCAGGGGTCCCAGGGAAAGCCATGACCCTGAAGATGTGCTTAGTGTTTCTTTGAGTTTCCTAATTATGACCTTCCATCTGCACATGGTACAAGAAGTAGAATTACCCCCCTCATGAGTGCTACTGCTGCTTGTTTTGTGACATTGGGCAGGTCAAGGACCTCTCTGCACTTTGGTTTCATCACCTCTGAAAGGAGCAGTTAGTCCAAAGCGGAGGTGAACTGTGACTCATGAGCTGAATATCTTTTACAATTCTCCATTCCTCCTTTATTATTTAGGGCAATGTCAGGCTCACAAGAAGCAGAGAGACTTGCCGAGTGAAGCCCGTCTCACACAGCCTGAGTTCTGCAACTGTGACTTCACAGCCAGTTTCCTTTCAACTCTTTCTGCCCTCTGCTCACCTCCTGCTCAATTCTGTGAAGAAAAGTACAGACATTGTATGTATTTGTTTGTAAATACATAAGTAGGCCTTGGAAATATTCTACATATTGTCAAAGATTATTTAACTGCTCAGATGTACCTGTACTCTCAACAAGCTGTCAGTGCTGCAGTTTTCCCAAACGCATCTCAAGAATCCCCTTTCCCAGCTCCTCTTCCTTGGGCCATTCACTCCCATCAGGGACACCAGGTAGCCCCTGTTTCCCCACAGCCTGGCCCCTGGATCACCCTGTTAGGGTTTGGATCTGATATCCAAACCTGATAAGCAAGGGAAGCCCCTGAGTATAGTTTCAGCTGCTGTGCTGCCATGAGGAAGCATCTTGTACGTGTAGAATTCATTTATTTATTACTAAGGTTCTTCTGCATAACTCTTGCCCATTTTCTCTCATGGGCCATTGTGTTTTTCTTCTCTTCTTTTAGAAATTATTTATGTGCTGAGAAGAACCCTCTTCTCTGATGAAAATTGTTTCTTCTCTCAATTTGCATTTCTGATTTTCTTTGTTTCAAAGGAAATTTTAATTATCCTTAAATTTTGTGTAGTTGGCTTTGTCAGTCTTTTCGCCTTACTGCCTGTGGATGTTGAACTGAATGGAGAATATTTTACCTTTTCCTAAGTTGTAAAGAATTTGCCCTGGTCTGAGGATTAGCTCAGTTGGAAGTTTGCTGGCCTTGCATGAAAAGGCCCTGGGTTCAATTCCCAGCACCCCCCCTCAAAAAAAACTCACCATGTTTTGTTTAAATACCTGCATCATTACCTTTCCAATTCTTATTTCCCATTGATGTTGTCTTTTTAAATTCTCTGAGCACAGACACCACCCCAGACCCAACAGCAGAGCAGAGCATAGTGGACAGGCCTCTGGGTTTTCCCCTTAAGGAAGCTCTCATTCCTGCCTTCAAAACAGTGTCCCAGCAAAAGAGGCTCCTGCCCTGTGCACAAAGCCAAGCAGAAGATGATTTCAAACACTCAGCCTGCCACGAAGCCCCAAATCAGCACAAGGAAAGGCAGTAGTTGTGGGAAATTTGATCTCAGGTGGCCAGGTGCTTGGCAGTGGAATGTCATTGAAGAGGAGGTAAGCAGGTGACTGTGGGGAAATGCATGACTTAACAGTGCATGTGAATACCATAGGTTCCACTGGAGGATTCAGGCACACAGAAGGGAGATGCCTAATTATTGAAGGCCAGAGCAAGAGGAGAGAAAAGCCACCTATCATTCCACCCACACTGCCAGTTGTGTGTTCTGCATGTCACATGCCTGTGGAAATGGAGAAGACGAGGTGCTCTGCCATGACTGAGGCACAGTCGCAGAGTTGAAGTGGGGTTTTGTCCTGGTCACATCTGCCTCAGTGCCCAGCACCCATGAGGCTGCAGACATGCTGAGATGGTCTGTCTTCTCTGTGGCCCCACCGGTCCACTGTGGTGGCCATGGGGGTGGGCAGGAGGGTTGAGTGCCTCAGGCACAGGTGTCTCTGAGAGCACTGCCTCCCTCCCTGCTGTCACTTTTTGCAGGACCCTGGGCAGCAGCTGGGTAGCTGCCCTTGCCTTTGTTTCCCAGGTGGGGAGCCCAGCAGAAGATCATTGGGTAGAAGCACTTTCTGTGCACCCCAGTTGCACTGTTGCTCCCTCTTGGGCTCAGGAGCTGGCACCTCTGCCCTGGGTGCAGGAGCACAAGGCTGGAGGTTGTGGGGTAAGAGCAGGGGATTTAGCTGCTCCTTTTGTGCCATTCTAAGGTATTTTAGCTGTCCTGAGGACTGGGGGGGTCTCAAGTATGTAAATTTAAAAAGCCCGGAGCCTCCACTCTATGACACTGGGGCCTCATAGTCTGAAAGCTCTTGTAAAAGCCACAAGCACTCTGAGCTTCACCCCAGCAATGGGGGAAAGCGGAGAGGCCCTGGGGATGGAGTGGGAGTGGAGGTTCCAGCAGACTCTAAGTCCAGAGCCAGATCCAGCCTGCACAGACCTCCCCCAGCAGCACCTCTAGACAGTCCCCTTAGCATGACACTGCAAGATGGAGGAAGAAGGGCCCCAGACCACATTCTCATGAGGTGTCTTGTAAGGTTTGGGAATGAGTTCTGAATTCATTACAATTCCACTTGAATGATGAGCACTTGCTATTTATTCTATCCTTGATCTGCTTGACCATGAACATGTGTCTACTCCAGCAGGATGCTGGGTGGCAGCAGGGCCTGTGGGGGGAGGCAGCAGCAAAAATGTTATTTTTATCTCCCATTATTGGAGGGGACACCATAACTGGAACACTGGGGTTGTTGTCAGCTAATTGGGTAAAGAATGGCCGGGTTGCCCTCAGATCTTCCCATCCATAGTGACTCACTGCTGTAACATGAGATCAGCTGAATCCTGGTCTGTTTAACCTCCCAGATTACGTGCCCTAAGTACATCATGGGGAGGTGCTTTAATGTCATCTTTAATGTCACCAGGCAGGGAAACCAATATGGTGACCCCAGTAGATTCCAACCTTGGGATAGGGAGAGGGGAGCCCTGCACACATGTCATCATGTGTCCAATATCATCCTGGATGTGCAGAAGGACAAATTTTTCTGACCTGGTAAATGGTTCCCTGCATTCACAGCTGGCTGTGAGGCTCAGGTCTTCTGGTCCACTGGTCAGCTGACCAGGCCCCCAAGGGGCAGGGTTGACCTGCAGGTTTTCCCTGTGAGTTTGTACAGATGGTGGCCAAGAGTAGTGGCAGCATCCATGGAGATGGAAGGGGTCATCTCATTTCCATGCCCTATAATTAAATTCCACATGCCCACCACATTGGCTGTATCTTGTAGGCTTTCTTTATTGAAGCTGCCCACCCCACACATACAGGCCAGATCTCCAAACTGTGAGAATGGTCTCAGAGACCTGAATCTCTTAATGTGAGTCTGTGTCTCAGGTGGCACATACTGCTCTCAGGGATGCCCTGGGCAGGAAATGGCATCTGGAAGTTGTGCTAGGAAGGCAGGGCTATGGCCCCCAGGCACTCACGCTTCAGCCATGAATACTGCTCTGTGCATTCTAAGCTTAAGGCTTTGAATAAGGACTTGCCAAATGCCACTGAATATTTTTCACAGTTATCACAGATCTTGCAATTTTAAATTAAGTTCTCAATTTGGGGGGAATCCCAAATGCTACCTTGTACTAGTGCCAAGTAACAGAATGTTTGACCATAAGACTTGAAATGAGAGGACTTAATATCAGATACAGCAAGAGTCCTAGAGCTGGACAGTTTGAGGGCTGACTCAGGATTTCTTCCCTGTAGGCCAGACCAGCTTCTTTCTGTCTTCCTCCAGAGCCTATTGGTTAGTTCTCAGTCTGCTCCCCTCATGATCACATGATGTTTGCTTGAGCTCCAAGCATCATCTGATCACCCATGCACATTTGAAGGCTGTAAGAATAAACTCAAGTTTGTGAGTGTGTGTTTGTGTGTTTTAGTTAGTTAGAAATTTGTTTTCTTAGATAACATAAAATTTAGAAATACAAACTTCAGTATGGTGCAGGTAGGCAATACCTTTGTCTCTGTTGCCTTGTGAGTGGCCTGTTACTCTTATTGCCTTGCTCTATTTTACAGAATAAATGGAAAGATAGGGAGAGTAAACGTGAAGAGGAGATGCCAGATAACTTCTCTGTTTCTGTGACCATGATTGGACACCATGCCCAGTGGCCTCTGTCCACTTCTCATTCCTGGGGACTTCAGGACATGTCTATTCTTAACTGCAAGGCAAATTGGGATGGGTCTGTGCCGCCGTCTTGAGCAGTGCTCAGGTGTTGTCATTGAGAAGAAGGGAAGAGTTTCTACTGGGACAGTGACCGGCTGCATTTGCCAGTATCCTCATCAATAGATGAGGGGACTGAGTTGTGGGGACTTCAACTATTTTTCCAAAGCCTTGTAGGGCAACTGGATCTGAGTTTTTGTGGGCCTCAAGGATGCACTCTCCCAACTAATAGGTAGAGCCCAGCAAGGATATCCATATGGCTGGAGCAAAGCAGGAAATGGAAGGGCCTTGTGGGTAGAGGAGGGGCTGGGGACAAGATTCTTGTGGCAGCAGGTCTGTAGGCGTGGCTTTTCCCCAGCAGAGGGGACACCAACTGCTTTTCACAGATCATCTAGATGGGATCAGAGGGGATGAAGAGGTGCAGTCTGAAGGCCTCTGTGGTCAACATGGAAGTGCAGGCAGGTCTTCATTTTGAGTCTGTGTGACTCTTTGCAGAGTTCTTACTGGGAAGCCTGGGGGTGGGGGAGAGGAAAAACCTGCTCTGCCTCTGGCCACTGGTGGGGATCCTGGTTCCCCTGGCAGGTTTGCTCTAGAGGGAAAAGACTGAGGGGTCGGCATGTGGGTGGAGTGTGAGGGGAACATCCGGCATCTCCTGACTGAAGGGGTGCCATTATGGAGGTTCCTGGTGTTGCCATCTCAGCTTGTGGTGACTAGGGGCCAATGTCCAGAAGGTCCAAGCACAGTGTGGTCATAGCAGGCTGCCTGCTCAACATCTCTCTGCAAACACAATGTGGGGCATTCTTTTCCCACAATCTCCTGTCAACACAGAATCTCGCAAACCCGAGCAGTTCTCTTGACCTGATTTTGAAAGTCATTACGGTTGAGACAGGACAAGGGGATAGTTTATTATGAAAATATTTGATGACCCAAGAAGGTGTGCCCAAGTTAACATCACAAATGGAATCAGTGGATCAGTGGAAAGGCTGCTGCTAGCCCTTCAGGAGGAACAGTGACTCAGCCTGACAGAGAGGGACAGTCGGTGAGTTCACAGCTGAGGCTTGATATTTGTACTACGCTTAGATGGCCTTTGTGTGAGTCTGGCAGTGATGCCCTGTATGGAGGTGTTCAACACCTGAGCCTGATTAACAACCATGGAATCAAGGTCCCCACCTTTCAGGCCTAAGGAGGTGGACAGAAAGGAAATAGTCACCAGAGGAAAAACAACAACAACAACAACAAAAAAAAAAAACGGGAGGTTTTCTCGTCAGTGGGCACCTGTCGTATGCTGCTCTCTCAAGACCTGCCGACTCTTCTGGAAGACTCTATCCTCCTTCTTTGGCTGAGCCTTGATTGGGTCTGAGATGGAGAGTTTCAAAAGCATGCCCAGCAGAGAGGTGGACTTGTGCTATTGTCTGTCCTGTGATCTTGCTGGTCCTGGACTCAGCTTCTGTTGTACTTCATGAGTCAATTTCTCCCCAGCTAGCCATTGTTGTATCTGGGGCCTCTGTCTCAGTCCTTTAGACTACCATAACAGGACAGCATGCACTGGGTGGTTCAGAAGAAACAGGAATGTTTTTCTCAGAGTTTTGAAAGCTGGAATTCCAAGGTCAAGGCCATGGCAGATTTGATGTCAGATGAGAGCCACAGATAGCTCATGGATGGTGCCCTCTCCATGGATCTTCATTCAGTGGGAGGCTTGAAAAGTGCTCTTGGGCCTCTTTCATAAGGGCACAACTCCCATTTTTGAGGGCTCAACCCTCTTGTTCTAGGTCACCTCTCCCAGTGTTCCTCCTCCTGATACCACCATCTGAGGAATGAAGATTTCAGAATCTTAATTTTAAGGGCATAAACATTCAGATCTCTGTGGCCTACAAACCCTCAAGGAGGTTTTCCTCCATGGTGGAGGAACACAGAGTGGCACTCACACAAGTCTTCATGGCCTGGAGCTGTGCAGATGGATATATGGCCATGAATCAAGGCTTGATGTACTTCAGAACTGGGCCCCAGTGTCAATCATCCAGGGCCCATGGCTTTCTAAATACACAGTGTATCACACTGACTTTTTACAAGTTAGCATTTCTCTTTTACTCAACTTACTGCTTTTCCTTAACAAACATCTCAAGGTGAATCATACGTCATGGACATAAATGTATTAGCTTATGTCTTTGTCTATTATTATAATTCTATATTTCAAGGCAAAAATTAATGTGCCTTGAATTATGACCCTGCGTATTTCAGCTGACTTTCAGAACCAGCAGGGATGGTGGCAGTGATTAATGTGAGATGCTGACATGCCATTGAACAATGGGCAGATTTGGGGTTGTCACATCGCTCACTCTCCACACATCAGTGCACATGCCTGGGAAGGCATGGGGATTGTCTGGAAGTGAAGGCAGGCTGCAGAAGGAAATGGGCCTGGTTTCCCAAATATGAAATAAGCTGAGGGTGTTGCTTTGGAAACAGGATGGCCCATGCTGAAATCTCTGTGATATTGCCTTACACTGCTGTCGCCATTCTCAGGCTTCACTTCAAGGATCTGGGTTGTCCTGGAGCCTTTGAAAAGTTCCCCACCTTCTCTATTAACACTCCCCTCAAGTTTCCAAGTTTTCAGTCTTTGGTGCAACACCTTTCTGTGGCCACATCATTTGTTGACTATTGAATGTTTTTCTTTAAAATATGCTGCTTCATTGAGGTTTAAAAGGAAAACCAGTTGGACACTATGAATGGAAACTATCATCATTTGCCATCAGTAGAAGATAAAGGCCACCAGGGAACATCACACCAGGGAAGTCCTGATGCAACCCATCTATCATGAGGGGTGTTGGTGTGTGCAGGGAAGGGGCTGAAGGTTTTTGTGAGCTAAAATTCCCCTTGAATTACAAGAAAGTCTCCAAGAGATCTGATCAGGGAAACTCCTCCCTGCACCACGCAATGGTATTTACACCCCACTTAAATGACACTGAAAACATCTGGCTTTTCAACTAAAATTCTGTCTTTCATCACCAGGTGATGTGCTGCACAATTTGTGGCTGACTTTGGATCTGTGTTCAGTGGCTGATTCTGTATTTCTTCAGATATTAAGCAGCAGCATTTTGCTGAACCCTCATTCTAGGGCAAGGATCATGATTGCTATGGCTTCAATACATGTGTTGCCCCCAAATCATAAAGTTTAACCCCCAAAATCTTATACCAGTGGTATGGAGAGGTAGAGACTGGATCTGGCTGTGGTGTTCAGAGGTAGGACCTTTGAAACATGACTGAATTAAATAGGTCATCAGGGTGGATTCCCCATGATTGGATTCTAATGGCTGTATAAGTACAGGATAGACCAAAGACCCAGGTATGCAAGCAAGCTCCTGCCATGATGAAAAGTGCCACAGGGCCCTTGGAAGTACCTAGGCCATGCTGGTGAGACTTCTAGCCTTCAAACATCAAGGTAAATAAAACCCTCTTTTTTGTATAAAGTAGTTGCCTCACATATTTTGTTACAGTATTTGATTTTTGTCCAGGAGCAAATGCCCTATTGATTAGGATTTTTATTCTGGGATAGAGACTGAGTGTGAAGAGCTGTGTGTGCCCAGCTCTTCTCCAAATGCTTATGGAGAAGGTGAGCACCATGTCAGGATCTCCATGTTTTCTAGGATGGTTTTCCTGTTCAGTTTACTGACTTTGCTGCAGAGACTTATGTCTGAATGAGACTGAGTAATCTGTAGCTCACATATATAGATTTTAACATGATGGGGTTGGGCTCTTAAAGTTTCTCATTTTAAAAAAATTATCATGAACAGAGTTAGAGAGAGAAACACCCTGAAGACAAATATGTCTTGAATACAAACTTCCAAGAACATGTGGCTGGGTCACGTACTAGGATCACAACAGAGCCCAATGCAAATCTTAGATGTTGGCTCTGTGCTCAGGTGTGTGGAGAGGCTTTATGCAGGGCTCTTTTTACACTAATGAAGGGGCTGGAGGTTGTGCAGGCATAATAGCAAATCAGCTCCACATGAGTATCTAGTGATGCAAGGAAAACAGGGTGAGCTCAGGATGGAGAGCAACCCTGGGAAGGAGAGTGAGCCCATTGGTGGAGTTAAATGTGTGTAGTTCATGACTCCTGCACACCATGGAGGCAGGCAAACCAAGGAAAGAAGGAGAGGAAAGAGAAAGGGAGAGGGAAAGGTGCTCCAGCTTCCTGGTTTGGCTGCAGAGGTCGCAGATGTGGGTAGCTCTTGATGGACTGAGGTGGGAGTGTTTCTGACTGAGGAGCAGGAAGCATTCCAGAGATGCCTTGGGAATTTGTGACTGAAGCCAGTGTTCTTCAGGCCTCAATGCCAGCTACACCATCCATAGTTTTTCCTAAACATTTGGTTTAAAATAGTCCTCAATTCCATGGAAGTTGCAAAGAAACATGGGTCCTATGGACATTTGGCTCAGCTTCCCAGAGCTGGCATCTGAAATGACCATGCAGTACACCAATAAGACATTTAACATCTGTGTCATACTAGCAACTCTTTCCTTGTCACCAGATGGGTGTGCATGTGGCATGTGCTTACTTAGCTTCACAGTCCATTGGTTGTCCCCCATGGATCTGGCTCTGGCAGCCACACCAAGGTGTCTAACCTGCTCAACGTTCTTTCACAACACCCCCCTAGACTCAGCTCCTCTTCACGTCCCCATCCTTGGTAGTCCAATATGACCCCACCTCTCCAAGCTACCTCATGGATAAATATATTATGGAATGGAGCCACATAAAGTGTGCCCTTTGAGACATCTCGCTGTCATGTACCCTGGGTGCTGAACTCAGCAGCTCCTTTGTGTGCCCAGCATTGTCTCCTGACTTGCATGAGCCTGGCTTCTTAAACCCTTCTGAAACCTCATTAGAGGAGCAGAGGTGGTTGCCTGGGGTGCATTTTGAGACTGTTTGCTGAGCCTCCAGATATTGTGATGTCTCTATCCACAGCTATTAAGAGAGATCTGGCCTTGGCCGCCTGCAGCAGCACTGGCCCATGGCCTTGCAGCATGATTGCAGAACTTAGGCTCAGCAGGAATTTTAGCAGATAAAGACATGAAGAACAACCAAGTGACAGTCTAAAGGGAGTTCTGTTTATGAGGAATGAGTGGACATGAGGACATATAGAGTCAAGGAAAATAGGCAAGTGCCCCTGTAAGCCCCAGCCATACTCAGAGAGCACTTACTTTCCCAATCACCAGAACAAGCTAAAAACCACCCCAGGGTGTCCTTCACCCACACTCTGTGGAGTTGCTCAAGTGGAAACTCAAAAGATGACATTATTTGACTGAAGCCTTTATTTCATAGAATATATTAATGAACATTAAACAGGAAAATAAAATTAAAGTTGTGTGAAAGATTGAAGCCATCTTCAATCTAATGAGAGACATCTGCCAATTTCTGTTTTGTGCATTTACCAAGTAAGCAGATTTTTTTCATAAGTTAGTAATAAGGTAAAAAAAAAAAAAAGGTGGAGGGGAGCAAAACAAACCAAAAATGGTTGTTGGTGCTCTAGGAAATTGGACAGAAGAAGGTAAAATTTGGTCTAATAAATTTGTGCTGAGGGAGAAGATGTGCAGTTCTTTCCATTTTCCATGGACTTCTTTGAGTTTCAGTCTTGCAAATGCTCCACTAGACTCACCTGTGATGCTCTTCCTTTACCCCACAAATATGAATTGAACTTCTCCAGGAGCTGGTGCCATGCTGCTGCTTAGCCACCTGGTGACTGAGCAAGATGCAGGCCCTGTCCTGGGGAAGCAGCAGGAGAGGCTGAGACAGGCAGGAATGACTAATGTGAAGGGCCACCAGGCCTCACATGAAGAGAGATCTGGCATTGGCCACCTGCCGTGGGGCAGGCCCAGAGCCTGTAGCAAAACTGCAGAAATAAGGCAAATGGGATCTTTTGGTTTTGGGGTCTTTGGTTTAAAGTAACAGAAGGGCATGGGCACCTTTCTAAGGGCTTTTCAAACGCAATCACTTTTAAATTCCCTTGATAATTATAAGAGGTTGTGTCATAATTTTTGTCCACAGAGCATGGATGAGTGACAAGGCACTCAAGCATGCTGGGAACCTGCCTACACCACCTGGTTTTTTGCTGGGGATGCAGTGATGACATGTCACTGGTGTGGGATGAACTTCGACCTCTCCCTTCTTCTACTTAATACCCTCCAAAACCTCCATGTGGCTGTGTGTGTGACAGTAGAATTATGGTCCCAGAACCAACAAGCCTCTGTCCCCTCTGCCTTCTAAGAAGTTCCATGTTTTTGTTATTTCAGCTAAAAGACACTTCTGCACATGGGCAGCCCCTTAATGAACCTTTGGGAACTTGCCAGAGGTGCTTAAAGGAACACTTAGAGAGCCAGTCAACTCATAAGTGTCAGGAAGCATTTACTTAAGGAAGAAGGCACTGACTGAAGCTAGGAGCTAAGCATATGATTCTGTGCAGTGGATTTTCTTTATAAAAGTGTTTTCTTGATACAGGGCCCTTTCTTTGTATGGGCTTTGTTCTATATTAATTATGGAAAAGCTTGGGCTTCCATCACCTGCAGAGCCCTAATTAGGACATGCCTCTCTGTTGAAGGTCCCCAGGGACATCCTGAGAGCTGAGCCTTCAACATAGAGACCTTGGGGGACAGGCAACACCCAAACTCCAACCTGTAACAGGATCAGGACCCTTTCAGCTCTGGTCTCAGATTCATTGATTGAATGAATCTGGTTTTAGGACCATGAGAAATTTATATGAGGTAGGGGTCTTTGGTTTAAAGTAACAGAATGACACTAAGTCAGCTTAAACTGAGTTGGGTGTTTATCAAAGGGACAGGCTTGTCTCCTGGGCTGTAGGTGTGAGCTGTGTTGGGGGTGAGAAGCTAGGCCCTTTGCAGATGCAGGACTGGGGGCATCTTTCCTTGTGCCTCTCATCCCTGCCTCCAGTGGACATGGTCAGACCACTGCAGGGCCACGTCTGTTTGGCAGACGGATGGTGATTTTCTGGAACATCCACCTTTGCACCGGATGACCTTGCCTAGAGCAGGCCTTGTGCTGGAAACCCATGCCATGGTGGTGTTTTTATGGTTTCATGAAGATGACACCATGCATAAAATGTTGTTTCTACTCTTGAAGTAAAAAGTTGTTATTAGTGTGGGGACAGGAGCTGTCCAAAATTCAAATGCATGAACTAATGCCAAGGGCCTCCCAAAATCACAAGTCCTATCTCAAAGCTCAGCAAAATCAGAGTCAAATGACATTTTTTAGTCACTGCCCCTGCACCTGCACATTAGTCACATGATGCTCATTACTTTTCTGCCACTCTCATGCCATCCTCCACAATGGCATGGCATTTCTTGTGCTGTCTCGCTGTCCCTGCCTGTGAAAGAGTGTGGGGGACAGAAGACTGTCCTGTGTCTTTGCCATGACATCAGGTTATTCTCCAATTGGGGACCTACAAGCACCCCCTTATAGGCTCCAATTTGCTAGTGAATGGGTCCATAGCTTTGTTGGTTGTATGCACTCCAGATGCAGTGGGTGGCTCCTGGGTTGGGGAGCAGTTCATGCTGATGGTCCTAGGCCTGGGAACACAATTGCACCTTCTTTAAGGGACTCTTTTAATAGATTTTTGATTCAGAGTTGGGTATCTCCTAATGAGAGAGAATGGGAACATGAGGCTGAGCACAGGAGAGAGGGAAAACCCAGGCTGGGGAGGCTGAGAAAGGACCGCGGGAGGAAGGTGAGTGCAGCTGGAAGTACACTGTGTCCATGGTGAAGGGTCCATTGGCAGATAGTGCTGGAATATTTCTGGCAGATTCTCAGCACAGGTTCAGATCTTGTGAGAGCACAAAGCAGTACCTGCTTGGAGCATTTAGGTCCAGGAAAGAGGCAATATTGACAGGTGGTCACCTGAAAGGCACCTTCTTTCTCCACTAGGGTCCCCATGCTCTGGGAAGTCCCCAGGGTGAGCAGCACTGTGTGTACCTTGGGGGCTTTAGTTCTCATTTACCTGGAGGTGTGACACCTCTGATTTCCACTGGAATCAGAGAAACTCTCTCATCTCCTCCACCCTGGCTGCCTTCTGTCCAGTCCCCTGGCTGTGATTTTTGAGATATTCCTGAGTGTCCAAAAAAAAAAAAAAAAACCTACCCCTGCATGAGCTGTCAGGCAGTAGTATGTGTGTGTGGGTACTGGCACCTAGGTGGACATGGGGACTTCTGCTGGTCACTGAACAACACTGTACCATTGACTGTTTGGGGCATGATCTATCACTTTCAGCCAACTTTAGAAAGCCAAGGTCATTATCTTTCTGTAGTAGCCTTTGGATCATGGATGTACAATGATTTTTATACCTGTATTGCTCTGGGAGAAGAAAACTTCTCAGCAGACATTATTAAAAGGTTTTTCATCCATGAAAGCTTAACCAGCCAAACTGAATAAGAGCACAGGGTCACTGCTTTGCTTCCATGCCCAGCATCTTTATGTAATAGCCACCATCTGCTGCAATGAAGATAGCAGATCAAAGCTGATGAGTCATTTTTTTTTTCAAATCTGTTTCTTCCAATAGCTCTGGACATTCATAACTTCTGTATTGCCTTCTCCTCCTTTGAGAGCTGAAGGAAGGGATAGATGTTCTTTTCCCTTCAGAGTCCCTGAGGCATCAGAGTCAAATGATTCTATTTTCTCCATCCCCACATAAGGGTTCTTTCCTCCTGACCCCAGTCCTTCAAGATCTTCGTCCAGGAGCAGAGTGAGGTGGACAGCATGAGTGCCCTGCTCTTCTGAGAGTCACACCTAGCCGAGGACCAGGGAAGATGCTGGGCAGTGCCTCAGAAGGCATTGGTGGCCGGGGGCAGCAGTGCTGTGGTGCATGAGGATGTTGTTGTCTGGCTGACGTCTGCCCCTCCTCTCCACTGTGGGGCGGCCACCCTCGGTGGGCTCCTCTCCTCCTTCTGGCTTTGGCAGCTGCAGCCGTGACAGGGACAGGGAGTGCTGTCCCCATTGTCTGGCTGACTTTGGTTTTGCCTTCCCCCCCCTCAGTGATGTATGTACCCACAGTTCCATCCCTGGTCCCCACAAAGGTGGCTTTTTGACTCAGGTTGGAAGCACAAAATCTCTGTGTGTGGCCTTAGAGTGCTTGGGTGTCATGTCGCACCTCGTCTGGGGACATGGACAGTATCACCAGCATGTCCCCATCATCACCAGTGGTGGCATTCTCTGGGTGCAGGCTGTTCCTGTGTGGGCCTTTGAGTTCCCTGGCTCAGGGTGACACAGATCCCTGCCCAGTCGTGGGTGGACGCGCTCCCGCTGAGGGTCCAGATGGGCCTTGCAGTGGGGCAGAACCAGTACTGCCTTCCCCACCATCTCGTGGCCACCTCATGGCCAGGCAGCTTTATCCTTGTCCAGGGGAGGCCTGGGGTCGCCACCTCCACCCTCACCTGGCCGAGCTAGGGGCTCTCAGGGGACCACCCCACCGAGTCCGCTTGTCCAGACTCCAGTCAACCATGATGCGTCTTCACTGTGCAGCTGTCCTGGGACCCCTGGGAAGGAACATCTTCTGTCTCCCCCTGTATTTCTAGGATGTTCTTACTGCACTTAGGGACCAAATGCAAGTAAGGGTCCAGCTCTCTCAGCCTCCACCAAATTCAGCCTCCACCACACTCGGAGGCCAGGAGGAGAGGCTCAGGCTCAGGGACTGAGCCCAGGGTCTGGGATTTGGGGTTCTTAGAAAGGTGCTCTGGTGTCTGAGATAAAAAGACAATGACATCTCTGGTGACAGGTGAGTAGACCATGGAGCTGGGGACCTTCCCAGAGGTCTCGCGGCCCCTCTCAAATGCAGCTGCAGGTTTCCTTGGGAGGGTGCCCTTATTCTGCATGGGCCCTGCAAAGGATCAGTAGAGGTGGCACACTGTCCCCAGAGACCTGGGACAAGAACCAGGGGGGCCTTGGCCCCGGCCAGGGCCCAGCACCTTCTCACACGTGGCTTTGTCTAGACCCAGTCCCTAGCATAGTTGCCCCACCAACAGCCTCCTCCCAACCCACAGGGGCCTCCACCGTCCCTCTCCTGAACCTGTTAGAGGGCAGGGCCTCCCCAGGCCACTGCTGGGGACTCCATGGCCTCTGGTAGGCAGGCCCTGTCCCCAGCTCTGGCTGGAGAGTGCCAGACCTCAGAGGCGCTTGCATTACTTCTGACCCCATGTGGCCTGGGCTTACAGACTGTGGGCAGTGATCACAGTGGTGGCAAGGGTTGACTCAGCTTCCAGGGGACTGTCATTGTGGACACCAAAATGACATAACTGAGATATGGTGGTTAAATGATAAATAAAGCCAACTTTTTACAAACTACAGGGTCATGGTCTTGTTTCCACTCACGCTCATCCCCAGAGAAGCCTGCAGCCTGGCCTTCCTCCTGCTGGGAGCGTCCCCTTGTGCTCACGCTTGTGTCCCAATGACTCCGGAGGCTGAGGCAGGAGAATCATGAGTTGGAGGCCAGCCTCAAAAATTTAGTGAGGCCCTCAGTAACTCGCGAGACCCTGTCTCTAAATATAAAAAGGGCTGGGGTGGGCCTCCATGGTCCAGCAGCCCTGGGGTTCAGTCCCTGATACAGGGAAAACCCAAAACCCCAAGGCAGGGACCTCCTGTCCAGTTAAGCACTGTGCCTTTTCTCTTTGCCCTGGGGACTTGGGGCTGTGCCAGGGGCCACCACCAACCTGCTTCAGAGCAGAACAGATGGAGCCCAGGGTCAGACAGCATGTGGGTGTGTGGGGGGGAGTGGACTGAGGCTCAGGCCCCACCTTCATCCACCCCCCCATCATGTCTGCAGCCAACTTCCGGTGGCTGGTGAAGAAAGTAAGCCCCAGGGCAGTAGGAGGCCAGGAGGCAGCTGGGAGGCCAAGCTCCAGGCCCTGCCTACCCAGGACTTTGCCTGCAGGGAGCTGCTTGAGGCCGGAAATGAGGGGTCCTGGTGGCATCAGCTGCCACCCCTGGCTCCTAACCCCTGGGTTTCCTTCCCAACACTCCCTCCACTACTAACCCCCACCTGCACTCTGGCCTGGCCTGGTCCTCAGAAGCATAATATCCATGAGCCTCCAGTTCTAGCCTCCGGGTGGGTGGCCCAGTGAAGCACACAGCTTCCTGATGAGGGCCGGTGCCTGAGCATGTGGCACCATCTGAGGGCCGTCGTCCTAGGGCCATCAAACACCAGCCCAAGCTTCAGCACACATCACACCCACAAATGAGTCTCCTTGGAGGCTCCTAGGGGTGCCCTAACTATGCCAGCACCCATCTCACCCCTTGCCCCAAATCTTCTGGGGCCACATCACCCATCTGTCCATTCTAGAATCATTAAAGACTGGATGAGAAGCAAATATAGTGGTTTCAGAAAAGATGTAGCAGTTTCCGTGAAGCCAGAACATGTGCATGCCCTTTCCACTCAATTCTGAAAAGAATTGTGCCTATAAAGACTTGGACAAGAGCCTTCATAATCCCAGCCCTGTGGCACATACCTTTAATTCCAGCAACTTGGGAGGCTGAGGTAGGAGGATCGCAAGTTTGAGGCCAGGCTTAGAAACTTAGCAAACTCCTTTCTCAAAAAATAGGGCTGGGATACTGCTCTGTGATTGGCCACCCCTGGCTAAACGTCCAGTCCATACAAATTAAAGAGAATATGCTTAACACCGGGTGCTGGTGTGAATCCTGAAGTCTTCAGGGAGGGAGGTATTGCGTGTGCAGTTCAAAAACTCAGAACACTGGACATGGCATGAACAGCTCAGAGGATGATGGGATGACAGGGAGTGCCTGACAGCAGAGTCTCCGGGCTCAAGGGTGATTCTTCAGCCTTGCACATGATAAGCCTCAAAGTCAATGTCAGAGAGTTGCCTTGATCTGGTTTGGGGACCTCCAGAGACGAGGCCTGGGGAGCTTGTGGTTGGGGACCAAAGGCCAAGGGCGGGCACCGCGGGGCAACTTCCACTGAGAACCCCTTCCGTGCCTTCCTGGGTTGTGGTCCCAGGGACTAAACCCAGGGGCGCCTACCCGCCGACCTATCCCAGCTCTTTAGAGACAGGGCCTCACTGAGTTACTGAGGCTGGCCTCCACCTGGCGACCCTCCTGCCTCAGCCTCCTGAGCCGCTGGGATGACAGCCACGCCCCACCCGCCCCACCGCGCCGGCTCCTTCAATGTTTTCTTAAACATTAACCATATTCCAAGCCTTCCGCCTCCCCTACGCCTGCACACACCTACTCCAGGCGTCGCCTGGCTCCCCTAGGAGCACCTCGTTGTGCTCTGCTGTGGTCCTGATGCGGAGAGGATGGCGCAGGAGCTGGGTGCTGGTGGCCACGCCCTGGAGGCGGGGAGTAGGTGTGGCATGGGCGGAGCCCGAACCCCGCTGTGCCTGTGTGTCCGCGTGGGGGCGCCGTAGCCTTGCGGTTGCTGGCCTCGAGACGCTGCGAGTTGTTGGCAGAGCCCCCCACCCCCACCCCAGAACCCAGGAGGGGACAGCGCCTCTCCGCTGCGGGTCGCCTGAGGCCCAGATGATCAGGCCGAGGTCCCCACCTTGTCCCGCTGGCATTTCAGCTCCTCTAGGAAGGGCGGGGCTATCCCCCGCCAGGTGGCCGTCGCTGCCACTGCGGGATGCCCCCGTCTCTGTGGCCCTGCAGGTCGCGAAGGGTCGGGGCAGCTGCTCAGGGGTCTCCCCAGTCGCCTGGAGGAACGCACCATAGTTGGGCGGGGTGTGCGGGAGCCCCCGGGATTCTGGCAGCTTGTCATCACCAGGTCCTGACTGCGCCAAGTTCCTGCTTAGGGTGAAGAGTGCAGGCTGCCAGCCCCAAGAACTGCCTCTTGGTGTTGATGGCGGGTGCAGTGGGGAACCCTGCTACAGGGTTTGGGTGCCGAGGACTGAACCCAGCGGCACTGGCCACCACTCCCCGGCCCAGCCCTTTTCTATTTTTAAGACAGGGTCTCACTAAGCTCAAGGCTGGCCTCGAATTTGCAATCCTCCAGCCTCAGCCTCCAGCCTGGGTTGACAGGCGCCCGGCTGGGATCTGGCAATGGGGAAATGAGTCCACAAGGGACAAGGATGGTGGATGAGTCTCCTGCAGGCAGGAGTGGGGTCCGGAAGCCTGCCTGGTTGTCACTGCGCTCCCGCCCGCTCCTCCGCCCCTGCTGAAGTCCCTTGGGTCTTTGGATGAACTTAAAGCGGGTGCCGAGCTCTAGGAGTCCCCTGCGTGTCCCCAGTCCCATAGCCGCCCGGTAGCGTCCCCTGTGTTCCGCACAGGGTCCTGCGACGTCCCTCCCGAGGGCCGCCAGTGTTCCCATGAATCACGCAATGCTGAAGGCGCCAATCTGCCCCGCGGTGGCAGTGATGCTGACGGCGACGTCAGGTGATGGAGCAGGCAATTGGCAGGCGCCCATCTTATCATGCTGGCCCAGCATTCATAGCCCATTTATCTCCCAGAGCGGGGCCAGGGGTCAACGCAGCTGGGCGCAGTGACACCCATACCATACCGATTGCCCGGCCTCGCTGCCGCCCATTAGTCATCACCTACCATGGTGATGAAGGCAACAGAGACCCCACCCGTGGCCTCCTGCACCAGGCTGTCCGCAGGCAGTTCTCCAAGTGGGAGGTGTCAGTTTGGTGAATTGCGTGGGGAAGGGACAAGGCACGGTGCTGACCAATGGGCGAGCGGGGAGAAGGATGGCCTCTGCCCTCCATCCCAGGCTCTGCTTCCCAAGGCCTGGGACTGAGGGAGGCTGCTGCTCCTCCCCCTCCTCATGCAGCCCTGGGGCAGCAGCCCAGTGTCTTTCACCCAGTGGGGACACTGGGTGGAGCCAGTGATTTCGCTGGGTCTGATCCTCTAGGCTCTGAGGCCCTCTGCAGGCCTTGGATTTTTATCCCCCAAATGGAGATTTTTCTCCTAAGCCCAGAATCTGGGAGGGCAGGGTGGAACCAGCCAGGGGGGTCTCCTTGTTGACAGACTGCCAAGTCCTCTTCCTGGAGGGACCTGGATTGGGGGCTCCTCTTAATCCAGGCTGCTTGGGTGGCTGATCACACATCACCTCCAAGGTACATGGGATATGGTCACATACCTCCAGAGATAGGAGACAGGGGCCCATCTTACAGATGGGGAAACCGAGGCTCAATAACAGAAAGGAGCCGAGCTGGATTGCAAATACCTTTCATCCCAGCCTTTTGGGAGGCTGAGTGGGGGAGGACTGAAAGTTGGAGGCCAGCCTCAGCAACTTAGAGAGGCCCTGAGCAACTCAGTGAGACCTGGCTCTAAATAAAATATAAAAAGGGCTAGGGACAGGGGTCAGTTGGTAAGGGACCCTGGGTTCAGTCCCTGGTGCCAAAGAAAAAACCCTTCCTGTTCTGGGTTCCCACTCCCACAGGGGCCCCCGAGAGCGGGCAGGAAGCTGGGATTGATGGGCCACCCAGTCCCATGCTGGGAGGCACCCAAGAGCCTGGGCCCAGCTGTAACCACCTCAACCACTTCCGGGGACCAGCCCCCCCTTCACCTAAACATCACAACCATTTTTCAGGCTCCAGCTGAAATGGCACAAAAAATGGGGGTGCTCTCATGGCCGCTAGATGGGGTGTCAGCGGAATAAGATGTGACAAATTCCCTGTTCCCACCCGGGCTGTGTCCTGCCTGTAATGGATGGAGACACTGCCCGCCTTGGGCAATGGGTCACTCAGCAAAACTTCCTCTGGGAAATAAATATAGTCATCAAGCCCTTCGGCCACCCCATGTGCCCACCCAGGGCCACCTCTGCCCAGAGCCAGCGGGCCACCTCCTCGACACCTGAGGAGCAGGAATGAGAAGACCCCCTCTAGTCACCAGGGCATCTCTGTCCCAACCCACAGCTGGGGCCTGCTGTCACTGCGGCCTCTGGCCTGTTCCTGGGAAAGGTTGGGGCCTGGGTCAGAGGAGGGACCAGGGTGAAACCTGCCCTTAAAGGTCAGATCTGAAGACCACAATCTCCAAATACCCAGGACTCTAGTGAGGCCAATTCCAGTGTTTTGAACATAAAGGGATGCTGTACTTTGTCGAATGCTTTTTCTGCATCTATCGAGATGATCATATGGTTCTTGTCTTTAAGTCTATTGATGTGGTGGATTACATTTATTGATTTCCGTATATTGAACCAGCCTTGAATCCCAGGGATGTTTCCTACTTGATCATGATGCACAATTTTTTTGATATGCTTTTGTATTCGATTCGCCAGGATTTTATTTAGAATTTTTGCATCCAAGTTCATTAGAGATATTGGTCTGTAGTTTTCTTTCTTTAAAGTGTCTACCATCTCACTCCAGTAAGATTGGCATCCATTATGAAGTCAAACAACAATAAGTGTTGGCGAGGATGTGGGGAAAAGGGTACACTTGTACACTGCTGGTGGGACTGCAAATTGGTGAGGCCAATTTGGAAAGCAGTATGGAGATTCCTGGGAATGCTGGGAATGTATTCACCATTTGACCCAGCTATCGCCCTTCTCGGACTATTCCCTGAGGATCTTAAAAGAGCGTACTATAGGGATACTGCCACATCAATGATCATAGTGGCACAACTCACAATAGCTAGACTGTGGAACCAACCTAGATGCTCTTCAATAGATGAATGGATAAAAAAAAAATGTGGCATCTATACACAACATCTATACACTAAAAAATGACAAAATCATAGAATTTGCAGGGAAATGGATGGCATTAGAACAGATTATGCTAAGTGAAGCTTGCCAATCCTTAAAAAAATAAATGCCAAATTTCTTCTTTGATATAAAGAGGGCAACTAAGAACAGAACAGGAAGGAAGAGCATGAGGAAAAGATTAACGTTAAACAAAGACGAGTGGGGGGAGAGAAAGGGAGAGAGAAGGAAAAGTGCCGCAGTCTGGCTGGGCACAATTCAGGAGCCACTTGTCAAAAGAAACTAACTTTATTTTTAGAACCACACACGCCAAACAAAGGAGCTCCTCAGGAAAAAAAAACCTCAGAGCCCAACTGCCACCACCGGCTTCCCACAAGCCACACTCCCCAACCACCAGCCTCCACACCTCCCACAATCCTCTTGAGGCAGATTGGCTGGGTCGCATGGGCGGAGCCAAAAAGTCCCCCAATGAGCAGCTCCGTGGCCTGAAAGGGCAGGGAAACAGCCCAATGGGCTTCACCACAGAGGAGCCAATCAGCTAGATGTTGCTGGGGCCGCTGTGAGCCAATCATCACCTGACAGTCTGAAAGTTTGCTGGGGCCCCTTCGGCTGTGGCTCTCAACAGGAAAGCATATGGAAATGATAGGAGACCCTCAATGTTACACAAAATTACATATAAGAGGGTGTGAGGGGAAAGGGGGGGAAACAAGGGAGAGAATTGAACAACAGCAGATGAGGTAGAGAGGGAAGATGGGAGGGTAGGGGTGGGGGGATAATAGGGGATAGGAAAGGTAGCAGAATACAACAGTCACTAATATGCCATTACGTAAAAACGTGAGTGTGTAACCGATGTGATTCTGCAATTTATATTTGGGGTAAAAATGGGAGTTCATAACCCAATTGAGTCAAATGTATGAAGATGATATATTATGAACTTTGTAATGTTTTGAACAACCAATAAAAATAAATAAATAAATAAATGCTTAAAATGATAAAAAAAAGTAAAAAACAAAAACAAACAAACAAAAAGAATAAAATTAACCAGTGAGATTATGGGCTTCTTAACAGTCTAGCAGGGACCCTCTGTTCAGGAAAGCTGCTTAGAAAATAAGCCATAGACTAAGTCATTTTTGTCTAGGGTCTCCTCAAATCCCTCGTCAGTGAGCCTCTCTTACTCTTCTGAACCCAACTGAATAAAGATGGACAGGGGGGTGAAATATGACCCGATCACTCCATATGGGCACATGTGAAGTGAAGAGCATGTTTTCCCACCTCTATCTCTCCCTGAGCTTACACTCGTCCTTTACTTTTGGTGCAACTTTTCATCACTGCCCTGAAATAAACTCCCAGGTATTCAGATTAGGTTCCTGAAAGTTTTAGTGGCATGGTATTATTTTTATTTTTAAAGGAAAAGCTTATTGATAAAAGGTGGTTGTTTTCAATTTTAAAATTTATATAACATGAAAAGACTATCAAATGTATGATATGTCAAGGTCATTGTACTGTCATGTGTAACTAATTAAAAAAAAGAGAAAAGAACTGCTTTCTCATATTTTCTGAAACTGTTGTCTTACTGATTGTTTTTATTGATCATAATAGTTATGGGTGAGTTTGCAACCTTGCACAAGACACTAAACCCACCCTATCTCAATGCACATAAGTTTCAGAACAACTCATGTGTGGAATGAAGATAATTTTTGAGGGTCAAGTTAGTATTATTAATATTTAGAAGTTCTTAGCCTAATTCAGTACATAGTAAGCACTATTTAAGTGTTATTAAATAAATTAACACAATTTATTCTTTTATAACTCCAGCATATACATGGTTGATTTCATTAGGTCTTTGTTATATAAAGACAGAAATTTGGAATGTGCTCAAACATAACAGTGAATACAGTGTGAGGCCTGTATTATAGGGAAATAGGAGGAGAAGTTAGACAGCTGTTGCTTCAGGCTGGAAGAGATGAGATGCAGATGGGAACTATTTGAGCAATTCTACAAAGATATAATGAATATGGCAGAAAAAATGCTTTGGGAAATCTTTCTTATAGTTTACAACACTTCCACATAAGCCTTTCAAAAACTTACCATTAAGTACAAGGTTTTATTGTGGTCAGTTTACTTTATCAACAACCTATCAGCAACCTCCATGTTCTCTCACACAGGCAAATTCCACATGGAGTGGATAAAATGGTGGCTTTCAATGTGATGTCTCCATGTCCAAATTCTGAAACTCATACAGATTACACTGTTAAGGAAAACATGATCTTTGCATGTTTAACAATGTGAAGGGTCTTGAGATAAGAGACAACTCAGAATTATCTGAGTGCCATAGCAAATGACTTGTTATTATAAGAGATGGGAAGAGAAAAATTTGGGACAGACAGAAGAATATACGTGGAGAAGAGCCAATGTCATCCAATGTTATCAGCCATAAAACAAATACAGGGATACTGATGGGCCATATTAATGTGATTTTAGAATTGGATAAAAGTTGAAGGCTGGAAGAATTTGGAGAATAATGATTAAAAATATATGTAGACTATTGGTAGACATGAATTCCAAAACTGATCTGGTGAGAACTTAGATAGAAATCTCTAATGGCTTAGTTGATAAATATATTCCATAAAGAGAATATTGGCATAAATATGAGTGTTAGGTCCACTCCTTCTGTGTGTTAAGGGAGAAGTGAAACATATATAATTGGGAATGTGAAGAAAGGTAATTCTTATATATAGTGATCAAAACTTGTCTTGAGTTTTGTTCTTTTTTATGCAAAGCAGAATTTGTGATGAACTTTAGTTGAAGGGATTCCCAAGGAAATTTTTTCTTTTCTGGAGCAGGAGGGAAGGGAGGCTGAGAGGGCGGCCAGGAGAACAGGGTGTGGGGAGAGTCCTAAGCTGCCATTGCTGGGCAACAGTGTGTCCCAGGCAGCTGTGCCCTCCTGTGGGTGCGCGCGCTCCACCGGGTGCACAAGGTGCAGGAGCCCGGGGGCCCCTTTGTCAGGGAGCCACCAGCCAAGGACACTCAGGATCTGCTGGATCTGGGCCCTGAGGAGAAGCTGCCACTGCCCAAGGAGAACCCCTGGAACAAAAGCCTCCTGAGTGCATGTCCTTCGCCTTTATGGGTGCTGCAGCCGGGGCTGGAGACCATGCAGGCAGAGCTCAGAATAAATGCAGAAAAACTCTAGACAAGGAAATCCAATAAGGCCAGTGATTTCCGTGATATGGCAAACTAGCCAAAACCCGGAGAGTTAGTGAGCACTGGAAAAACTGTTTTGCAGTCTCAGAGTGTCATCATCCAAGGAAATAAGAAGGAAGAAATTAGAAAAGCAACAAAGGAGAGAAGGTTGAAATGAGGAGTAACAGGAAACAAAATTAGAAAGTGCTTTTGAAAATGTCAGTGAGGATGATGCCCAGTCAAGCAGTCAGGGAAAGAGCTCATAAACACAAGTGAGTACCACTGCACTTAGATGATGTAAGACCAGAGAGTCAGGAGAGACCTGGATCCTCCACAGCTCTTGGTGTCAACCTGAAGCAAACAAGTCTTCCCATAACAGGAGAAATGACACGTGAAGTTGGAGGGGAGACAGAGAAAAAAGGGATGATCAGGATGAAGTGTCCAGTGTGAGGAGTGAGGGGGTAATATATGAGGTTCCTTCAGAAATCAAGGAAGAGGACCAGGACAGGGAACAAGATAAGGCAGAGGAAACCCTCAAGTGAACTTTGATTATTCAAATGGTTACTGAGAACATGGTGAAAGGACAGATCAGCCATTTCAAACAGAAATTAACGCCAGTATGATGTATTACTATGATGACAGAAAGGGTGTAAAGGTGTATCCTGCGGAAGAAGCATTGCTTACAGAGTATATTAAGCATTGAATTGAATATTACTTCAGTATAGAAAACTTGGAACATGACTTTTTTTTTCAGAGAAAGATGGATGAGCAAGGTTTCTTGCCTATTTCCCTGATTGCTGGATTTCACTGCGTTCAGGCTCTCAGCACAAACTTTAACCTCATTTTAGAGGCCCTGAAGGACAACACAGAAGTAGAACTTGCAGGTGAGAAAATGAGGAGAAAGATAGAACCAGAAAAATGGCCAATCCCCTCGGCCCTCCTCCCAGCAGTGTGCCACAGACAGACTTCTCTCGGCTGATGAATTGTCTGGAGTTTGTGCAAGGACAAGCCTTTTGCTCACAGTCAGGATTATTATCTACTGATTCCCTGGATGTCATCTGATGGGGATGTGCAGTAGAGCAAATGGTTCACTGAAATGCATTTTAAATACCGAAACAAACCATGCTGTAGAGATGGAAGCTACCAGACTGCCTTCTGTGTGAGAGTGTCGACTGTTGACCCCTAGGCCACATGACAGTGGAGATGACCACCTGTGCCAGGACCTGAGACAGAGCTGGGACCTCTTCTGGCATTCCAGAAGCTGCCTGCCCTTAAAAAAGTGTGGCTGGACTTAGACAGCATGGCTACTATTATGTGTAGGGGAAGCTAATTGTTATCACTGTGAGAATACTTCAAGGTTCTGTCTTTTGTTTCCAGGCATATGTACTTGTGTCCAGGTCAATAAAGCAGAGAAAGAGATGATGGTGCAGCATTTCTCAACTTGCCAGGGCTTGGGCTCTTGGTCTTTCCTTTGCCATGGTGAACATTGCACAACTCACATGTTAAGATGTTTCACATGGACTGTAAGATTTATTAATGTGGACATTTAAGGGGTAAGAAATTGAAGAAATAAACAAGGATATTTTTTCCATTATTCTTCAAAATGTATTTTTGATACATTAGTGTAAGTCCTGCCCATCAGAAGAGCATTGATGATGGACAGTTTAACATAAATTTTTATCTCATATTTCTTTGTCAGCCCTGTATTTTTAATTGCAGCAAGCAACTTATTTTAAAAAGTTGAAGAAATGTGACATTGTGTTTTTTTGTTTTTTAAATTTATTTTAATTATTTCTTATTCATATATAACAGAGGAATGCATTGCAATTCTTATTACATGTATAGAGCTCCTTTTTTATATCTCTGGTTGTATACATAGTATACTCACACCGATTTCTGTCCTCATACATGTACTTTGGATAATACAGTTTCTCACATTCAACCATCATTAATTACCCCATACCTCCTCCCTTTCCATCCCACCCCTTTGCCCTATCTAGACTTCATCTATTCCTCCCATGCTCCCTCTTCCTATCCCACTATGAATCAGATTCCTTATATCAAAGAAAACATTTGGGATTTGGTTTTGGGGATTGGCTAACTTCAATTAGCATTATCTTCTCTAACTCCATCCATTTACTGGCAAATGCCATGACTTTATTCTCTTTTATTGCTGAGTAATATTCCATTGTGTATATATGCCACTTTTTTTAATCCATTCATCTATCGAAGGGAATCTATGTTAGTTCCATAATTTAGCTATTGTGAATTATGCTGCTATAAATATTGATGTGCCTGCATTCCTATAAAATGCTATATTTAAGTCTTTGGGGTATTAACCAAGAAGAGGGATTGCTGGGTCAAATGGTGGATCCATTCCCAATTTTCTAAGAAATCTCCATACTGCTTTCCATATTGGCTGTACCAGTTTGCATTCCCATTAGCAGTGTATGAGTGTATGTTTTTTTCCACATCTTCGCCAACACTTATTGTTGTTTGTATGCATAATAGCTGCCATTCTGACTGTTGTGAGATGAAATCTTTTGATTTGCAGTTCTTTAATTGCTAATTATGATGAATATTTTTATGTGTTTGTTGATTGTACTGTTTTCTTGTTTTTTAAAGATATAATGGCTGATTGTAAAAGTTATATTTATTTATTGTGTAAACTTGGGTCCAAGATGACATTTTTAACCAGCTTATTAACAATCACTGGTAAGATGGATAATATGGAAAATACTTTTTCCACAGGATAGTTAATTTAAGTCATTGAAGTTGGTGATGCCATTAACCATTTATGTGTTACTAATAAAATTATAAAAACAAAATTATTTTTAAAAAGACTCAAACTGGTTAACTTTATGCTGAAAATTTTTGAATCATGGATCTGTTTAAAGATTTTTATCAAAAGCCAAAAATAAAAATGGTGATATCAAAGAAAGCTATGTAGAGGACTTCCTTTTTAATAATGTGTATCTTTGTGATGCACACAGGCAGACAAGTAGAGTTTTAAGAATGGTTTAATGCAGAAATACCATCAATAAAAACAGGTTTTTCTTTCCTTTTTTTTGTGACTGACAAAAACAGAATTCAGGCATATGTTAGAAACCTTTAGACTTTCAAAATTCTTTAGGCAAGAATTAAGGATGTTGAGCCATTAAGCAACAAATGTGTGTGACCCTTTAAGGAAAAGGAAGAATGGACTTGATGGCAGAATATGGTGGAGCAAGGGGAAGATTGAATAAAATAAATGGAATCTGAGGCCTGAGGGGTCAACTTTGAGTCTAGCAAAGGGAACTGCAAGTCATAAATTACCCTCCAGGCCTTAAAACCTAATAGAATTTTTCTTGATAGATTTGAACTTGATTGGGACTGGTGAACCTCCCTTACATATAATTTCTTCTGAAATGGAATATATTTATGCTCTATCAGTCCTACCATCATATTTTGAGGGCAAATAATTTGCTTTCTAGATCCATAGGTCTTTTGGAAAGGAATTTTACCTCAGTTTGGATCATATCAAGAGTCTCACCCATTTAAAAGCATTAAATGATGAGATTATGACTTTTGAACTTATGATACAGAGATGATGATATAGAGATGGTGATACAGAGATGAGATTCTGGTTGAGATTTCTGGGGATGTTTGGATTGATTGAATATATTTTGCACATAATATGAATTTTAAAAGGCCAGAGGAGGACTATATTAGGCTGAGTGGTCACTTCCACAAAGATATTTTCTCATCTCAACCTTGGTATAGTAAATTTTAACTTCTTTGAGAAAATGGTCTTTGCATATGTGAAGACATTGAGATTTTTCAATTAAGAAAGCATTCTGGATTATTTTGGTATGGCCTAAATCCAACAAAAAGTGATATTACATGGGTATGGCAGAGGAATCATTGATATAGTAGAAAATAAGAATATATAAAGAAGGGAAGGATGTGATGTGAACAAAGAGGGAGACATAGGTATAGTGTGACTACAATCCAAGAAATACAAGGAATTTCACCCAACACAGTATTACAGAATAAATGTAAGTTCTTTTCCTTAACTTTAGAGGGGTAGAGGTATCAGCTAGGCACTCAAGCAGGCAGCAGTAGCCTGTTACTTACAGGCTGCTTAATGTTGAGCCACTAAGTTTAATAAACTGGAACAGGAAATTACAGCCCTTGTCATTTCCTGTTCCAGTTTATTAAACCGTAGGTTTTTCTGCAAGCACATGACTCATATGGAAGTCCCTCTGCCAATCAAAAAAGAAAATTTAAAGGAGCTAGAAACTGATATGAAACTCTGGATTGCATGAAGGCCATGATAAATTGCTAACTACATGTGGAATTATATTTTGTAGAGTGACATTGTGTGGCAGAAGCAGCATAAACTTTGTTTCTATGTTTAGTTGAAAACTGTTTCGTATTGACTGTCTTTCCTTTAGCACCAAATAATTAACAAAGTTCAGAAGCTTAGCCAAACTGACAACCATTTATATTTGCTTTTCTCTCTAGAGAATGGTTCAAATAATTCAGATTATACACAGAGGCTTCATTCAAAACTTTCATTCTCTGGATAATTTTACATCTCTTTTCTTCTCAGTGATGCTTAAAATTTGACGACTCCAGAATCACATTTATACAAACACATGTAAACACCCCAGCCTGCCCTTCCCTCTACAAACCACATGGCTACTTCTGTTAGTCAGTTTTCCATTGCTGTGGCCGAAATACCAGGGAAAACAACTCATGAAGAGGAAAGACCTGTTTTGGCTCATGATGTCAGAGGAGTTCATGGTCAGTTATCTCCATTGCTTTGGTATCTGTGGCAAGGAAGAACAACACAGCAGGGAGTGTGTGGTTGGAGCTTAAAAAGCAGTTACCTCCAGAAAGTAAAGGATCAAAGCAGTACTAAACTGAAAGTGATATGGCTAAGTCTGGAGACAGTTTTGATTGTCATGACTGGGAAGAAGGAGGGCCCTATTGCTGAAGTTGTGAAAACCTGCATTAAAGGAAAATTTCATTGTAAATAGCAGTTTTAGTCATTCTGCTCTAACTCCTGTTGTCAGCAGCTTGAATCTTTTCTCCCTTTACTTCAGGAATAAAATAAAACCAGGTGTTAAAAAGCCCAGTCTTTCTTCCACTGTCTCAGGGAATCCCAATGCAGAGGTGCAAGGGAGTTTAGGAAGGAAGTGCCACAGGGTGAAAAATATGCACCAGCAGACACAGGAAATCCTGTGAGGAAACTCTAGCCCTGTTGATCTAGCATGTCCCAACCCCACTGGCCTGGGCTCTCTCTGGCATCCCAACACAGCATCCAGCACCCATCCTGGCACCTCAAATTAGCAGGCAGGCAGCACCTCAGGAAGTTCCAGGAGGGGCAGGCCTAGGGGGCAAGCTTCTCCAGGCACCTGAACTGGGTGCAGTTTCCTGGACGTTCATGGCTCTTGAGGCATCAGGAGTTCCCTGCATGTCCCTCAAGCCCTGAAGTGCAGCTTCAGAACTCCCAATGGCAGGAGACACTGCCCAGCTGCTGGAGGGTTCTGGAGCCTTCTCTAGAGTTTATACACACAGGCTAGAGTTTATACACACAGGCTGATGGTGGTGAGGTGGCCCGCCTGGGTGGGGGAGCCTTATCTGCCACTGGCCCTTCCTTTGCATATTCACAAGGCTGAGCTCTGCCTCTGCTCCTGAAAACAGCAGAGAGAAACTAAATTATTCATAAGAAAGCCTCTCCCACCCAGGAAGTCCTAGATGATCATTTATGATGAAGCATGGCCCTGTCCAGGAAGACCAGATAATTATTCATGAGGAAGTGTTGTCTCCCCCAGGAAGACCTAGATGATTATTCATAAGCTTGAGGAAGGCAGTTGGGGCTGGAAAAGTCCTCAGAAACACAGGTGAGAGGGAGGCATCTACCAGCTGAGGTGAGTACCATCCAGAGCCCAGGTCTCTGGAGAAAGGGCGCTTCGGCATTTTTAGTCTAGAGCTTTTCATTTTAACAGTTTTTCCACTCTTACTTGAGACTTTAATTTTAAAGTTTTTCCTTGGGGTCCAAAATTTTCTCATGACAAGAGGAAATGCCAGCCTGAGGAGGAGGCAAAGTGGAAGCTATAGGTAACATCCCAACTTTCCATGAGAAAAAACTCCACAAATTACAAGAAGTGTATGGAGAAGAAAACAGAAATGCATTGCAACATCCCATTGTCTCGCAGCTTTAAGATTAATTTTTGAGAAGCTGAAGGAATGGTTCTGGGTGAGGAGTCAGCAGCATAATTAGTCCTGAGGCAGGCAACCATGGGTTGTGCACCAGGAGGAGGCTTCTGTGGAGCTTTGGGTGTGTTCTTGACCTGACCAGGTTCTCTCCAGTCATTGGCGTGTTTCCCTCAAAACCAGTGCCTGGTGAAGACCAAGAAATGAGCCACCAACCCCCCCTGGAATGACCTGCACTCCTCTTTAACCTTACAGAGGATTTTCTCTCTGTAGAAGTCACTCATCCAAACAGGCCAGGTTAGACAGTGTAGTGGGACTCAAGATTGGCCAATCACCAAAATGTGTCAGGTGTGCAGAGCACTCAACTGGCTGTGCTCACCTGATTAAAACTAAGGAGATATTTTGTTGTTGCCCCTAAAGGGGTTTTAAATCTCATTAGGATAAGAGTCCACTCTCTCCCCTCTTTACTTTGAGTCCCTCAGTTTTTAATCTTGCAGGATGCCTAGCACATGGCAATTGCATAGTGAATGCTGAATGAATAATTGAAGTATTATGAAAAAGATCTTTCAAGACCAACAAGACTTGTGGAACACATGCTGGTAAAACCATTTCCTGCATTTTTATATTTTAAAATTGATATATTCAACCATTAACCCCAACCTGAGCCCTCCTAACTATTGTCCACAATTCCTGATATTATTGGTACAACTGAACTTTCTGAACAAAAAATACAGTTAGACCACATGAGGCTTTAGGAATTTTGACTTTTATTTTTTTTCCATTCTGATTAGTAAGTCTTTCCAAACTAGTGACATACTCATTTCACTTCTTATCAATGTATCCTCAAGGGTAAAAAATGCACACTACCTTGCCTCTCCTCACAATGAACCCTGGGTGAGAATACATATTACCCTGCACATATGTATTTCATGTTGGTTGGTACCAATCCTTTACCACAACACTCAGCATAAATTTGGACTGATATAGAAATGCAACCTAACCAGACCTCCATCACTAAATCAGTATATATATGAAAGCATGGGCCCTAATAAGAATATTTATGTGTAGTTTCAATGCTATCAATTAAATTATCCATGACATATACTGATGTTATATTAGGATATACCCATGTGTTTCATGTATGTACAGTCCACAAATTATAAAATATTGAATATATGAGTAACAATGTACACGGAAGTGCAATGAAAATGTGCATGTAGGTTCACTCTTATTCATATGTTTACACGTACACGTACAATAACAGAAATATTCACATGTCCTGGAATACACAATCATTTTCCCTTACTCACACTTAACCCCTTTCAATATCAAACAGTAATCCTATTTTACTGCTATCACTATACCTAGTTTATGCCCTAATCTATATTCTTATAAGATTGGATGGGCTTTTTGATGTATACTTTCCTTATCTTTCGCACATTGGGCCTTAAATGTCTAGAGGAGCTTGAGGAAGGCAGTTGGGGCTGGAAAAGTCCTCAGATATGAGATATGTCCACTGAGCCCCATGTTCAAAAAATGTGTAATCTTATGATTACCTCTACACTAATTCCTGTTTAGGAACACATATATTTATATATATTTTCCTACTCATTATGACATGAAAATTCTTTTAATTATACATATTTTTTTTATAAACATATAGGATCTCTCAGCAACACCCAAATAAACTCATTAGGCAATATTAAAACTAATATTACTACAAGACATAGAGCTCTTTGGAATCCATGCCTATACATGAATATCAGATTTTATGTATATTTAAAAGATAAGTTCAATTTTTATTTTTAAATTTGCATGATATATATTATGTATTCTTCCAGGGATATCTTCATGCATCAACTAGGTCAAAATCAGTATACATAGATCACACCCTATATCTTTCTCTATCAAAAACACTACAGTTTTCAAACGTTTTAAGAGGTATGGTGAAAAATTGCATATTATCTGATATACATATTCATTTCATAACAATAAAGTTCTGACAGAGAATTCAATTTGAATCCTGAACTTATGCTGATACCAAATTCGAATTTGTGGAAAAGTCCAGTATTCCTATGAACTCCCATATGTTTCTTGAGTGAACCATTGAGTATTCAATGATAATGTGCCTGTGGATTTTGTGTCTTCTTCATATTTTACATTATGCCATTTCCCATTTAAAAATACAAATAATCATATATATTATAAATTTCTCTGTCTCAGAACTAGTATATTTGTATTGGATTTCATACATATCCTCCAATGTACCTTCTTATGAGTACTCATGGAGGCTGACATTCACATTCACTATATAACTCAAAAACTATTGCAAAAGACAATTAAATATTAGACCTGAACACCTTCTTCTCCCTAATCAACCTACATACTGTGCACATTTCAGTGTATGTTGACATAGACATTGAATTACCAATGGTACGCTTCCTGCATCATCATTAATTGACTTATAGGATGCATCAGTGGGTCCCAGAATTCAAAAATATGTACCCAAATTCCCTACCTAATAATGCCCTTCTAAGATTTATATCCTACACAATTTTGTATTGGTTCCACTTTTTTACTAATACTATATTCTGAATATTGATGTTTCCCAATACTGATATTCTTCCTCTACAATGATTCCTCAACCAAATCAAAATGTCATGGTAACCCTAAGCTTATTCAATTACCTCAATTGAATTTCATAGAAGAGCATATATAGAGTTTATGTTACAGTAGAGGTGGATAGAGGATCATGGCCCTGCTGAGAGCCTCAGAGGTAGATGCCAGACTGATCCTGAGGTAATATGAAGGCAGCTATTTAGGCCCCAAGAGGACATCTTCCAGGATAAAGAACATGGCCAGAATGAGGGGATGAGTCTGAATTATACTTGGTCTTCTCAATCCAGAGAAGATTGACAGAACCAGGCCTGTCTGAATACCTGACCTTGGGTATGTTTGCCTGACTCTGTCAATTTTTGAATAAGTCACAGGAAGATTGGTGCAGCCTCCTCCTCATGGGGCCCTTGGAAACATCTGATAGGAGAAAGTGATTGCCAAGGAAGTGACCTCATCTCACTTTCTTCAGTTGAGGGACCTCGCCTCACTTCCTTGGTGATGGAACTCTCTGAACTAAGAATAAAGGTATCTAGGCACCCAGAGGCAGACAGAGTCCCAGTCTGCTCACTTGTTTGGCCTCACCCAGTACAGAGTCCTACTTTCTTGGTATCTAATAATCTGTGATTAGCCAAATGTAATGAAAGCACTAAGGAGGGGGCTTTCCTGACAATGAAGGTAGAGGATCATGACTGGGTCCTGAAAACTCTGTTGAGTTTTCCCAAGGACACTAGAGCTGAGAATATTAGAGGCTATTACAGTCAGTTGACACTGTGCATGGACACAGGCCCTTTTCAGGGATGTGTGTGTCTATGTGCGTGTGTGTTTGTGTTTGGGGATGTGTGTTTTGATTTCTGGTTTTGTCTCTCATTACCTGGGAATAAGGAAGAAAAAGCATTTGTTCCATTGTTAACTTGCCTGTATTGTAGTGAGTCATTTTGCTTAAGGCTACTGATTCAGTTTTGATCTATTCCTCTTCATGTGTCATCCTAGGAAGAAGAAAAAAGCATTTAACAGTGGAGGGGTCTGTTTAGTGAAAATCTTCCTATCACTCATCCCTGCAAATTAATGAATGGACATCTGCTTGCCTTGTGGATGAGGAAGACTTACTATGTTTATTTGTTCAAGTATTTATCCTGAAATTCGGCCACTACAGGAAAGGTCATGGTGGATATGTGTCAAAGATGTTTACTTGCTCCCAGTCCTCTGAAATGGCCATCAATGGGCTTCATGTAGAGACTTATGAGAATCACTGTGAGACTCAAAAATCTCTATGAAGGGTAAGGTTTTCAGAGCACACTGGCTGGATACATAGATATCCAAGCAGGATGAGCAATAGAAGAAATGTATTGCCCTAGCTTTGGTCCTATAAAAAAACTCTGTCCAGAGCTTTTATTATTAGATATTGTTCTGCTCTCCTCACGTGAAGCAGTTCTTTGTCTCAGGACTCACTTTTATGAAGCCTCAGGAGAAGCACTTTAGAAATTTGCTTGAATGGGTTGCATCTGTTACTCATTGCTAAAACAGGTGCCTCACCTGAGTGAGGCATTCATTGAGAAGCTCCACACAGCTTCAAATTATTAATTATATTGCTTCTTCATCCAAAACTAATATTGTACAAAAAACAAATTGGGTGAAGACTCTCAATTGCATCATGTGAGATTCCAGAAATACATATTAGAACAATGACCCTTTAGGCCCAATGTATTAATTCTTGCCCTTAAGTTGCTAGGACTTACATGATTGATTTTCTTCTAGCTCAATTTACATAAGATAAAGAAAATACTTAACATTGGCAGACTGATGGCCTCTATATTGAATTGAAGGGCACTATTAACTCTGGGCTCATTTCAACTTCCCTGGATCTCAGAATGGTATCTAGCCCACCATAAATTTATGCAAATGAGGGACATGAGTCCTTCCATTTGAAACAATCCTGGACTTTTGTAGGTATGGACACCTCTAGACATGTTTTTGGAATGATTGCTTACTAGGAAGAAAATGAAAGGACTTGGGTCATGAGGGAGGATTCCTGTATGAATTGTGGTGATTTGTGTGGTGGTTGTAATAGATAGCTGGGTAAACCTCAGATGTAACAGTGGTGTGAATCAAACCACAACATGAGACAAACCTGTATTCTGGGGCTTACCCAAGAAGTGTTACAATGAATTGTGTCAGCATTTTAGGTACCCAGCATCAGAGGTGTCTTTGGGAAATTAGAGCAAGGCCCAGTGTGGAGTTCTCCACCGCATTAGGAATCTCAGTGATATTTTCACACATTATTCTCTATAGAGCCTTGTGCACAAAAGTGAGAGACTGAAGCATACATGTTTCAACCACATTCAACCCATTGGACCTGCTGCATGTGGCCTGGTGGATATGATGTGGAAAACCCTCCAGCATGAGTTCTATAGATGATAACAGCTAAACAAGATTGCTCACCACTTCTTGAGCCCCGTCTGAATTCAAAATCTACTTAGCTGCCTACTTTATTGTTGACATATACCTGTGCCTACAGACTAAAATTTATATAATTCCCATGAGGTGGAAGCTCTGAAGCACCTTAGGAACTCCCACTGCTCATCATGACAAAATGAGAGTGGGACTTCATTGACCACAAGTCATGAAAATGCTGGAGATAACAGATCCTGAGCCTACTGATGATGGAGCTGGGACAGGAGAAGAGAGTAGGTGTTGTCCAAGAAATATGTGACAAGGCCACATATCTCTGGCACTGGCTTCCAAACAATAATACCAACACAGACGTTTTATCACACACCTGCACTCCACTGCTCCAGTTCCCAGTTCCCAGTGGGCTCAAACTCACTGGTATCTCTGTTCTACACCATTTTCATGAAGTCCAGTCAATAAAGCCACTGTCTGCTTTATTCATGAGGAGCCATAGGAGATCCTAAGGTTCTCCAGTGCTTCATGGTCATGGGAATTTCCAAAAGTTTATGGTATTGGTCTAGCCCTATTTCAAGAATGCAGTAGGTGACATTGTGGGGTTAAGATTCATTCAGGAGCCATTAAGTGTTGTGAAATCTCTTTTAAATGAATGCTCTGGAGATCTCACACAGGCAAGGCTTCTCGAATAGTGGTCAAATGGTCACATGAAGCCAGACCCATTAGGGTCTAAAATGTGAGGTCCATGTGTGTTGTGGCTCTCAACTGTGGCTGACAAGGCTTTAACAAGAAAATTATGTGATATCCTGGTTGAGATTCCCAGTGATGTGGAGAAAGCCACCCTGGGCCTAGATCTCAATTTCCAAGGGCGCCTTTCATGCTTGGGCTCCTAAAATCCCACCACAATTCATGGCAATTCTTCTCTGAGGTAAATTTCAGGACTCAGTCTCTAATGGAAATCACAACAGACTTCAAGCTAAGGTGGATCCAATCATTTCTTCCAACCACCACACAAATGACCACAATTCACACAAAAATACTCCCACATGGCCCTCATCTTCTTCCATGTAGACACTCATTTTAAACTTCTGGCTGGAGGTTTTCATATCTGAAGCAGTTCAGGATTGTGTTCAAAGTAAGCTCCCAAGCCCCTCATTTGCCTAAAGTCATGGTGGACTGGACACCCTTCCTGAGAAGGAGGAGAGATAAAATGAGCCTGCAGTTAATACTGCTCCACTTCCCAAATAAGAGGCCTACTGACTGCCTGGGGGTGGGGAGTAGATTCTTTATGTGTATTGGAACCAAAACCACCTATGTTCTTGCTACTACAGGGCCTGGAAAAACTTATTGGACCAAAAGGATCCCTGATCTCACTTCATGAAAGTCAGGAGCCTTACCACAGGAAGAGCAGAGATTTTAATAAAAATTACTATTATTTTTGTAATTTTCATTTGGATGGACACATGGTTTTTTTATTTAGGTGGATAGGGTGCTGAGAATCTTAGCCACTCCCTCACACAGGGGAGAAAGCATTTTACTAAAGACCCACAGATGAGGCCCCTTCATTTCCATTTTGAAACTGCTTTTCCTGAGGCTTCAGAAAGAGGTGGCCTGAGGCAAAGACCTTCCTGACATTCAGGGGTACAGAACAATAGGTAAGATAAAAGCCCAGGGACAGACTTATCCACAAGATGAACACTATGGCACTGACAGCTCCTGATCATGCTACTTTGGTTGCTATCTAGCCAAGTAGGATTTCTCCACTGATAGCCTTACCAGTAACACTGATTTCTGAGTTTCTGAGATGCTCAGCATTCCCTTCAACAATCCAGTCCATGGCCATGTCACAGAGCTAGGAGGTGGTACATATCTTGGACACAAAACCATTAGCCCCTTCTGGACAGTGGCCAAAATTCAGGAAGAGTACAGGAACTTAGGAACATTGTAGGTTGCCGCAGTCCGGCTGCAGCAAAATAACCGGGGGGTGACGAATAACTTGTGTACGTTGATACAGCAGGAATTGGAGCCGTTTATTGTAGAATAAGAGCGGTATTTAAACATTTTACACAGATTATCTAATTAGCATAAACTAGATACAGCAGTCAACCAATAAGGAATCTCCACACTTAATGGCTCGCTTTTGTTACTTCACAAACCACTCCCTCTGGCATTTGGCCAGGCGCCATCCAGACTTGTTTACAGACTCTAACATTTCTCTGGCAAAATAACAGGTGCCAATCTGACTTGTTTACAGACCTTAACAGTAGGTGTTGCCCATCTGCAAGGCAAGAAGCAGTCCATTCATAAATTGGCCAGGAGGAGTGCTGGGAAGCTTTCCCCTACTCAGGACTCATCCACTGATGCATTCTTTTTTTTATTGTCTATGACCATAGACACAGTGGTATATACTGACAGAAACAATCACCTTTAGCAAATGGACTCACTAGAAAACTGTCCACTCACAAGTGAACCAACGGTTTTACCTCAATATTCTCAGAACATGAGAAAAACCACAAATTCAATCACACACCCACAAAGACACACACACCACCCTGGAGTTGGTCTGTGTCTATCCAAATTGTCCTCTGCCTGGTTCATGAAATTATGTTCTCCAGCAGTGGCCTGTACTGTCTCAGATCTTGTCTCCTTGGCCAAACTCTGCGAAGTTGTCATGAACCAGTGATGAGCCAGTACCTTCTTTCTCAGGAAAGGCCCCTCTTCAGAGCTTTCCTGGCATTTGGCCATGCCACATCAGTAGGTGCCAAGAAAGAAGGACTCTTTCCTTGGTAAACCCAAACAAGTGAGACCACTGGGAGTGGAATTGGCTCTGAATGCCTCACTACCTTGATCCCAAGTTCAGAGAGTTTCATCTCCAAGGAAGTATTGTGAGGTCATTTTCTTCAAGGAAGTAAATGAGGTCACTGCCTTGGCAACCACTTTGTCCTAATAGTTGTTTCCAATGGTCCCATGTGATGGAGTCTACCCCATCTTCCTGTGAACTTTTCACAAGGTAGAAAGTTATACATACCATATGCACCTGGTATCAGCTATCCAGACAGGCCTGGTGTCATCCATCTTCCCTGCATTGAGAAGAGAGAGGCTGATTTAGACACATCCCTTCATCCTGAACCGGTTGTTTTCCATGGAAGATGACATTAGGCCTCTCAGGTTTTACATAGCTGCCTATATCTTCTCCAGGGATCATTTCTGCATCAACCTTTGAGGTTCTCTGCAGGTGTAGGATCCTCTACATATCTGTATTGTAAGATCAACTCTGTACATGCTCTTATGTGAAATTAGATTAAGGGAACAGAGTCAAGTTAGGGATAATATCGTGTTTGATTTGGTTTAGGAGTCATTCTGGTGGATGAATATTGGTATTGGGAAACTGGGATATTTATAAGAATGTATAGGCGAAATGCACATATGAAAGAAGAAAACTAGGTAAGATCTGAAACAAAGAAGGGTATTGGGCCCATGATTTGGATACATAGTTTTAAATGAGGTTCTGCACAGTTGTATCGTAGAAATCAATATACGATGGCATAGCATCGTGACCCTCGGATACTTGAATGCAGAAGAAAATATCCAGTGAAATAGGGACAGTAGGTAGGTTTGCAGTGTTGATTCAGAAAGAAGAATGACTTTATAATTTGAACTAAAAGTCCTTTTGCAATAGGGTTTCTGTTAGAGAGTGAATGTGAATGTCAGCACACATGATGACTCAGTCACAAGAATGTACTTGGGAAAATACGTAAGAAAATAGATATCAATATAGAAGTTAGGAGACCAGGAAACATATCATGTGAGGGATAGGATTAGGAAAGTTTTCAAAAGGGGAATGGAGTAATATATAATCTTATGGAGACACAAATATATAGGTGTCAACAGTATTGAAATGTGAATGCTTTAAGCAACGTAGACATGGATGATCTTTGTAATACATGCTTTCATTAAAATTAGCCTTTGGCAGAATCATCAGTTCAGTGTGAGCATTGCATTTTGTTTCAGGAAAATTACTGTTATGAAATGAACATGTAGGTCAGGTGACATGAGTATGTCTTCCACCATATATGGGAACATGTTTTGAAACCCTATCAATTATTATTTGTGATTAGAGATAGGTGTACCTTGTGTCTATGGATATCAAATTTTAATGAGATGATGAATGAATAGACCATACTCTGAATCAATAATATACCTGGTTCCAATTTAAAATAATAGATTGAATTGATATTTTAAAATATACGTGGAATGTGGTATTCATACACATACATTCATTCAAGGTAGGTATACGTCTAGTGGGAGTATTAGGGTTGTCATTTCAAACTAAGTGTGTGTGAGTTTTGCTTCAAAAATGATCCTGGAAATCAAAAATTATGTGTCATGAAAGAAGGCTTATAGAAAAGGGAGCAGAGAAACATGGAGGAATATATGTGTTCTGAACAGGAGGTCATTGAAATTAAATCACATTCATATGAATTTGTGAACTTGCGGATGAAAGGATATACTGCACGGTGTATATATACTGAAGAAATACAAATGTATCAGTGATAAATAAAAATAAATGTGAAAATGCATATCATGACAAATATGAATATACTTGCATTGATGTTAAACTGGGGTCAGTTACTCTAGTAATATTAGCACTAATATTCCATATTCACTAAAGTTAGTTTTGAGTATTAGAAAATGAATATGTATGTTGGGAAAAATTAATATGTCTGAGAATGATCTTGTAAAAATTTGATTATAGATCTACATACATGAACATGAAGGGTTCAAGATGGTGTACAATATGACTCATATATTTTATATTTAGAAATATGAGGACAGTATATATATAATACATGTAAAAGTAGCAATAGATATGCAAATCAAAATTCTCAATGGAACATATATCATTCAAAGGTCACAGAAATATTCATTTTACCTATATGATGTTATATATAAACTTGTTCAACTATGGAGCTCACCATAAGTTGAATTTTCATTTCCCCTAGGGTTTAGGAGGATTGATCTGTTCATGGAATTTTTAGTTTCCCAAGTCAGAGTACTCACAAGAATGTACCTGTCATAGCAGGTTGGACAATATATATGTATATAAAAATACATGTTCTGACCCAGGCTACAGAGCAAGGGAGTCAGGAAGTTTCACATTTGTTAAATTTGAAAATTCATGGAGAATTATTAGAATAAAAATATGTCTAGTTTTATAACACATACCCTTGAGAAAGCAAAAGGAAAGTCAAAGTATACACAATGCCTCCTATGTACTACCTTTATTTCCTTTATTTTAGGTTTATTTTATCCATAATGTTAGGATTAGTAGTCAGAGTCTAGTGGGGTATGGGTTAGAGTCAGTGATTCAATACTTCACACAGAAAATATGAAAATGAATCCAATGTGTATGCGCACATGTGCTACACAAGAACACTTCCTACTGTCATTCAGAAAAATGCCTTGAAATTACCATCACCCCAAGTAAGTCACAGTTAGACAGAAGAAGAATATCTGTGAATACATATCTGAAATTCAAAATGCTCAGGAACTCACAACCTTGGAGGTGGCAGAGGAGATTACAAAAGTAGGGTTCAGGGTAAACATTCTACAAACATGGAGGTGTACTGGCCCTATGACTTCTTGACAACCTGCCTCTAAGCTTTGGGTGCTTAAAATATATGTTGATGTCAGGAGCATTTGCTCCCTTTGTAATGAGACCATAAAAGTTGGGTCTGAATCTTTGTGAACTGGAGGACATGGTTTCATATTTTCCAATGAACATGAGCAGCAGAGTTGAATCCTCTTTTGTATGTAAACTGTGGCCACCGGGGGCTGAATGTTTCCCTGTGTGGATTGGGAAACCATTGGGTCCTCCTCCAGTTTTCATGTCATTTCTTGCAGCTTCACTGGGAATTTGGTATTTTTTTCAAGAAATACAAGAAGGTCAACTGGGACACAGTGCGGGAGGGATTCTGTCATGTGTGGTGAATCATAGTCTGTGGGGAATAAAACAAATACAAAAACAAAAAAACACCAACTGAACTGTTATCCCATACATCTTTCCCACTTGACCAGAGCAACTTGATTCTGACCATCACCTCATAACCTCTGCCCACAAATATAGACCTTTACGTATAAAGGTCTGCTGGCTGCACCCTGTCAGTAACATATCATTTTGAAGCCAGTGGCAGATTCACATGGCCCCACCTCAGATATTTTATCACACACCTGCACACCACTGCTCCATACCCAGTTCCCAGTGGTTTCAAACTCACTGACATCTCTGTTCTACAGCATGTTTATGAATTCCAGTCAATAACAGCACTCTCTGTTTCAGTCATGATGAGCAACAACAGATCCTAAGGTTCTCCAGTGCTTCCTCGTCCTGGGATTTGAACAATTTCACAGTATTGGTCTAGTCATATTTCAAGAAAAATGTAGGTAGCACTGTTGGGTTAGCATTCATTCAGATTTCATTAAGTGGTGAGGAATCTCCTTTAAATGAAAGCTCTGAAGATGTCACACAGGCAAATCTTCCAATAGTGGCCAAAAGGTCACATGAAACCAAGCCCATTTGTGTCTAAAATGTGTTCCATGTGTGTTTTGGCTCTCCACTTTGGCTGACAAGGCTTTAATCAAGAAAATCTTGTGATATCCTGGCTGAAATTCCCAGTGCTGGGGAAAAAGCCACCCTGGGCCTAGATCTCCATTTCCAAGGTCATCTTTCATGCTTGCCATCATAAATTCCCAACACAATTCACTACAATTCTTCTCTGAGGTCAGTTCCAGAAATCAGTTGCTAATGGGAATCACACTAGAGTATAAGATGAGGTTGACCCAGTCATCTCTTCCAACCACCACACAAATAACCACAATTCAAACAAAAACACTTCCACATGGCCCTCATCTTCTTCCATATAGGCACTCATCAGAAACTTATGGCTGGGGGTTTCCATGCTCTGAGCAGTCCAGGATTGTGTCCAAAGTAAGCTCCCATGCCCCTCATTTATCTAAACTCATGGTGGGCTAGACACCCTTCCTGAGAATGAGGATGGATAAAATGGGCCTGCAGATAATACTGCTCCGCTTCCCAAATAAGAGGCCTACTGACTGCCTGAGGGGTGAAGAGTAGATTCTTTGTTTATTGGACCAAAACCATATGTTCTTGCTACTACAGGGCCTAGAACAACTCATTGGACCAAAAGGATCCCACTTCTAACTTCATAAAGGTCAGGAGCCTTGCAGAGGTAGATGAGAGTCTTCATCTAAAATTACTGTTCTTTTTGTCATCTTAGTATTTGATGAATACAAGTTATCTTTATTTAATTTCCTGGGGTGCTGAGAATCTAAGCCACTTTCTCACAGAGCACAGAAAGCCTGATTCAGACACATCTCTTTACAGAGCACTTTACCAAAGAGACACAGGTGAGGCCCCTTCATTTCAATTTGGAAACAGCTTTTCCTGAGGCTTCACAAAAGAGTGGCCTGAGGCAATATCCTTTCTGACCATAACAGGAACAGAAAAATAGGTCAGAAAAAGCCCTTGGACAGACTTTTCCAAGACTAGGGCAGCTCCTGCTCATGGTATTTGAGTTGCTATGTAGCCAAGCAGGGTTTCTCCACTGAGAGCCTTACTGGTCACACTGATTTCTGAGTTTTCTGAGATGCTTGGCATTCTCTTCAGCAATCCAGGACCTAACCATGTCACAGAGCTTGGAGGTGTTACACATCTTTGAAACAAAACCGCTGGATAGTGGCCAAAATTCAGGAAGAATACAGGAACTTAGGAGAATAGTAGGTGTTTCCCATTTGCAAGGCAACAAGCAGCCCATTCATAAATTCACCAGGATGAATGCTGGGAAGCTTTCCACTACACAGGACACATCCACTGATGCAATATTTTTTTCTACTTTCTAAGACCACGGACACTGTGGGATATATTGACATAGGAACCCTCACCTTTAGCAAAAGGACTCACTAGTAAACAGACCACTCCAAACCCAACAAATGTTTTTTTTTTTTCCTTCATATTCTTAGAACATGAGACAAAACCACAAATTTAAATACACACCCACAAAGACCCACACACAACCCTGGAGTTGGTCTGTGTCTATCCAATGTGTCCTCTGACTGGTGGGAGAAACTATGTTCCCCAGCAGTGGCACATCCAGTCTCAGCTGTGGTCTCCTTGGCCAACTCTGTGTAGTTGTCATGAGCCAGTAATGAGCCAGTACCTTCTTTCTCAGGAAAGGGCCCTCTTCAAAGCTTTCCTGGCATTTGGCCATCCCCACATCAATAGGTTCCAAGAAAGTGAGCCCACTTGGACTGGGATTGGCTCTGGGTGCCTGGCTACCTGGATCCAAAGTTCAGAGAGTTCCGTCACCAAGGAAGTGAGGTGAGGTCACTTCCTTCAAGGAAGTAAATGAGGACACTTCCTTGGCAAACACTTTGTCCTAACAGTTGTTTCCAAGGATTCCCTGAGATGGAGGCTGCCCCATCTTCCTGTGACCTTCTCAGAAGTTAGAAAACTATACATACCATATGCGCCTGGGATCAGCTATCCAGACAGGCCTTGTTTGTTCTATCATCCCTGCATTGAAAAGAGAGAGGCTGATTTAGACACATCCTTTTATTCTGACCAGGTTGTTTGCCATGACAGATGACATTATTAGGCCTCTCAGGTCCTACATAGCTGCCTACATCTTCTGCAAGGATCATTCCTGCATTTACCTTTGAGGTTCTCAGCAGGTGTACGATCTCCTACATTCCTTATTGCAAGACCAACTCTGTATATGCTATTATGTGAATTTAGATTGAGGGAACAGAGTATGGTAGGGTTAATATCATGTTTGATTTGGGTTAGGAGTCATTCTGGTGGATGAATATTGGTATTGGGAAACTGGGATATTTGTAAGAATGTATAGCTGAAATGTATGTAGGAAAACAGAAAACTAGGTTAGATCTGAAACATAGAAGAACGTTGGGCCCGTGATTTGAATACATGGTTTTGAATTACCTTCTGCACAGACATATCACTTAAAACAATATACTATGTCATAGGATCCTGTACCTTGGAAACTTGATTGTAGAAGACAACATCCAGTGAAATAGGGATAATAGGTAGAGTTGCAATGTAGATTTAGGAAGAAGAATAAGTTTAGGATTTGGACTAAAAATCCTTTTGCAATAGGGTTTATGTTTGAGAGTGAATGTAAATGTCAGCACACATGAAGAGTCAGTCAAAAGAATGTGTACTAGAGAAAATATGTAAGAAAATAGATATCAATATAGCAGTTGGGAGATTGAGCAAAATATTATGTGAGTGATAGGATTAGAAGTATTTCAAAAGGGGGATGATGGAATATATAATCTTATGAAGACACAAATTTATAGGCACTAATAGAATTGAAACTTGAAATCATTAGGCAATGTAGAGTGGATATTCTTCTTAAACTTGTTTTCATTAAAATTAGGAACTGGTAGAATCAAAAGTTCAGTGTGAGAATTACATTTTGCGTCAGGAAAATTAATGTGATGAAATGAATATATAGATCACGTGACATGAGTATTTCTTCCACCATTTATGGGAATATGTTTTGAAACCCTATCAATTATTATTTAGGGATAGAGATAGGTGTACCTTGTGTCTATGGATATTAGATTTTAACAAGATGATGCATGAATAGACCATCCTCTGAATCAATAATATATCTGGTTCAAATTTAAAATAATGGATTGCTTTGATATTTTAAAATATACATGGAATCTGGTATTCATAAACATACATACATACATTCCTTCGAACTAGGTATACATTTAGTGGTAATATTAGGGTTGGCATTACAAACCAAGTGTGTGTGAGTTTTCCTTCGAAAAAAGGTTATGGTAATCGAAAATTATGTGTCATGAAAGAGGGCTCATGAAAAATCAAGTAGAGGAACATAGAGGAAAATAAGTGTTCTGAATGGGAATTTATTGAAAGTAAACCATATGAATATAAATCTGTGAACTTGTGAATGAAAGGATATATCATATGAGGTATATATAATAAATAAATACAGATGTACCAGTGATAAATGAAAATAAATGTAAAAATACATATCATGTCCCATATGAATATACTTGCATTGCTGTTAAACTGGAGTCAGACACTGTAGGAATATTAGAATTAGTATTCAATATTCACTGAAGTTAGTTTTGAGTATTAGGAAATGAATATGCATGTCAGGAAAAATGATATTTCTGAGGATGATCTTGTGAAAATTTGATTATAAATCTACATACATTAACATGAAGGACTTGAGATAGTGAACAATATGACTCATATATTTCATGTTAAGAAAACTCATGTTTCATGTTTAAAAGTAGCAAAAGATATGCAAATCTAAATTCTTAATGGAACATATATTATTCAAACAGCACAAAAATATTCATTTTACTGTACATTGGATTATATATAAACTTGTTCAACTATGAAGCTCACCATTGGTTGAATTTTCATTTCCCCAGGGTTTGGGGTGAGTGATCTGTTCACAGAATTTGTATTTGCCAAAGTCAGTTGTACTCACAAGACTGTACCTCTGATAGCAGGTAGGTCAATATATATGTTTATAAAATTACATGTTATGACCTAGGCTACAGAGAAAGGGAGTCCGGTAGTTACACATTTGTTAAGTTTGAAAATTCATGGAGAAGTATTAGAATGAAAATGTGACTAGTGTTATAATACATACCTTTGATAAAGTAAAGGGAAAGTCAAAGTATACACAATTCCTCCTATGAACTCCCTGTATTTCTTTATTTTAGGTTTATTTTTATTCATAACATTAGGATTAGTAGTCAGAGTCTAGTAGGGCATGGGTTAGAATCAGAGATTCAATACTTTGAAGGAAAAATATGAAAATCAATTCAATGTGTTTTTTAACATGTACTACAGAAGAACACTTCCCACTGTCATCCAGAACAATGCCTTGACATTACCATTGCCCCAAATTAGACACAATTAGAGAGAGAAGAAGAATATCTGTGAATACATATCTCGAATGGAAAATGCTCAGCAGCTCACAACCTTTTTAGTGGCAGAGGAGATTACAGTAACTGAGCCTTTAATCTCTCCTAATCTTGGCTGTGTCCTTCTGAAACCTGATCTCAGATAGTTTTTACTGAGCCTCTGGTAACAAAGAGTTGGGAAACAAAGTCTTCCACTTAATCTCATTAAAAAATGGGAGTTCATAATCCGCTTGAATCAAATGTATGAAATATGATATATCAAGAGCTTTGTAATGTTTTGAACAACTAATAATAAAAAAATTAAAAATGAATAAAATTAGTCACGTTCCCAATGAAGCTACAGAAACCAAATTTCTATCAATATTTTCTGCTATTATGGAGTGATAGTCATATCCTATCACTAACTTTAGCATCTCAGATCTGGTCTTTCTTTTTCCCAAAGCCAACTTCCCAGTTTCTTCTTTGCCTCAAGACCTCCCATTCTCATGTGTGAGCCCACAGCCCCTTGTCTAAGGCAGTGTACTCTCACTTCAGTGACTCCTCATGCTCTGTCTAGTGTGTGTCTCCTTCAATTATCTGTTCACAAAAAGAACCTGGAAGTACAAACCTTGTCATTGCCTTAATCTGGCAAGAACACCTTTCATGATTAGAAGTTGAAAACAACTAGAAATAGAAGGAAGAAAAACAGCTGGAAGATATGGTGTATACATGTAATCCCAGCTATTCAAAGTCCAAGGCACAAAAAACACAAGTTCTAAACCACCTTGAACCCTTTAACCAGATTCTGTCTCAACATTTTTAAAAGGGTAAGGATATAGTTCTGAGGTTGGGAGAATACTAGCATGGGTGAGACCATGAATGCAATTCTTAATACTGAAAAATGAAAAAAAAGGAAGAATGCAAAAAACAATAAAATAATGATTACACATAAGAAATGACCTTCTCATATATTGAATAATCAAAAGTTAAAATATTTTCTTCCCAAAATGGAAAGAAGACAAATTTACATGATTTCATTCATTCTTTTTAATATATCGGAAATCCCAGCCAGATCAATCTGCAAGAAGTACAGGCAGAGAGCATGCCAAATGAAAAGGAAGAAGTATAATAGCCTCTGTTTATAGACTAGATAAAGTTATATCTGGAGAATCTCAAGATTCCAAGAAAATAATCAAAACAATGAATCAATTCAGCAAAGGTGCCAATACACAACCCCACACACATAAACTGTGTTTCTATACACTAATAAAAAATATGGAAAGAAAATCAAGAAAACAATTTCATCTGCCAAGTAAAATAAAATGCAATACTAGACCCAATGTAATCAAGTAGATCAAACAGGAAAACTATAAAACAAGCAGTGAAATTTGAAATAACACCAAAAAGTAAAAGATATCAAATAATCATGGGCAGGAACACTTAAAGTTGTTAACATGTCAACACTACCCAAAGAGATCTACAGTATCTGTTCCATCCCTAACTAATTCCTAACTTCTTTTTTCCATGAATACCATTTTTATTTTATATTTTTATTTACTCATATTAGTTTTACATGAAAGTATAGAATATTTTGACATATTCATACAAACATGGAATACATCTTATTCTAATAAAGATCCCAGTCTTATTGCATGATGCAGAGATTCTTCATTGCAAAAATTTAAAATTTCATCCTAAAATGATAGGGAATGTGAAAGCAACCAACTACAGAAACATTTTGAATAAGAACAAAATTGGCGGTCTAACCTGTAATAATTTCAAAACTCCCTGCTATAAAGTTACCAGTCATACAAACACAAAAGATAGAAATGTTGATTAATAAAACAGGGTAGGATAATCCAGAAATGAAAAAATAAACAAACACATAAGTTCTCAAGTGATTTCTGACGACAGCATTCCATGTAATTGGACAGTCTTTTCAACAAACACTGTTGAGAAAACTAAATAGATAGCCAAACACCAAACAAGGAAGATGGGCCCTTATCTGACACCATAGACAAAAATTAACTCAACGTGAATAGAGGATCTAAAGGTAAGATCTGAAACTATAAAACTCATAACACATAAGTGAAAAAGCCCATGACAAGGGATTTTGACAGTGACTTTTTGAACAGCACATCAAAAACACAGGCACAAAAAGGAAGAAAGAAACTGAACTACATGAACCCAAAAACTTGATCATCAATGGACACAGTCATTACTGAAAAGATGACTCACTAAATGCAAAAAAGCATTTGAAAATTATATTTCTGGTTAGAAGTTAAGATCTATAATATAAAGGGCCATTATACCTAAACAATAAGGAAACAACAGCCCAATATTAAAATGGATAAAGGAATTTCACAGATGTTTCTTCAAATGGCTGAGAAGCACATGGGAAGATGTTCAACATCAATAATCAGTGGAGAAATCAAAATCAAAATCACAATCACAATGAGATCCAGCTTCACACACATGATGAAACATAAAAAAACAGAAAACAGAAAAATCCCTGATTGGCTCCCACCCACCAGCCTAGGATCCAAAAGGCACATCCACCCACCACCACAACTAAAACAGAGAACACCAGTGCTGCTGAGAATGTGATGGAGCCAGAACCCTAGTGGGTTAGAATGAAAAGTAGTGCAGGCTCCATGGGAAACTGATTGGTTTTTTCTCAAATTATCAAAAGAATCATTCAAATGACCCTTCCATTCTTCTTCTTTTGAAAAGATATTTATATGCTTATGATTACTCCAGAATTATTTATTATACCCAAGGTTCCATTCAGAAAGAATATTTTTGTTGTGCATTATAGTTTTACATAAGCATGAAATATAGTTTGTTCCAAGTCAGTCCCCAGAATTTGCCCTTTCCCTCCTCTCCTCCCTGACCCTGTTCCCTTTCTTCTTCTGTACTGGTCTTCCATCCATGTATTTATAGTTTTCTTAACTCGTGTTTTACAGATATATATATATATATAAAGATGAGACTCACTGTGATCTCTTCATATATGTATATAGGATAGTTTGGTCAATTTCATTCCATAATTTTTTTTTCCTTTTCATATCCCAAGAAAGAATGTTTTTACATGTAGCACATGATGGAATATTATTTGGTCTAAAAAACGAAGGACATCCTGGCCAATAGTAGAGCAGGGATGGACCTTGAGAACACACACTGTATGATCCTACTTATATGAAGTACAGTACACAGAGTAAATAAAATAATACAGAAAGGAGAATGGTGGCTTCTTAGGGCATTAGGGAAATTGATGATTACTGTCTAACAAATGAGTTTCAATTTTGCAAAATGAGAAAAGTTCTGTGGCTGCATGCTGGTTTCAGAAGAATGTAAAAACAAGTGTAATGAACACCACCGACATGCCTTCCCAAATAGTTGACATGGCAAAACTTTGCTGTGCATATTTGAAAACATATATAAAATTAAACTTCTTCTACTTATTTCCACACAAATAAAAATCAAGGAAATTCTCCACTAGTAGAAACTGATCAGAAGGAAGTTCTCCATGAGTAGAAATGTGAAATGATCATTCAGTTTGAAAAGATGGATCACTCACTTGGTCATGCCAAGAAATAAAGAATACAATGAGGGTAAATCCTCAGGAAAATTTAAAGCAATTATCATTGTACAATCAGTTTTTAACTGCTCTCCTAATATGATTGAGGTGCAGTGGTGCAATAATATAATTTTCACTAATAATCATAATTATAGAGCTCATGGTGTTGCCAGGGCATGCACACCATAACGCCAGTCATGTGCACATATGGGCCAAGGACACCACCAGGCTTGGAGGGTCCTGTGGAGACATGTGCTTAGGGTCTTTTTCTCTGTCTTGGCAGAGGAAAAAATGCAAGGGAGGATGCAACAGGTGGACAAACAACTCTCTCAACAATTGTCCTTGGAAATGTGAAATTCCTAGCAGTTTCCTTCCAGAGTCAGTCCCTTTGAACCACAATGGCCATACCTCACATCTTGGAGGAAAAGCTCCCCCCAACACTCCTGAGGAACCATCCCTGATTGGCTCCCATCCACCAGTCCAGGATCTAAGAAGCACATCCACCCCCACCACAACTAATGTAGACAGATGTCAGATAAGAATGAGAAAGCAGAAATCACTTTTGGAGCTCCAGATCAATAGGAGCAAGGGTCAGTGCACATAGGAAAGGCTTGCCATTACCAATGTGTTCCTGCCACCCCTTATAGCCAAAGATGCACACACACACCACAGAGCCACAGAGACCTGTGTACACACCCTTTGCTAAGGCATGTACATGTCAGGATACACACTCATTACAACCCCTTCCACCACAGATATCATTAAAACCTCTCAAATTTGGAAGCAGGTGCATGACCTAAAACTCACTGCCATCCCACCAAACACACAGATGCATAAATCACCCTTATCCCTGCCTTCCCTGAATACATACACCACCACTATTGCCCCAGCCCTTTAAACAATTTTTTTAAAGGAAGTTGTTGATCTTCAGCTGATTGTATTATGGATATGGAAGGTCAGCTGAATCATCCAGAATAGGCTACAGCATGCTATGATAGTTATTAACCCCAAAATTTTAATGGCTTAAAACTAAAAAGTTCTGTGTTTTGCTCACATTATGTGACCTTGTTAGATTGGTTGAGGACTGTGCTCAATGGAAAAACCCCCCATCATAAGCATTATTGTTTGTCCTATCAGAGAAACAGAACTCAGGCTCATATCTCACATTAAGTGCTTTGCCCAGCATTGGCACAAACTCCTCCCCTGCTCACTGTTTGGTCAGGGCTAGTCATGTGACCAGGAAGTGCAATCCTACAGGTGCCCAGAAGATGGAGAGCCACAAATCATTGGTGAGCAGTGCAAATTACTACCAGACTCTAAAAAATTGGCATCATCAACTTTATTTCACAGCAATACTTACAATGTGTGTTCAAGGCCAGATAGAAAATATGGAGTAAAATTTAAGGATTTTTTTTTTGGCTAAGGGCCCTATTTTTTTTGTCTTTAGTTTTGGTTTAAATTTAATGAGGCTATATGATACATGGCATTAAACTTGGTGGTTAAAAGCCTGGAATCTGGATAGTGCCCAGACCTTCAGCTCAGCCACTTATAAGATGTGTGAGTTGAGCATGTAAAAGACCACTTTATACCCATCAAAGATATAATCAAAGGATGTGAGAGGCCAAGGAAGAAGGTGCTTTCTCAAATGGAGTGCTTAGAACAAGACCAGGCTTACCTGAGTAGGACTGATGGGGAGAGGGCTACTTTAGGAGGTTGCACAGGAATTGGGGTGGCTCCAGGTTGCAGAGATGATACATGTTTATCCCCCCATAAAATGTTGCCTTTATGCCTATGCCAGTGTGAATGTTTGAACTGTAATGAACAGAGAAGCCAAATGGGGTTGGTTTAACCACATGCATTAGCTAAGGAAAGGGGATGTTCATTGCCTTTTGTGTCTGAAGCTAGTACAGCAACATGGTGATGTCATCAATAACCCAAAATCTTTTAGCTTCTCTGCTTTCTTCTCCAATATGCATGCCTGCCTTAAGTCCAGCTCCCATGAACAAAGCCACTGATAACAACTGAGGTTTCCTGTAACTTAGTAGACTATGCTTTCTTCCTGCAGTTCCTCTCTCTCTCTCTCTCTCTCTCTCTCTCTCTCTCTCTCTCTCTCTCTCTCTCTCATCTCTCTCCATTTTGCATTATGGGAATTGAACCAGGAAATTTCATGTGCACTCTACCACTTAGCTACATCCCCAGCCCTTTTAGAAAACACTTATATTGAGATATAGTCTCACTAAGTTTCATAGGCTAGCTTTAAACTTGCCATCCTCCTAGCCCAGCCTTCCAAGTAACTGGGAGTACAGGAATGTGCCACCCCATCTGTCCAGGGCACTCTCTTAAAGCAGATGAAGTTTCTCATACCACTGTCTCTAGAAAGCGTCCATCAAATATCCTGGGCTGTAGTGGGCTTTTGGTTATGAGAGGTCAGTATTCTTGGAAAGGAATACTATTTGCTTTAAGTGGAAAGCATAGTACACTAGAGGATGTCAGGCATCCCACAGAATCATTAGTAGGGCTGGAGAGAAGAAGTTCAGGCTAAGGTTCAAGGAAAAATGCCCCAAACCACACTAGAGTCTTGGCCATATGAACTAACCATCACTCCTCCCTTGCTTTCCTGGAGTACCAGGTGCCATGAGCCTGCCCTTACTTCAACTGCTTCTGTTGCCAGTTCAGTGCTGCTTCTCCTTTAGGCCTCCACCCTGCAACCACCATACCTGAAGCTGGCTGCCTCTGCTACCAATGCTTATATTTCTTGCTAATATATTCCATCCTCATCACTAGAATGCAGTCCTCTCTTCCTCATGCTTAGTTTGCTCCTATGCATCTTCCAGAACTCATTGCAATCAAAGTTCTCTCCTACTCTTTCAGGCAGCCATTGGTGGGGGGATTATAATCTCTTTTTTTTTTGACCATATTTATCCCATTGTATTTCAATCTTTTGGTTTCAGGACTGTCAGAATAAATGATTTAGTGACTAAATGAGTTAATTAGTTGGTTCAATTATTTCACTACTACCTCTCTCCCTCTAGATATCCATGTGATGAGACCATGAATTCTGATTGCCTCATTTGCAGCCAGTAACACAATAACTAGCACTTAAGTGCTTAATATGTTTTTATTGAATAAATTAACATTAAGCAAACATGACTAGAGGCATTTATAAACTCTCTCTTGGATTAAATGATGTGTTAATTACTTATACCTTTAAACTACACCACACCACATACTATGTGTGTCCCTTTAACTCTTAGGGGTTTGCAGCTTACAATCACACCATTTTTTGTGAAACCATAATATCCCTGTGCATCTTACTATGCCCACATCTCCCCTATGAGCATCTGTCCCACAAAAAAATTTTGCCATTGACAAGAGCATATCACAGGCTTTTGGTCAGGATAAAAACCTGAATCTGGAGTACCAATGCCAGAGGGTGGTGGCAGGATTGTTCCTATACATTGCTTCCCTCTAATCATGATGTCACGGTGGTATTCCTCCCCAAACTTGCCAAAATTCTCTTAAAAACTTCATTTTAGGGTGTTTGTTTGTTTGTTTGCCTATGGACTGACTTCCAGAGTATGGTCTTTAAAAATATTTGGGTGGGTTTTCCTATATAAGAGGAGCTCTTTATAAAACAGGATGCCACTCCCCCAGGAAACTTGGAAGAGAGAGCTGTGGAGAAGTGGTTACATTCCATTATTGGGAGGAAGTGCTAGAGTCACTTGGTTCATTTATTATTGTTTTTAGTGAACTAGAAACTACTTTTATCCCAACATCTGAGCACATCCTCCAACATGATTTGGAGTTTATATTGGAAGATAAAGAGTAAGTAAAATATCACAGAAAGTCACCCATGGTCATAATAGCTATAATTTACTGAGTGCCTAACAGCTGTAATTTATTGATCGTATACTTTGCATATATTAACTCAGGTAATCATCCCAACTATCTATTCATATTCTTACTTTAGATGAGAATCTGAAGTACAATCTGAAGTGAAATATACCTTATGGAGAAAATACCATAAGTAACTCAAACTGGAGTTTTAACTTTAAATGATTTTTAGGCATTCCATTTTATAAAACTATAGGCTTTCCTGGTAGAGAAGAATCTGTTAGTCACTGAGGCCCAATTTGTAGGTTTGGAGCTGGACTGACTCTGATGTATTCAAACTCTGCCTCAAATCACTGTGTGCCCTTAGGCAAGTCTGCTCACATTTTAGGTCTTTAGTTTCCTCATCTGTAAAATGGGGAAAATAATAACTTCCATACATGATGGTTAATTTTAGGTATCAAATTGACTGGACTACTCAAATAGCTGGTAACACATTATTTCTGGACATGTCTGTGAGGGGTTTTCTAAAATGACTGCAATTAGGCCTTTACCTCAGTTGGTTACAGACCCAGATAAAACAGAAAGGCAGAAGAAAGGTGAATTTCTTCGCACTTCTGGAGCCAGGACACCCATCTTCTTCTGCCCTTTAACATCAGAACTTCAGATTCTCTGATCTTCAGACCTTGGTACTTGCACCTACAGCTTCTCCAGTTTCTCAGGCCTTCATTCTTGAACTGAGAGTTACATTATTATCTCCCCTATTTCTCAGGTGTTTGTACTGGGACTGAGCTATGTCACAGACATCCCTGGTTCTCCAGCTTGCAGACAGCATATTGTGAGATTTCCCAGATTCCAAAATGAATTCTTTCTTACATATCTATATCTATATCCTATTGGTTCTGTTTCCTGGGACTAACTGACACAGGACTGCCTGGCTAAATGAGTTAGTGAGTGGACAGCACTTGGAGCTGTGCTAGGCACATGGTAGCTACCCTTTTGATGTGACTTCACCTCCTTACCCACTTATTTAGCTGGTGGATGGGTTGTGTTGATATGTAGAAGGGAAACCATATGCTCTAGGATCATATAGCAGAATTATTTCTTGGAGAGTAGACAATCTTGGAGGGTGAGTGGACCTGCGTTGGCTAACAGATATAACTATCAGGTAAACTACGTTAGCCCAGGAAGACCCCAACAAAGGGGTAAACTGAACCTTCAAGGCTCATGAATTTATAGAAGCTGACCCAGAAGAAGTAGCCTATACTGTCCTGTGGAACAGTATCAAACTCAGACTCAGGTTCAGATTCTGACTAACACTTATGCTATGAATATTTATGCTAGTTTCTTCATCTCCAGAACTGGAAGAATATATGCCTTCAAAAAATGTTAGCTCCTTTTTTTTTTAGATGCAATTATTAAGATTCCCCCTGGAAGAAGTTCCATGTGTCTTCTCCCTAACATCATGTATATTCTATGTCCTGTATGCCATTACTGGGTCCTGCCCAAGAAACGGCACAGGGAGGCTTTTGGAAATTTGTGCAATGAAGCTGACACATTTTATTGATAACAATTTTATCAAGACCAGGGTTATTATAGCAAATGACCTCCTAGGCATGTCTTTTTTTACGTATCTCTGGGACCAAGAGGCAGTGCCCTTGGTGCAAGCAGGGACAGAGCCTGGGGGTTGTCATAGAGGGCTCTTATTTGGGCACCAGAGGACCCCAGATTCCAACATGGGCTCTTGCCACTTCCTAGATGTGTGACTTGGAGCCCATTGCTTAACTTTGCCATGCCAATTTTTTCTCTGTGGAATAGGGAGGATGGTAATACCATCTTCTTAGGGCAGTTGTGAGGACCCAAGGGGAGTCATTAAAGTTCTCACCGCTAAGATTACTACTTTGACTGTGGCCCACCTGAGCTAGGGGCCCTGGCAGGCACAAGTGCACAAACACCCAGCTGGCCAGGTGAGACCAATGCAGCCACCTAGCACCTGGGTTTTAATCCTTCCTGGTCATGGGGTGTGGTGGGGAGTGGATTCAGGGTCAGGGATAGGAATAGAAGGCCTCGAATGGCTAGTCCTGACCGCACCCCTAAGGTGGTCAGTGTAAAGGGGAGCACCCCAATCTGGTTCCAGACCAAGGTCCCCACGCAGCAGTGAGGGCAGAGGAGTGCAGGGAGGAGCAAAGTCTCCTGAGATCTCACTGCTTTGATAGGGGTGGCTGCAGTGACCCAAGAGGTGAGCGGAGGGCGGCGGTGTTGGCAGAGGTGGCCCCTGGGGGCTGAGGAGGGTGAGAGCCGCACAAACCCAGGCACAGGGCAGGGGAGTGAGGAGGCTGGCTTGCCTGTGTCTTTGGAGGCAACCCAGTGTGCCTGCAGCTGCAGCAGCACCGCCAGGTCCTCACTGTTCCAGGACCTGCAAGCATGGGGCATGGCTGCCAGGCCAGTAGTCAGTCCTCATGCTCCTGTGCGACTCTAGGGCCACTTCAGTTTCTGAGGGCAGCGGGTTGGTCCTTTTAGCCATGGCAGCACCACTTTGCTTTGTGCCAGGCACTTACCTTGTGTGCTCTAATTCTTGGGCTACACAGAGAAGTGCAGAGCCCTGCCCAAAGTCACATTGCTGGACGTGTGGGGTGGTCTTCCAACACCCATGGGCCTGCACCCCTTTCTTTTCTCTGGTCCTTCTCCCAGCGGTGCTCAAAGCTGGTCTCCTCAGTCCTGGTGGGGCTGCCAAGGGTGTGTCTGGGACTCACTCTGAAATTGGATGCAGTATGATTGGTGATTTCCTTGGGACAGGCTTTTTCCATGCCTTTTGTCTGATTCCTGAAAGGTCTTCCTCCCCTAAACTATCTTTGGGCCCTGTGTGAGAGCGCAGAGGTGGACTTTGAGTGACATTTGCACTCCAGGGGTGGGGTCAATAACCCAAGGAAAGTGGAATACTGGATCCGAAGACTTGTGTCAGGGTAAGGAAAGTTTGATTCCTGCTGAAGCACATGATTCCAGTCTGGAACAGTTGGTTGTCATCCATAGAACCAATCTCCTCTCCTTGGTGTTGAACTTTTGTTGAGCCCACTTTGATACTGAGCAATGAGGTTCTTAAATAACAGAACCTGCCTACACACATAAGTGAAAGTGGGTGCGATACTTTCACTTACATGTAAAAGAGAAATAAAGGGAGACAATACATGACATGCATTGCTGTCTCACTTATAACCAGAACTTTCAGCTGTGGTGGAAGACAGCATGCATTGGAGTGCTTGCACCTGTCGCTAATAAAGAAGTTTGAGTTGGTTAAAGAAAAAATATTAGGCTCCAACGCATGTGCCTGGCGACCCGGTCGTCATGGAATCAGACTTGACCGAAGAGCTTGATGAGGAGGAGCAGCTGATGAGAAGGCATAGCAAAGAGAAGAAGGAGTTGCAAGCCAAAATTCAGGGCATGAAGAATGCTGTTCCCAAGAATGACAAAAAAAGGAGGAAGCAACTCACTGAAGATGTTGCTAAGTTGGAAAAAGAAATGGAACAGAAACATAAAGAGGAACTGGAGCAATTGAGACTGACTTGCAAGGAGAATAAGATAGATTCTGTTGCTGTTAATATTTCAAACTTGGCACTTGAAAATCAGCCTCCTCGGATATCGAAAGCACAGAAGAGACAGGAAAAGAAAGCTGCATTGGAAAAGGAGCGGGAGGAAAGGATAGCTGAAGCTGAAACTGAGAACTTATCTGGAGCTAGACATGTAGAGAGTGAAAAACTTGCTTAGATATTGGCAGCCAGAGAGTTGGAAATTAAACAGATTCCATCTGATGGCCACTGTATGTATAGAGCCATTGAGGATCAATTGAAAGAACAGGACTGTGCTGTGACTGTGGCTGCCTTAAGAAGTCAAACTGCTGAATATATGCAAAGTCATGTGGAAGACTTTTTGCCATTTTTAACGAATCCTAATTCAGGAAATATGTATACTCCAGAAGAGTTTGAAAAGTACTGTGATGATATTGTAAACACAGCTGCATGGGGAGGCCAACTTGAGCTAAGAGCTCTGTCTCACATTTTACAAACACCAATAGAGATAATACAGGCAGATTCTCCTGCTATTGTAGTTGGTGAAGAATATTCCAAACAACCATTAATACTTGTATATATGAGACATGCATATAGGTTAGGAGAACATTATAATTCTGTTGCATGGTTGGTGAACACAGCTACTGAAAATTGCAGCTAGTTTAAAAAATGTTACACAGTTATGTTTTAGTACAGTGTGCCGATCTGAGTATTGCTACCAAGTGCTAAATTGTTCTAAATGCTACTGAAAACACAACTACCTGAAATCAATTTCAAAAATAAGCTTTTTAGAAATATGTCAGAGATAAACTTTAACCAGTATCCTCTTAATGATATTTTGAAACTTAAAAATTGATGTGGATAATATCACTTATAGACTAAGGTCATACCCTGTTTACTGATACATTTTATTATTTTTATTTATATAGCATCCTGGATATTTTGTTCTGTTTAAGTATACATTTTTGAATGTTTAAAAATTTTATCCCACTACTAAAATTTTCCAAAGAAAATTTCAGTGTAATTTTTCTAGAAGTGAAATGACTCATTGTCTGTCATTGTAATAAAGTGGTATTGTGATGACAAATTTAATTAATGCTTATAAAATGAACTTGACTGCAGTAACTTTAGTGTTGATGGGATTAGTGGGGTGAAGTTTTTATGTAGCCTGTCAGTGCAGCTAGGAAGCTTGCTTTAATAATTAAGAATTTTTAAATATTTATTCAGTTATTAAGTTTAAAGAAATGAGACAAAGTCAAAGGTAAATAGATATTCACTGTCAAATTTAAACCTCTAAAGATTAGAGATTTGCCTTCTATTTGTGTATAATTTTAACAAGACATAACAGAGCATTGTCTAATTCTTTTATTACTCTTTGCTGTTCTTGAACTTCAGACTGGAGTTAGTGCCATCATCTCTTGATTCTCAACTGCCTATTTTTATATTTTCTAGTGTGGTTTCTGTTCACTACTCAGCTGTTTTGCTTCTCCTGCATCCTTTACCACTAACTGACATTTTGTGGCCTCTCATTCTTTTCCTTCTGCAAGTTGAGGATTTTGCAGTGCAAAAGGTGCCAAGGCCACAATTTACTTCATGTTCTTTCGCTTTTCCAGTTTGTCTTACAAGAGCTGTCCCCTTTTGCTCATTCTCTAGGATTAGTAAAAGCCCTTGACACTATTTTGTTATAAATGCCACTTTCTTCAACTCAATTACTTGAGAATTCTAATATTGTATAAAGGGTTGAGTTGAAAGCCACTGTTTGGGCACCAAGAATTTCATAGTAAAATAAGTCAGCAGTAGTTTTCTGTGTAAGTTATTAATTTTAAATTTCAAATCAGTCATAATAGTGTTCTTTCTAAGAGATAATACCCACATATACAAATGTATCTGATAATTTATTATGTAAGGAAATATTATGAAAACGAGAACTATTTGGTTTGATCTGTTTTTCCCAAGTTAGAAATATAAGATATAAGGAGAAAAGATTTAGCATCAAGTTTATAACATTTGAATTTTTTTTTCATTCACAAAGTATTTATTGACTGTTTATCATGTGCCAGGTAAATGACAGTGTATGAGAAAATCAAACAAGTATCTGGGAACTCATAATGTTATTATAACATTGGAATTTTTGCTCCATTATAATTTTTATAAGGAAATATTGTGTTTATAATATTAAAAAATAGCTTCATACTGGGCTTGGTGGCACATGCCTGTAATCCCAGCAGCTTGGGAGGCTGAGGAAGGAGGATTGCAAGTTCAAGGCCAGCCACAGCAACTTAGTGACACTCTGTCTCAAAATAAAAAATAAAAAGAGCACTGGGGATTTGGCTCAGTGCTTAAGTGCCCCTGGGTTCAATCTCCAATATTAAAGAAAAAAAAGACTTCAGTCACACCTGGCCAGTAGTTAACAGTGTAGGAAGCTGGTCAGGACTGTGGTCAACTAGAGCAAGTAAGTACATTTTGCCTCCAAGCAATATATTCTGAAGGCTACCTGTTTTGTTACCTTTAATCTGAGTTTTTGGGGCATCTGAAGTTTATAAAAGAAGGAAACCAAAAATATTAAATGCTTTGGGTGTATTTTGAAGTAAATCTGTTACTTTAAAAATATCAGAAATAATAAAATATTATGAAACCTAGTTATTATAAATTCCACCATCATCAAAAGTATTCTAAAAATAACTCATTGGTGTTTTTCTTTTCTAAACAAGAAGAGTTAAAATATTCTTAATTATATGGTTGTATTTTTTTAAGGCACTAGGGCCTAGAATTGCTAAAGCAAGTGTTCTACTATTGAGCTGCATCCCCAGTTTATCTTATTTTCTGCTAACCTTTTTAATTAAAAAAAATAAACGGTCAGTACAGTTATGAACAAGATTTGTATGGTTAGCTGTTTTTTATAAAACTACAGATAAATATTTGTATAACTGAAAAAAAAGCTCTTCCCCACTCTGCCCCCCCCAATGGCAGATATTAGTTTAAAAACAGCATATGATACTGGGATATGGCTCAGTGGTGGAGGGCTTGCCCAGCATGTGCAGGGCCCTGGGTTCAATCCTTAGCACTACAGAGGGGGGAAAAAAGCAGCATATACTAATTTGGTTTGCTGTATGATGATGGTCTAATGGAAATTACATAAGCTTTCATTTGTCCTAATTTGGAAAATTATATGTCATTTCTGGAATATGTCTTTAGCCAGGAATTTTATCCACTTAAATATGTTTACAGCTTGTATAAAGCAAAAAAAAAAAAAAAAAAAAAAAAAGAATGTGTGTAACTATTATGAGCAATGTAGTTTTGCTCATATTATCTGATGTTTGCCAAAAGAATAAAAGATGAATGAATTAAATCAAAAACAAATTAGGATCTAGTTCAAACAAGAAAATGAAACAGAAAGATGAAGATGGAAACTAGGGAGAAGACACTTAGTGTTGGGATAACATTATTTATGCTAATAAAAAGGAGAAGCTAGATTGAAGTAGAGATGACATGCCAAGATCAATTACAGGCTGCCTTAGTCTAACCACAGATCATACTATTGTCCTTCCATGGATCCCTTTTTTTTTTCCCCACAGTGTCAGAGCACATTCTTTGTGTCTTGTGCTTTGAGATACTGCTACTTGAAGAAATAATAATGAACTCCTTCAGTTGCTATTAATAACAAGCAAAATATTAATAAGATTGAAATTTTTAGATTCATTAGGTTAAGATTTAAGTGTCATCTCATACTGTTAGCATATATACTAGTCTATGTATACTCATTATTATAATTTAAATTTATGTTGAGTTAATGTATAGTGTGGAGAAATGAGCACTAATTTTCAGTTGTGGTATTCTCCTGAAACATCCCTTACTACTTTTTCTTACATAATTAGAGGCAAGGGGTGGGGCTGGGGTTTCCTATAAAAACTTTTAAATATTGTGCCTTAAAGTAATGTTCATTTAAATTGGGCTCGATTAAACCATTTTAAGATCAAAATTCTTGTGATCAGGATGAATCTTGATGATAAAGATCCATCCCACCCAAGCATTTTGTGAAGCCTAGATCCTGACCCACAAACACTAAACTGAGTGTTCCCCAATCTCTTTGATAACTAAAAATTTTCCTTAAGGACTGTTCTGCCTCTTTGAGAATACTATTAAGAACATATCCATTATCTACTTAATTTTAACAAGAAAGGGGTGCCAAACAACTTTCTGGGAAAATTGTTTTTTTTCTGAAGTTGTCTACATATAAAAAAAAGGACATGATTTGGTTAGTGACACCTTTGTCAATTATTCTAGAATCTTGGAAGGCAAGGTCGTGTTTGTCTGTGTTTAATGGGAATTCACATTAGAAATGTTGACATCTAAACACTAGTATCATTTTAGCAGTTTGATGTGAGAACAGAGTTGGGAAGTGACAGCAGTGTGTACGATAGCAGGTCTGAGTAGAGTAGAATATACATTCATGTCATCACTTTGAGGGGTGGCTTACTTACTAGGGATTGAACCCAGAGGCACTCTATCACTGAGTTCCAGCCCTTTCTCCCCTTCTTGAAATGGGATATACTGAAGCTGTTTAAGCAGTCTCAAACTTGGGATTGTCCTGCTTCAGCCTCCCAAATTGTGGGTATTAACAAGCAAGCAGCACCATGCCCAGCTGTAATCACTTTTAAAATAACCCTTTCTACTTACTGGTATAAATATTAGCAAATTTGGAAAATGTAGATAGATGTACATATACAAGTCCTCATGGTATGACTCATTACAAATTATCGTTTCATTTGAAACACTGCTAGTTATGATAGAGAAAAATTAAAATAGAAATGATTTTTTAAAATAGTAGCTAGTTTAGCTCAAGCTAGCTACAGTGTAACAAAAATTTCTTCACTTGTTTAACTCTACTTACCCGGCTGGTTCTTCTTGCAGCTGTGTTAGACCAGGATGCAAGAAAAGACCACTGACTCCAATTAAAATCATATTAAAGCAAGCTTATTATTTCGACTGGCCAGGCTGCCTCTCCCACCCAAAACCTCTCAAACAAGACAGCAGCAGCAGCTTTCCTGCAGCTCATCTTTATAGCCCAGAAAGTTACACAAAGGGGGGTTACAGATAACAGAACTCTGATGACCATAACACAAATGGTAGTTTACATTTCTGCTGTCCCCGACATCAGAATTTATGAAGGTCATTAGAGTCTCAGAGAGGGTCATTATCTGTCCAGAGAAGGCCAAGATTTGTGAGGCATCACTAAAGTTTCAGAGAGGGCTGCTATCTGGTCAGAGAGCCAGGCATGGGTGAGTTCAAGGCACTGGCAGGCATTCCAAGCTGGTTCAGAATTTGCAGTAATTTATAGTAAAGCCAAAATTATCTTTTCATGGCTTTGTTGTGAGATGGCTCCCAATTTTAAGAAAAGATCAGGTTGGGTCTATCAGCTGCTCATATGCTAGGGGCCACCACGGGCCTTGTGGCTGCCCCTCCCACCGCCCTCCCACATGTGCTGCCCCCCATGCACATCACCCTTTGGCCCCCTCCGTGCCTATGGATGGCAGGGCCTTCTCCAGTTCCACCGACATGGTGGCCAGTGGATTGGTGGCGGATGGCGAGTGGAAGCTGGAGTGGCCACACAGGGAAGAGGAAGGAGAGGGGCCACAGGGGCCTCAGGGGTGCGGGACGACTCTTGGGGGGAGCAGCCACAGCAGGGCCTGGGGCTGGGCGGCAGGGCTGGGGACAGACAGGCAAGGGCCACAGTGGGGGTCTTGGGCAGCTCGGGGGCTCCGGGAGGACTCAAGGAGGGCTCACTGCTGCCCTCACTGCTCCAAAGCTTCCCGCCATCTGGGCATGTGCACTGCGCTCTGATAAACTAGATTCTTTATTTAGAAGATTCACATAGAGATCTTTCTCCTTGTGTAAAACAAATGGAAGACCAGTGTTCATCAACATGAGGACAATTTTTTTGAAAAGGGTTTGAGGGAAACAAACTTCTTGGTGCTTTTCCATGGAGAGCACATGGTGGGCAGTTAATGCATTTGAGGTTCATGTGTTCAGACAACACAAGCAGAATTTATGAAATATGAATTATTTTTGTTTCTTTGTCCTATTTCTGAAAGTTTGTAGGTCCACTATAATTTTTTTCATGTGAGACATTCTTAAGTCGAATTTTGATGATTCATAGTTGTTATTGTTTTTATAACAATGTATTTGAAAACATTTATTCTCTGTGTACACAGTTTATGTGGGAAACTAGCTACACAATATCCCTTGGCTAGGAAGCCTGTATAAAGACTTTTTCCATCTGATACTGAGGACAGGTTTCATGGGAAACTCAACCATATGAAGGTTACATACCTTTTTCCCCCAGGAGGACTTCAGCTTTGCTTATCCAATGTGGTCCTAGGTCCTGGAGCTTGTTTGAAATGCAGACTGGTGGTGTATGTGAATCTGTGCGTAGCACTAGACAATATATGTGACTCTCAGACTTGAAGGTATTACCAGGATTGCTGGACTAGTACAAAGGTTCTGATTCAGTAGTCTGGGTGGGAGCCTGAGAATTTTAATTTTAACAAGTTATCACATGATGCTGATGCTGCTGGTACAGGGACCATACTTGGAGAACCTTTATACTAGAGTGTCCTCATTGTATATTTTTCTTCTCTTTCCTAATTTCTTACTCCTTTAAATAGCTTTTTAAAAACAGATTATCAGGGGCTGGGGATATGGCTCATGTGGTAGCATCCTCACCTGGCATGTGTGCAGCCTGGGTTCAATCCTCAGCACCACATACAAATAAAGATATTGTGTCTGCTGAAAACTAAAAAAAAAAAAAAAAAAAAAAAAAAAAAAAAAAAATTCTCTCTCTCTCTCTCTCAAAAAAAAACCCCACCAGATTATCATATCATTTAACTTGATTAAAGGGTTAAAAATCATATTTTTTTGCCATGACCACACCAAGATTGCTTTCAACATCTAATTTCAGAGCAAAAAATCTCTTTAAAGCTTGGTTTTAAGTCTTATCTATAGGTGTCTCTTTCTCTTCTTTCTGTAAGTATTCTTTTTAATGTTTAAAAATTTTCTTAATGTAGATAACATGTTCTTATGGTTCAAAAGTTAAAACGACACAGGCATGCTTAAAAAAATTCTGATTTCCAACTGATTTGCCCCCCCCTTTCACCCCTTTTTCTTAGATAACCACCTTTAATTTATTTCCCATAGATGTCAATTTTTTCCTTTTATAGTAGAAGAAATGCCAGTGTAATATATTCTTTTTATATAAAATGTAGTATACTATCTAAGTAATTCTGTCCCATGGCTTTTTCTTTATATTCTCTTGAGATCTTTTCCTATTAGTATTTATTTAGAAAGAATATAATATTTGTTTATAGAAAACACTTTAAAAAAAGACAGCTGTGTTTAAACAGTGTCTATTAAGTGTCTTGTTTACTTAACCACCCCCCACCCCCCCTCGGGTGTTTGGATTGTTTCTAGGTTTATCACAGATCATAGTGTGATGAAACTGCTTGTATATATATCATTTTATACATGTGCAGGTATATCTTTGAGATACATTCCTAGAAGTGGGATTACTGTGCCAGTGGGCAGTGCATTCATAATTTAGTTAAATGTTTTTTTTCTTAGGTGTTGCACTGTTTTAAACTCTCACAAGTACAGTTGCTCCTTGTTATCCATGGAGGATTGGTTTGAGGACCTCTTTGTGGATACTGAAATTCAAGGATGCTTAAGTCTCTTATATGAAAAACAAAGTATTTGCATATAACCTATGCACTTTCTCCACATACTTTTAAATCATCTTTAGATTGCTTAGAAGACCTAATAAAATATAAATGCCATAAATAGTTGTTACACTGTATTGCTTAGGGGCTAATAATAAGGAAAAAAGTTGGTATGTGTTCAGTATGACAATATTTTAAAAAATATTTTCACCTATGATTTTCCAATCCAGTCTGAATACCACAGATATAAGAGGACAGATTGCAGTGTATGAGAGTTCCTATTTTTCTGGGGCTTTTTCAATATACTGTGTACAACCCTTGAATTTGTTAACAGTTTGATAGATAAGAATTATCAATACAGAGTAGTTTTAATGTGGTTTGCTATCATTATTAATGAGGCTGAGCATCTTATGCTTAAAAACTAGTTGTATTTTTTTTCTTGTGAACTCTCTGTTCATGTGTTTTTTCACATTTTGTTTTGGATTGCTTTTTCCCCCTTATCAATTTCTAGAAATTTATAAATCGGAGAAATTAGCCCCGTATGACATAAATTATAGTTTTCCCCAGATTTTCACTTATTTTTATTTACCTTCACATATTTTGATACACAGAAGTCTTACATTTTTTTTCTTTAAATTTTATAGTTTATATTACTCATTATGGTATCTTGATGTTTTTTAAAAATCTTTATTTCTATGTGGTGCTGAGGATCGAACCCAATGCCTCACAAGTGTTAGGCAAGTGCTCTACCACTGAGCTATAGCCCCAGCCCAGGTATCTGGAATTTAAGTCACTGAAATGTCTCCAAGATTTTTAGAGTTTGCCCATGGTATCTTTTAGTACTTTTATGATATCACTTTTATATTTAAATATTTAAACTAGGATTTATTCTAGTGTTCAGAATGATGCATAGGTTCAACTTTATCTTTTTTCTGTGTGCCTATTGTTTTCACCTTTTGATTTTAGAGGCTTTCTTTGAATCTCTTATGGTATTGTTAACTTTTGGATGTATTGGGGTGTGTCTGGGGTTTGTATTCTATTAGTCTTTTTCTTCATATATCAGTATCACATTATTGGTTTTATATAAGTTTTAATATCTTTTAAAACTAGTTTCCGCTTGTTGCTTTTCATATTTCTGGGAATTTTTGCTTACTTATTTTTCCATGAGTACTTTTGAACTGTTTTGTCTAGTTCCAGAGAGATAGAAATCTAAAAGAAATAAATATCAGATTAAATGTATACATTTAAAATCTATTTTACTATACGGAAATCAATAAATGTTATTCACCACATCAATAGGCTTAAAAATAAGAACCATATGATCATCTCGATAGATGCGGAAAAAGCATTCGACAAAGTACAGCATCCCTTTATGTTCAAAACTCTAGAAAAAATAGGGATAACAGGAACATACCTCAATATTGTAAAAGCAATCTATGCCAAGCCTCAGGCTAGCATCATTCTGAATGGAGAAAAACTGAAGGCATTCCCTCTAAAATCTGGAACAAGACAGGGATGCCCTCTCTCACCACTTCTGTTCAACATAGTTCTTGAATCACTGGCCAGAGCAATTAGACAGACGAAAGAAATTAAAGGCATAAAAATAGGAAAAGAAGAACTCAAATTATCACTATTTGCAGATGACATGATTCTATACCTAGCAGACCCAAAAGGGTCTACAAAGAAAGTATTAGAGCTAATAAATGAATTCAGCAAAGTGGCAGGCTATAAAATCAACACGCATAAATCAAAGGCATTCCTGTATATCAGTGACAAATCCTCTGAAATGGAAATGAGGACAACCACCCCATTCACAATATCCTCAAAAAAAATAAAATACTTGGGAATCAACATAACAAAAGAGGTGAAAGACTTATACAATGAAAACTACAGAACCCTAAAGAGAGAAATAGAAGAAGATCTTAGAAGATGGAAAATTATACCCTGTTCATGAATAGGTAGAAGTAACATCATCAAAATGGCGATATTACCAAAAGTTCTTTATAGGTTTAATGCAATGCCAATCAAAATCCCAACGGCATTTCTTGTAGAAATAGAGAAAGCAATCATGAAATTCATATGGAAAAATAAAAGACCCAGAATAGCAAAAACAATGCTAAGCAGGAAGTGTGAATCAGGCGGTATAGCTATATCAGACTTCAAACTATACTACAGAGCAATAGTAGCAAAAACAGCATGGTACTGGTACCAAAACAGGCGGGTGGACCAATGATACAGAATAGAGGACACAGAAACCAATCCACAAAACTACAACTATCTTATATTCGATAAAGTGGCTAAAAGCATGCAATGGAAGAAGGATAGCATCTTCAACAAATGGTGTTGGGAAAACTGGAAATCCATTTGCAACAAAATGAAACTGAATCCCTTTCTCTCGCCATGCACAAAAGTTAACTCAAAGTGGATCAAGGAACTTGATATCAAATCAGAGACATGGCGTCTGATAGAAGAAAATGTTGGCTATGATCTACATACTGTGGGGTCGGGCTCCAAATTCCTCAATAGGACACCCATAGCACAACAGTTAATAACTAGAATCAACAAATGGGACTTACTCAAACTAAAAAGTTTTTTCTCAGCAAAAGAAACAATAAGAGAGGTAAATAGGGAGCCTACGTCCTGGGAACAAATCTTTACTCCTCACACTTCAGACAGAGCCCTAATATCCAGAATATACAAAGAACTAAAAAAATTAGACAATGAGATAATGAATAACCCAATCAACAAATGGGCCAAAGACCTGAACAGAAATTTCTCAGAGGAGGACATACAATCAATCAACAAGTATATGAAAAAATGCTCACCATCTCTAGCAGTCAGAGAAATGCAAATCAAAACCACCCTAAGATACCATCTCACTCCAGTAAGATTGGCAGCCATTAGGAAGTCAAACAGCAACAAGTGCTGGCGAGGATGTGGGGAAAAGGGTACTCTTGTACATTGCTGGTGGGAATGCAAATTGGTGCGGCCAATTTGGAAAGCAGTATGGAGATTTCTTGGAAAGCTCGGAATGGAACCACCATTTGATCCAGCTATTCCCCTACTCGGTCTATTCCCTAAAGACCTAAAAAGAGCACACTATAGGGACACTGCTACATCCATGTTCATAGCAGCACAATTCACAATAGCAAGACTGTGGAACCAACCTAGATGCCCTTCAATAGACGAATGGATAAAAAAAATGTGGCATTTATACACAATGGAGTATTACTCTGCATTAAGAAATGACAAAATCATAGAATTTGGAGGGAAATGGATGGTATTAGAGCAGATTATGCTAAGTGAAGCTAGCCAATCCCTTAAAAACAAATGCCAAATGTCTCCTTTGATATAAGGAGAGTAGCTAAGAACAGAGAAGGGACAAAGAGCATGAGAAGAAGATTAACATTAAACAGGGATGAGAGGTGGGAGGGAAAGGGAGAGAGAAAGGAAATTGCATGTAAATGGAAGGAGACCCTCAGGGGTATACAAAATTACATACAAGAGGAAGTGAGGGGAAAGGAGGAAAAATATAGGGGGGAGAAATGAATTACAGTAGAGGGGGTAGAGAGAGAAGAGGGGAGGGGAGGGGGGAGGGGGGATAGTAGAGGATAGGAAAGGCAGCAGAATACAACAGACACCAGAATGGCAATATGTAAATCAATGGTTGTGCAACTGATGTGATTCTGCAATCTGTATGTGGGGTAAAAATGGGAGCACATATCCCACTTGAATCAAAGTGTGAAATATGATATATCAAGAACTATGTAATGTTTTGAATAACCTACAATAAAAATTAATAAAAAAAAAATAAAATCTATTTTACTTCTCCAAACTTTTTTTTTCTTTTTTTCAGGTTCTTAATAAAGGTTCTATGAAAGAATGTAAGACAGAAAAATAATTAAATATTTTTACTGTGGTAAGTGTTTTATGATTTTACATTTTAAAAATTCTCTAATTACTATTATTTTTTTAAAAGTCTGCTTCCTTAAGGTGTCAAAGAAATATTGTTTTAGGAGTGTTTGAGTTCATAGAACCTGTGGGTGGTAAGGTGGATGCCAATAATGTGGGCTGTTTGAATAATGACATTTTTCTTTACCTATCTCTTTGACTCTAATATTTTAATTTCTATTATCTTGTCATTTTAAAGTGTGTATACATTCACTGAATTCTTTCATCTTCAATAGAAAGATGAAAAGATTTGAAGTAATTTTTGTGATATAGAGGCACTTCTTCATCTTAAAAGTTTGTTGTGATTTTTTATTATAATAATTAGAAAATTTTCTACCTATATAAAACAACATAGTAAGCCCTCAAATCCTACACAAAGAAATGGCCACCATTAACTCACTTTTGGAAATTTATTGATGGATATGAAAGTATACATAAGACTTTAAATAAATAGCAGTCTCTCTGTATATGTGAAGCTATGTGGTCATTTTTAATTTGATATATATATATATATATATATATATATATATATATATATATATATTTGTGAGTTGAAACTGATGTGCATAATCATAGGTGTTCATTTTACTGGCTGCCTAGTTTTGTTTTTTAATTTGTTTTTTAATTGTCAATATATTTTTATTTATATATGCAGTGCTGAGAATCAAACCCTGTTCTTCACATGTACCAGACAAGTGCTCTACCACTGGGCTTCAACTCCAGCCCTGGCTGCCTAGATTTCCATTATTTAGAGGCATCATACTTTATCTAGCTACTCCTTTTATAACCACTTAGATTGTTATTTGCTTTTCTTTTTGTGAATAATGGTATGTTGATGATAGTATGCTTATTCATTTATCTTCTTAGAGATATAACTGCCAGGTCAAAGATCATATACATTTTAAATATTGATAAATATGGCTAAGCTGTTATCTGTAAAAACGATCCCCCTCAATATCCATGAGAATTCTATTTTCAAAACCCTTTCTCACACCAAGTTTTTTTAATCTTTTTAATCTTTGCTAATCCAATAGGGAAAAAAGTACATTTTTGAGACAACATGTTTTTTATTGGTACTGGAGATTGAACCCAGGGGCACTTCACCAGTAAATTAGATCCCCATCACCTTTTATTTTTATTTTTTATTTTTTTTAAATTTTGAGACAGGGCCTCGCTAAGTTGCTGAGGCTATCCTTGAACTTGTGATCCACCTGCCTCAGTATCCTGAGTGGCTTGTATTATAGGTGTGTTCCACTCTACCCAACTATTGAAGGAAACCTTGTGTCATTCAAAGATTTCTTTCATTCAATATTCTTATTAACATAAAGCATTCTCTTCCTTAAGAACACACTTGTGATTCTTATGTTGCAGATATTCTTAGTTATTAAATGTAATGAAAATATTAAAATACATTGAGTTCTTTTTAAGTCTTTTGCCTTGATTTTAACTCATTATTAATATTTGAAAACTTGAGGGTTTGGGATGTGGCTCAAGTTGTAGCACACTAGCCTGGCACTAGCCTGGGTTCAATCCTCAGGACCACATAAAAATAAAACAAAGATATTGTATCCACCAAAAAAAAAACCCTAAAAAGTAAATATTAAAAAAAAAATTGAAAACTTGATCAACCAGCTATAATTGATTTGAATACATAATGTTTTTCTCTGCAAAGAGCAGTACTTTTGTGTTTTATTCACCTGAAGGGAAAACTAAAGTAACTTTCAAAATAAATTTCTTAACAATTTTCAAACATGGATACCAATGGCTGAATAGCATACAGAATATGATTTCCATAATTAGGTGATAATATACTGTTTTGAGTTATATAAACTATGTGATTGTGCATTCATGGGTACACTTAGTGTATCTCTTCTGTCCAAAAGATTTTATCACTTTCTGATGTAAATATAATTTTTAATTTTATATTTGCTTTAGATTTTATTTCAATAAGAGTTACATATAAGGATGGCCTCACATGAAGCAGATTCACAATGTTGTCATTGACCTACTGTTTATTCTTTGGCTTAATAAAAAACAAACAAACAAAAAACATTAAACTGTCTTCTGTATATAAAGTACATCTAGATTCCTTTCCTGAGGGTGCTTTTCTTTTCACTCCAATTAACATTGTTTACTGAATCTTCCAAGATTGGGATCATATGGTCTAACTGGTGATTTATTTGCCAGTTTACATTCAGCACTGAGTACCTACCTACCTTGTAGGCATCCACAAACACCCAAAGCATTATTTACTTATTTGTTTAATTTTTTGCTACTGGGGATAGATTCTAGGGGCATATTACCACTAAAACACATCCCCAGCCCTTTTGTTTATTTATTTATTTATTTATTTTTTTAATTTTGAGACAGGGTCTTGCTAACTTGCTTAGAGGCTCACTAAGTTTCTAAGTCTGGCCTAAATCCTTGATTTAGGATCCTCCTGCCTTAGCCTCAACCTCCCAATGGTTGATGTATATTGTCATTACTAGGTTAAAGATGCAATAGAGAATAGCATACATTTTAATTTAGAGAAGACTAACATGGTTTCAATTAAATTTAGATGTGCATAACTGTATGGCACTTTCTGTCATAACATTTGATGGTACTTTGTTTCAAATTTTGATTTGGACTGTATTGTATTTAATTTTAAGAATCACATAAGTCCTGTATTTTAAATAATTTTTCTCCATTATGGGCAGAGTAATTATCTGAACTAGGTATGCTACTAGATCTTGTTTAAGATCTCTTTATGTTTCCAAGTATAGACATGGCAATATTTTTCACAATATGTTGTTTGAAAATAAGATAAAGTAAATGCCCCCCCCCAAATAAAGTAAATATAATTGTATGGTTCACCTTTTTAAAAATAAAAACAGAGAATTAGATTGCCAGACTTTGAGTAGAATGAATAAGTTTTTGTCTGGGACCTGCCTGTGAAGCATTTCTGACTAATAAACCAGTTTTTCACAGCCAAAGTAAACAGAGAAATGGAACTTAATAATCTAATAGATTTAAGCAGTATTTTTGTCTCTATTTTATATACTTTATTTCTATTGGAATACAAGATTCTAAAGACTACATGTAACTAGTTTTAATTAATATTTTTGCAGAAGTCATTTGCATGTGAAACTTTTAAAATCAATTAAGTAATCCTCTAGCAATTTTTATTTTTTTATTGTTTTTTTTTAGTTTTCTTTTTTTTAATTTATTGGTTGTTCAAAACATTATAAAGCTCTTGACATATCATATTTCATACATTAGATTCAAGATGGTTACGAACTCCCAATTTTACCCCAAATACAGATTGCAAAATCACATGTTACACATCCACATTTTTACATAATGTCCTATTAGTGATTGTTGTATTCTGCTACCTTTCCTATCCTCTACTCCTATCCTCTACTATCCTCTACTATCCTCTACTACTCTAGCATTTTTTATTTGCACTTTAATTTGCCTAGCAATTGTATATTTTCTTTAATATTTATTTTTTTAGTTGTGGTTGGACACAATAACTATCTTTTATTGATTTATATATGATGCTGAGAATTGAACCCAAGGCTTCTCATGTGCCAGGCAAGCACTGTACTGCTGAGCCACAACCCCAGACCTTAACGATTATTTCTTAATACATAGTCTGAAATTAAATCAAAGCAAACTTGAAATTACTGAGTCCTCATTATTGGGCCAAATTAAAGAGGTTTTCCTGGACTTTTCCTTCTGGTATCCTATTGTGGCTAATGATGTAATCTTATTTATTTTCTAAAATATTTAAGTTCTAGGTTTTTGAATCTCTTTTCTGTGACAGTACAGAAATTTGTTTATACAGTGTCTTTCATTTTATTGATGAGTTAATTTCTTTAATTTTGTGCCCTAAAACCCACTAAAAATATTCCTGGATAGTGAAGGATTAAATACAAATTGTAATTAAAATGAAGGCTTTCTGCTTTATTTCTCCTTTTACATGCATTTGTTAAAATTTTTATACTACATTTAAATAGATATTAAGACTTTATTACAGGGCTAAAATTATGGCTCAGTGATAGAGCACCTGCCTGGCATGTGTGAGGCACTGGGTTTGATCATCAGCACCACAATAAAGAAAGAAAGAAAAAAAGAAAGAAAGGAAGGAAGGAAGGAAGGAAGGAAGGAAGGAAGGAAGAAAGAAAGAAAAAAAGAAAGAAAGAAAGAAAGAAAGAAAGAAAGCAATTATGTCCATGTACGACTACCCCCCCCCCCAAAAAAAAAGAGACTTTATTACATATTGAATGGGTTGGATTTTCTTCATTTGAAAGGGTTTATTCCTATATTAGGCATAAAGCTTAGTTTAGACTGGCAGAGTAAGTTATCATTTGATTGCAATTTTGGGTAGATAGTCTTTGGTTAGTTTTATTCTGTAACCTTCCAGGTAATTGTGAATTGCATGCTCTTTTGTTCTTTGCTCTTTTTACTTTGGATCTGGTTTTATGGTTGGTTGAAATAGGGATTTATTGGTAGGAGCATAGATTATTTCCCCATTTGAACAGACTGTGTTTTTTATGACAGCTTATTCTGTCACAGGCAGTCCGATTTAACCAGACCCTTGTGCAGAGGTGTTACTATATGACTTTGTGCAGCCATTTTCAAAAATAACAGCTTTATTAATATATAATTCACATTACCATCAAGATCACTCCTTAAAAGTGCAATTCACTGAGTTTTAGTATATTCACACAGTTGTGTGCCTATCCTGCAGTCTAATACTGAAAGACTGTTATATCCAAAGAAGACCCATGCCCTTTAGCAGTCACTCTCCACTCTCTCTTGCTCCATGTAGGTATGAATCTTCTTTCTCTCTTTGTGTATTTATTTATTCTGGACATGATATAAAAATGTAATCATTCAATATATGGCCCTTTGTGTCTGGCTTTTTAGCCTGTTTTTGAGGTAGCACATACCAGAACTTTATTCTTTTTTTTTTTTTTTTGCTAAATAGTGTTCTGTTAAATGGATACACTGCAGTTTGTTTACCCATTTATTAGTTGATGAATATTTGGGTGACTTTAACTTTCTGGTTCTTATGATCATGCTGCTGTGAATATTTGTGTTTTTTAGTTGAATTATGTTTTCTTTTAGGTAGATACTTAGGAGTGAAACTAATGGGCCATAAGTAACTCTGCCAGACTGTTTCATAAAGTTACTCTACCATTTTACATTCCCATCAGCAATGTTTGAAGATTCTATTTCTCCATATCCTTGCAAACATTTTGCCATGGTATTTTTCCATAGTAGTCATCCTAATGGTTATGAAGTGGCATTGCATTGTGGTTTTGATTTGCATTTCCCTGATAATTAATGATGTTGAATATCTTCATGAACTTGTTAGCCATTGTTTATCTTTGTTAAACAAATGTCCATTCAGATTCTTTGCCAATTTTAAAATTGAGCTGCCTTTTCTTGTTCAGTTGTAATAGTTCTTATATATTCTGGATATACACCAATAAACACTTATCAGATATTTGAAGTATTAAATTTTTATTATTCTATAGTCTTTTCACTTCTTATGTAGCCAATAGGATTTTTGTTTGAGTCCAATTTCCAGTGTTTTTTCTGACTGCTCATGCAGTTTTTTCTAAAATTTTCTATAAGGAAAAAAAGACTTATTTCTCAACATCTTCAATTAATTTTTTTCTACAGGAACAATGATCATTTGGTTAACTACACAATTGGTTAGAGATATTTTAAAAAGATATTTTGTGTTTTTAAATATTTTCATCACATTTAATGGAAGAAGCCCAATTTTCAAACCTGATATCCAGTGCACTTTTTTAAAATTAGAAAATGTCTTTGTGTGTTCTGCTTAGCTCAGAATGCACACATGATTCTGTAAAACATTTCAGGATTCTAATGTATTCTGAGGACTTGACTGGGCTTGGAGATCCAGGGATGCTTAGAACATGGTTCTGTCCTTAAGGAATAAAAGGTCATGTGCCAGGCTACAGAATTCTACAGAGGGTAATGGCACCAGTGGAGAAGGAGGGACTCTGTCAATGCTGGTGCTTTGTCTGCAAAGATTCATCGATGATCAGAACCTTATGTTATAGTCTGTGATTCTTCCTTTCAGACATTTGATGCTGCTGTGTGTTATGTACATTGGTAGCAGTTATTTGTAACAGCAATATTTAGGGATATTGATGTAATGAAATGTAGACATCAATGTGATGACTTTGATACATAGAAGCAAGCCTGAAGAAAGCCACATTTCTTTGATTACTTCAGGTTTTCAAAAATGGAAACTTCCTATTACTAATTAATTCAGTGTGATGGGTGTGTGTATCTGAGCTCCAGCCCAAATGCAAGTAATTCTGGGTAGTCAGAGCTAAAATGTGAGTCAAGGAGGAACAGCTGTTTGGCTGGAGAGAAGATTGTGTATAGAGAGTTGGGTGAGTCCTGTCAAGGAATTTAGATCTTTCTTTAATAATGATGAACCATTGTTGAGTTTGGGTGTGTGTGGGGATCCTGGTCCCTCCTGTTAACTGTACCCAGAAGCTTGATGTGAGGACTAGAGACAGGAGACTTCTGGGTCTGTGGGACTAATCCAGATGAGAACCAATGAGGACCTGAGCTAGGGCACTGCTGATAGAGGTGGACACACAGACTGGAAATGTTTAGAAGGTGTGAGCCAGGATGCTTGGCTGGATTACTGAAGAAGAAAGATTTCTGAAGAAGGTTTCAAAGGAATGAAATGTCACGGAAGCCAGCATAATTTTATGCCATTGGGGGCTAAGTGACAGGGCAAGGCCATCCTCAGGCTTTTCCACAAGAGGGAGAAAAGAGGGTATCCTCCAACCTGTGCTTTTTAAAATCCCAAGAGCATTCTTTTTAATTTTAATTATTATTTTTTATTTGTTCATGAACTTCATTTTGTTTTATTTTCTGTGGTGCTGAGAATCAAACCTGGTGTCACACATGTGCTAGGCAATTGCTTACCACTGGGCCACAAACCCAGACCTCAAGAGCACTCTTAGCCTTGGGTTTTGTGCTCCCTGCTCAGGCAAAAGCCTTGCTAGGAGCTCCCTGCCATCATCACTAGCATTCCCAGAAGTGGGGAAGGATTGTGGAGCAGAGCCATCTTTTCCTCTTCAATCATTCAAGCTGGCTTGGGCAGTTGTTAAGATCTGAAGGGGAAGGTTGAGAATCCTTCAAAAGTTTGTGGCCTGGGTGGCCTGTGATGTCAGCATTTCTGAGCAGGAACAAGGTTCACCAGGAGTAGACTAGAATGCAGGAAGTAAAAATAGTTCACTTTTAGACTAGCTTAGTTTGGGATATGACTGTCCAGATGTTATGTTTCTGTGACTATTCACTTGGCTTTATTCACTAATAGAAGCCCCTCTAGGGATTGGTTATTTTCCTTGCTATCACTTTCCAGAGACTAGCATGGATTTTCAGAGGTACACTTATCAGCTCCTAGAAAAAAAGTATTTAAAATTCATTTTATACAGTGCAGCTTATTCTGTTTTTCTGTTTTCTGACTTTTTTTGTACCAGAAATTGAGCTCAGGATGTTCAACCACTGAGCGACATCCCCAACTGTTTTTTCTTTTTTTCTTGAGATAGAGTTTTGTTCAGTTTCTTAGAGCCTCACTAAATTGCTAAGGCTGGATTAGAACTTGCAATCCTCCTGCTTCAGGTTTACAAGCCACTGGTATTACAGCTGTGTACCACCAACCTGGCTGAGCAATATTTCTTAATGGACAAAGAACAGTAGATGCTGTTTAACTGATTCTTGCTCCTATGTAAATGAAGTCTGAATTCAAATTTCTTTCTGCATGTCAAAGATAACACAGTAGTGTACAGCAATTCTAAAAAAGTGGAAGTTGTATGGTTTTGTAAACTTCTTTTCTGGATGTAATCCTTGAAACATCAGTGTGTGTAGCAGTTAAATAGAAATTTTGGTCAGAGAACAGTGTTCTATGTTTTCATTAATGAAATACAAAGTCATTTTTGGATGAATGAAGGATAAATTACTCATTCATATATCATGTGTTGAAATCTGACAGGAATCATTTGCTTATGTGATAAACATTACTACATTTAAGATCAGAATTGTTTTGAATATTGAAAGTCACTTTAAACATGGTCAGAATTAATAATAGCACTGCTGGTAAGACCACTCCAAAGATGTCATTTTACTAAAGAGATCTTGTTCTTGCCTGGCTTTGCAAGATATGACAATAAAGGCTAGCTGAATGCCAAAACTTGGAAGATAAATTGTTGCACACACCCAGCTCTGTCACTATGTTTCTTCTCCTCCATGACAAGGCAGATGGTCAGATTAAGGTGAATTAGAGAAAATAAATGTGCTGAGATTAAATGGTAGGTACTCATGGTGGGATGAATCCATATTCTCTGGAGGGAGGGGTCCCATTTGGGGCCCTCTTGATTAAAGATTCAAGATATACTCTGTGCTGTTATTAATGGGAAGTAGCTCAGTGACTTTTGACAAGTATATTAAGGTCAGTGATACTCTACCTGTCTATAATATTCTCCATCATAGCTTTGTTGTGAGGATGAACAGAGCTGCTGCATATAAACTGGTAAGCACAGTGCAAAGCACATTGCAAATAATAGGTAGATCTTACTCCACCAAACAGTGCTTTTTTTCCAAAGTGAAATGCAACAGGAGGGCAGTAATTGACAGTGGAGGTATCATGAGGAACCATAAGTTGGCTTTTAGCTTCAAGGGAACTCAATCTGTAACAGGTATTATTTCACAATTTTAATTAAAATCACTATCAGAGGTTAGTTGTAAAGTTTCATGATTTTAAGTATAAGCAGTGAAATGTCTGTGCTTCTTTTCTTCAATTTACCTAAAGCAAACCATTTTCATTTGTAAAACTCCAGAAATCAATAAATAGAAGATGCAATAGCTGAATACTATGGTTGTTTTCTTCTTTTGTTTAGTGGATATTGCTTCTCAGTGAAGATGAGAATACTTGGATATTGTGCTTGAAGAGCTCATGGTCTGGGTTCCATGGTTACTGAACACTAAGGATTAGTAGTGTTTAATGTAAATATGAATTTGGGTATGATGTATTTGGAACATATGAAGAGTAATCACATCAAAATTCACTAAAAGCTTATGGTTTAGCAAAATTGTACCTTTGAGAACACAAAATATGACAGTTCTGAAGAATCTGATAAAATTTAGAAGAAGAGTAACTTTCTAAGGGAATCTGAAGCACATGACATCCACAGTTATCGCTGATAAGTTATTGCTATAGATTATGGTGAATGTGGCATGAGTTTGTTGGGTTCTTTTTTTATATTATTCATTAGTTCTAATCAGTTATATGTGAGAGTAGAAAATGCTTCAATTTATTGTACACAAATGGAACAGGTGCTGGGTTCTTTAGAGAAAAAACCTTAAAGGGGAGTATCATTGCAAGGAAAAAAGATAGTGAAGGTATTCAAATAGATGCCCTTGCTAAGCTGTAAAAGGTCTTGAATATTGTGGCAGAGCTAAGGATGGTTTTATTTGTGATAAAATATTAAGGCTGTATCTTCTATAAGATATAGTGGTTTCCATTCTTGGTCCAGTTAGCTAAGCTCAATAATGAAGAATATGCTGTTAGAGTGTTACATTTGATACCAGCTGTTAGAACATTTACTTAAAATTTCCTATTTGTTTTGGTATTTAAAAAAATCATTTGGGGTCTCTCTTCACATTCTTTTATATTTCTAAGCCAGAATGACATCTTAGAGCTGGCAGACTCCATACTTGCTGTTTGTGGAAGTAATTTTTAATCTTTTTTCTGAGTTAAGATATGAGAGATACTTTTCATTTTGGACTTCTAAGCTGTTAAGATACAGTTCTTCAGTCATGTTGTCATTGAAATTTATTATTTTAACCTTTAATTAGAAGAGTCACTGTTCTAGGCTTTCTGTGGCCTCTTTTTATTGCTGTTTTTTCTTCATGTGATTCAAGTGTTGCTAAACGTTACAAATTATTTCAAAAGAAGACACGGAATAACGTTGTAATTTGGTACTGTCCATTCTGCATGAAATCCAGCACTTTCAAACAGTGCCATACAAAGAGCACATGTGCAGTAAATATTTATTTGGATTAATGAATTGCCTTAGGGCAGGTTGGAAAAGTAATGTTTTCAATATTCAGTAACTGAACCTTCAGTACTGGTAGTTTAGCTAAACATTCAGACTTCATTTGAAGCCAGTAAACAGGCAACTGTGCAATCCTGGGAGACCAATTTGTTCACTTTTCTATCCAATAGTTATTAACTTTTATGGTTGTGTTTATATAAAGGTAAAAGAAGAAGGTGTATTTGAAGCAGTTACATGAGTAAGTTTGCTACAATGAAAGAATTTCAGTATGCTGATGTAAAAGTGACAATTTAAAATAGATATTATAAAATTCAAGTAGCTATTTTTAAAGACAGTTTTACTAAGGTCTAATTGAAATCCAATAGACTTCATATTTAAAGTGTATGATTTAATCAGTTCTGACAAACATACACACCCATGATACCAACACAATAAGGAGAATGCACAGACCCATCACCACACCAAATTTCTTTGTACTTCTATAATCATGGTCCTCTCTCCCTTTCTCCAGGCAACCACCAACCTACCAATTTGCTGCCACTGTAGGTTAGTTTGCTTAATCTAGGGTTTTATGTAAATGTAATTATATCATATGTATTCTTTATTTGGGTGGGGGCTTTTTTTACTCAGTGTAATTATTTTGAGATTTATCTCTGTTTCTGATTATATCAGTTTATTCCTGTAAGTGCTCAAAAATTTCATTGTATGGATGTGCCTGTTCACCACTGATGGCCATTTGTATGTTTCCAGTGTTTAGCATTTAAAAGTAAAACCAAGCTGAACACCTGTCTAACAGATCTTTGTGTGTACTTAGGCTCTCTTTTCTCTTTGGTAAATACCCATTAATGAGAGGAGTAGATCATGTGGTAGGTATATTTTTTTATGTTTAAAACTGCCAAACTGTTTTCCAAGTTGCTGTTTCATTTTACATTCCTACCAGCAGTGAATGAGGATTTATTTGCTCCAAGCCTCTATCTTATTTACTTTGGTAGGTTTTTTTTTTTTTTTTTTTTTTTTTTTTTTTGAGAAAGAGAGAATTTCTTAATATTTATTTTTTAGTTTTTCCATGGACACAACATCTTTATTTTATTTTTTTTTTATGTGGTGCTGAGGATCGAACCCAGCACCCCATGCCTGCTAGGTGAATGTGCTACCGCTTGAGCCACATCCCCAGCCCCTTTGGTAGTCTTTAAATTTTAGTCCTCTGATAGGTACATAGTATTACCTCATAGTGATTTTTTAAATTGTTTTTTAGTTGCAGATGAACACAATACCTTTATTTTTTTATTTTTATGTGATGCTGAGGATTGAACCCAGTGCCTCATATGTGCAAGGCAATCCATGTGCTACTGAGCCACAACCCCAGCCCCTCATTATGATTTTACTTTGCATTTTTCTATTGGCTGATGATGGTGTCAATCATATTTTTATTTGCTTATTTGCCATTCCTTGATAAAGTATCAAATCTTTTATGTTATTATTTATTGAGGTATTTGTTTTTTCTTATTTATTAAGTTTTAAGAGTTACTTGTATGTTCTGGATACAAGTTCTTTATCAGATTTATGATATTTTATCCTAGTCTGACATGTTTTACATTCCCCTAAGAGTGTCTTTCAAAGAACAGATGTTATTAATTTGATGAAATGCAATTTACAACTAGTTCTTTAATGTATTGCACTTTTGGCGTCATATCTAAGAACTCTTTGACTAACCCCAAGTCACAGAGGTTAACTCCTGTTTCCTTAAAGAGTTTTATTGTGTTAGGTTTTACACTTAGGTATATGACCCACTTTGAGTTAATTTCTGTATATGGTGAAATGTAGGGGTCAAAGTTCATAGTTTTTGTATATGGGTATTTAGTTCCAGCACCATTTGTTAAAAATGAGCATTCTCTCTTTGCTGAATTGCCTTTTGTTCTATTGTCAAAATCAGTTTTCTGTGAACATGGCTCTATTTTGGCCTCTATATTGTACCATGACCTACTTGTTAATCTTTATATCAGCATCACATTGTCTGAATTACTATACCTTTGTAATAGTGTTTACCTTCCAGATTTTTTTTCTCTTGCAAAGTTTTTTGGACTGTTCTGGGTCCTTTGCATGTCAATTGGAAGTATATAATCAGCTTACCTTATTATACAAAACAGCCTGCTTGAATTCTGAGATATTGGATTTATAAATCAACTTGGAAAGAATTTACTTCTTAACAGCATTGAGTCTTTCAACAAATGAACATGTTATTTCTTCCCATTTGCTTAGATTTTCTTTAATTTATCTCAGCAATCTTTTAAGGTAAAATATCTTGCATATCTCTTTCAAGTTTGTCTTAAATATTTAACACTTTTGGTGTTATTATAGTATTTTTAAAACTTTTGATATAAAATTTTTCATTACTAGCATATAATTACAATTCAGTTTTGTATCTAGCTCTTGTATACAGCTTTTTCAAACTTTACTTCTAGCAGTATCTTTTTTGGGTAAATTTTATTGGATTTTTCTATATGGATAATCTCATTATTTAAAAACAAAGATAGTTTGAATTCTTTCTAACTTGAATGCCACTTTTTTTCCTTATTAAACTAAGCAAAATCTCTGGTATATTGTTGAATAGAATTGATGAGAGTGATCATCCTGATCTTTGATCTTATATTAAAGAAAAAACATCCAATCTTTTCTTATTATGTGTGCTGTTAACTGTAGGGGGTTTTTGTGGATTCCTTTTATCAGAATTAAAATGTTGTATACCTAAATTTTTATTGTTGTTGTGTTTGAACTAAGAATGGGTATTGGATTGTTAAATCTTTTTTATAAATCTATTTAAATTGTTTAAATTTTTGTTTGATAATATAGTGATGTGCATTGTCCTTTGAATGGCAAACCATCTGTGCAATATTAGCATAAATATCATTTAGTCATGAGGTATTAATATTTTATATATTATTGTATTCAATTTGTTAAAATTTTGCTTGGGAGCTGGATGTGGTTGCATATGCTTGTAATCTCAGCTACTCTTGAGGAAGGAGGATCACAAGTTCTAGGCTAGGCTGGGTAACTCAGTGAGACCCAATATTAAAATAAAAAGGGCTGAAGATGTAGCATTAGCCTAGCCACATTACAGCATTAGCTTAGCATGTGTGAAGCCCAGGGTTCTATCCCTTTTTACATTCCCCCCTGTGTTCATGAGGGGTATCACAACCTCTTGTAATGTCCTTGTCTGGTTTTGATAACCGGTTAATGCTGGCCTCAGAATAAGTTAGGAAGTATTTCCTCCTCTTCAGTTTTCTGACATAATTGGTATAATTTTTTTTCCGTACATGTTTTTTGGAATTTACTAGTCAAGCTATCCGGATCTGGGAAAAATTTTAAGGGAATATGTTCAAACTACAAATTCTTTTAAAAATAAACCTGTTGCTATTTAATTCGAGTTTTCTTTGAAGGTGAGTTTGGTGGTATCTTTCTAGAAATTTGTCCTCTTCATTTAGGTTGATGGATTTATTGGCATAAAGTTTTTCATAATATTTCCTAATTTTTAAACTGTTTCATGATATATCCTTCCCATATCTCTACAAGCTATGGTCATATTACCTTTTCTCTCCTGATATTGGTAATATGTATCTTCTCTCTTTTTTCCCTCATTGGCCCGACTGGAAATTTACCACTTTTGTCTATCTCCTCAAAGAACAAGTGTTTTTCTTTTGGTGCTTGTGATTATCCAGGGCTTTACACATTGTAAGCACACACTGTAGTACTAAGCTATACCCCAGCCCAAGAATCAGCAATTAATTAGTTTATTTTTCTATATTTTTTTCTGATTTTTATTTATTGATCTTTCTTTTCTTTCCTCATTACTTCTTTTTCTCATTTACTCTTCACATGTAATTTTCATTATATCTTTTGCCATATTTTTACATTTTTATACATAAAATATGGTTCTTTGAAGACCGTGATTTAAATTGTTTTCTCCCTGAGACATATAAAGATATTGAGGCACAGAGAAGTTAAAACAGACAAGCAGTTCAGATGCATTGCCTATGTTCTTTTACTTCCAGTTTAATAAATGTAATAGAGGAAATAAAAGTCATAAAGAATATAGAGAGCCAGTGCTTAGCTTATAAGGAGTGGAATTAAGAAGACTTAGGAGGGCTGGGGCTGTAACTCAGTGGTAGAGTGCTTGCCTCACACATATAGGTTCTATCCTCAACACCACATAAAAATAAATAATTAAAGATTAAGAAAAAGAGGACCTAGGAGAAACTGACGCCTGAGGTACCTTACTTTGTTGAAATCTGTGGAAAAATCTTCGAAAGAAAATCCTAAATGTTACTCTTTTCTCATTTTCATTTGCTTTATTTCAGTGCCAGGGATTGAACTCATGGATGCTCTGCCATTGAGATATATTACCAGCCCTTTTTATTTTTTATTTTGGGGCAGGGTCTCAGTTGCTGAAGTTGACCTTGAACTACTGCCTCTGTCTCCTGAGAACCTGAGATTATAGGCATGCACCTGTTTGCCCAGTTTTCAGGTGTTAGTTATTTTTATTTTTATTTTTATTTTCAGTTTTAAAAGGACACAATGCCTTCATTTTATTTATTTGTTTTTTATGTAGGGCTGAGGATCAAACCAAATGCCTCCACACATGCTAGGCAAGTACTCTACTGCTGAGGTATAACAGGAGCAACAGGTGTTAGTTTATTAAGTTCTTTTTTTTTTTAACTTTGGCCTCAAATGCATCTCTCCATTACTATCTTGTGAAAAATGAATTAGAATAGCCAGGAGTAATTCTGAACAGAGCTAATGTTTTTTTGGACTTAATGAACAAATCTACTTTTTCTATCTGTTAACAATTTATTTTAATTCTAATAATGTCTACTTTTTATTTCTATTTGTTGTGGTTATGGTAACTATAAATAACAGTGTTGGCTGGTGTCTCTACGACAATATGGAAAAGGAGGAAAATTAAGGGGGTGGAAAAAGAGAGACTTACAAAGATTTATATCAGTATCTCACTGAAAACAGTCTCACTGATAGGTATGTATCCAACAAGCTATCTGTCATTTAGTACAGGTTATAAGTGCTGAGGGCCATTAGCCTAGAAGGTATGACAATTTCCTTGTCAGCGTACCCCATGTTGCTTAGTGGAAGGACTCGTGGAAATAGGACTTGCATTAGACATTTTGCAGTGACATTGCATGTAAGGTGACCTTGCTCAAGGACCAGGACGGATCCAGGTTTAGGGCAGTTCCAAGTTTAAGATTATTCATGCTGGGAATAGGGCTTATCCTGCTGCCTGAGTTCCCCTTGAGTTATCCCGGGATTCAGAGAGTATTTTGGGAGGCAGAGGAGGTGGATTTTAGAGAGAATGTGGATTTCCCCAGAACGTGTTTGTAGACGGCCGGTGTGAGTTCGGGAATAAAGAATTGCTGTTTGAATCTACAAAGCTGTGAGTGGCTCGTGATTTGTGCCCAGCCGGACTGCGGCATTTGGTGGCTTGTATGCGGAATGCCTGAACCTTGGGGGTAAGTGAAATTGCTCGCCCCTGAGGGAAGGTGAGAGAATGGGTGACCATTTCAAAAAACAATGCGATCTTGTTCTGATTTATTTTGTTTTTATTTCAAGTTGCCTGTTCCTAGAATTTTCTCAGGCAAACTGGGGAAAATGGTTGACTCAAGGTTTGAAGTTGTTCTCCTCCAAGGAAGAGAAATTGTTAGAGAAAAAAGGCACCCCAATAAGACCAAAAACAATTAGGGCATATGTTGATACAATACAAAAATGTAGCCCATGGCTTTTTAACGAGAAGTTGTTAAGTATATCACATATATCCTGTAGAAGAATTTTTCTTCAACAAGAAAGAGATGGCTAGTTCTGTTTACTACACTTGTCTAAGATCTTGGTTTTTACAGATATCTGATTAATCTACAAAGTTAAAGTGTTAAAATATCAACCACTAAATATAAAATCAAATACTCTTTACTTATTAAGTTTCATAAGGTAATATATTTAAACATTATGTGTGTTTTCATAAATTGGTAAACGTTAAAAAGTTTAATATTGCTTTGGTCTGTGTCTTTGATGAAACAAGGTTACTAAGTATTAAGATTCTATCAGGTGTAATTTATATACAAAGAGTATAAGAAGTTTCAGTTGGGTTTCAATTATAGTATTATAGTACCATAAAAAAAACATGAAAGTATTTCTTCTTATTAAAGTGGAGTAATTTTTCTAAATCAGAAATTTTATAAGGGTTATTTCAGAATGTGAATTTATAAAAAGGGTTAATGGCTAAAAACAAAGATATAAAAAGATTCAAGATGTGGAAATATATTTTAATATGGCAGGTTAAAAGAAAAAGAAATGTTTCTAGATGAGATAATCTCTGTGTGGTAAAGTAAAAAGTTGTAAAATGCCATTTAAAAAGATTTTGAGGAAACTAAATTTACTTTAAAAGCTTGAGAAAGGAAGAAAGAAGAAAAAGATATTTGTACATGGCAGATTGAGACAAAGCTTCTTAATGGAGTAAAAAAGGCCTTTGGTTGACGGACAGCCATGTAAACTAAGATTAAGTGATTTAAACAGAATATAAGCCTCATTTAAAAGAGTGAAGCTGTAGGTGGTGAAAAGGTACATTTAAAAGTACAGTACAGATGACAATTAAAAGGCTTTAAAAGGTTAAATTGAAGGTGGTCCAGATGCCTTCATGATGGAGGAAAGATTGCGTTGTTCAAAGCCTAGTTAATCTTAAAAGAATTACTTAAAAAAAAAACATAAAAATGGAAAGATAATAGGATAAAAGATAAGATGTAAAAAGATAGAAAAGATGTAGGAGGATAGAGAAGATGTAGGAAGACAAAAATTTTAAACCCACAAAATAGGAAACAAAAGAAAACTAGGAGAAAAAAAAGGAACTAAGGGTAAATGTACAAACCTTGGGGGGGGGACTAGAAGATAGAAATAAGATAAAAAAAATTGTTGAAAATGTCAAGTAAAGGTATTTCAGATAGAAAATACAAAAAGCTAAGATAACTATTAGATACAGACATTCAAGATAGAATTAAAATGCACTCATTAAAACAAAAAGAGGGAATTGGAAAGGGGTATATATCCCCCAAAGATAAACTTAAAATAACCCTTTTACTCTAAACTTTTTAAATTTGGATTCATCAGGACTTAGGGCTGAGGAAAGACATATGTATCCAAAAAATGTACATAAACCTAAGGTACTTTGGAAAGATATTCTAGCAGGACAATGGAAAGGTCCTGACCCAGTGATTGTCTGGAGTCGGGGTTCTGTTTCTGTTTTTCCACAGGAAGAACAGCAGTCGATTTGGATTCCAGAGAGATTAACTAAAACAATTTCTACAGATCAAAAAGAAGATGATTTGACTCAAATCCATAACAACTGATATCCAGAGCTCCAGTTTGGCTATTCTTACATCTGCAACAGTGATTAACCAGGGTGCTTTTTTCAATATCTATTTTATTATTGCATTTTTTCTATATCATAAAATTCTATTTTATTTTTTGAGCTCATATACACCTAGGTTAATGTTTTTCTGATCAGTTTTATTTTTTGATTGTGGTGTTTTTAAACATTGCAATGGAGATTTTACCTAGGTAAAGGTACAAGGCCTTTATTATTGTCTTATGTGTTGTACTCTTGTGTTTTGTGTTGTATGTCTGTGTGTGCGTATGTCCATATTTCATATATGAGGAGCGCTCATGAAAAATGGATCCGAATTATTATTATTATTATTTTTTATTCACGTGATTTAAATGGCTTAATTTAAATTAGGTAAACAACTGTTAAGGATTGTTTTTAAAGGTGGTTAACAGATCTGTTTGTTTACTAATTTAAATCAGGTAAACAGCTGTTAAGGATTGTTTTTAAAGAAGGTTAACAGATCTGTTTGTTTACTTTCACCTTTCCTTTTCATTATATTTAATTTTTGTCAGGATAATGTCTCTTTAGCATCATTGCCAGAATTCCTATCTTCATCCCAGTGCTGGTGAAGACAAAGATAAAACCAAACTACAGCTTCTATGATAGCTATCACAGTAAACTGTATAAACTGATGCATTAATGAATATAACTCAACAAGTAATGCTCAATCAAGGAGTCAACTTACTTTGGGAGGAAACGGACTTTGGGAGGAAATGGACATATTGATAGATTCCTCCACTTTAAACTGCTTGCAGAACTTGTCTGGAATATGTAACTATCGTTTGGTGCAGCGAATTGTGGTAGTGCTGGCATAAATTTGCTGATGGTGTCACCAGTGATGCAATTTTTATTTCCTTGCCAGCGCACCCCATGTTAATTGTGGTAGTGCTGGCATATCTTTGCTGATGGTGTCACCAGTGATGCAATTTTTCCAAAGGAGTCGTCAATTGGCTTGGTGTTGTGGCATTTCTGTATCCTCCTCCCTTCTGCTAGTGATTGTCTAAAATTTGGGGGCCAATGGCTAAATGCTGGTCCGGTAGTCAGTGACGGGTATGATCCAGTTGCAGTGGTAACAACCTAAGACAGGAGGCTGACGCCTAAAGGTCAGTTTTCCAATGACGGGTAAGAACCATATGTTGAATTGGACAACCTACCAGGCACGGTCCTTAAGCCACATTACTTGTTGTTTTATTAATCAGATGGGGGGAGATGCTGAGGGCCATTAGCCAAGTAGGTATGACAATTACTTGCCAGCGTACCCCATGTTGCTTAGTGGAAGGACTCGTGGAAATAGGACTTGCATTAGACATTTTGCAGTGACATTGCATGTAAGGTGACCTTGCTCGAGGACCAGGGCGGATCCGGGTTTAGGGCAGTTCCAAGTTTAAGATTATTCCTGCTGGGAATAGGACGTATCCTGCTGCCTGAGTTCCCCTTGAGTTATCCCAGGATTCAGAGAGTATTTTGCGAGGCAGAGGAGGTGGATTTTAGAGAGAACGTGGATTTCCCCAGAACGTGTTTGTAGACAGCCGGTGTGAGTTCGGGAATAAAGAATTGCTGTTTGAATCTACAAAGCTGTGAGTGGCTCGTGATTTGTGCCCAGCCAGACTGCAGCAATAAGTTTGAAAAATTTGTTTATTTTTATCATTAACAAGGCTTAATTTTGACTATTTTTGTAGATGAATTAAAACCAAAATAATGCAATGACCTTTTCTCTTGTTCATGTTAGACAGTTGAATTTCTCTTAGATCTAAATCAAAGTAATATATTTAGGGAATATATATATATATATATATATATATATATATATATATATATATATATATAGCTGTTTGTGAGAGGCACTCCTGTGGCCAGTGGTTGATCATAGGCAAAAAACTAAAGGTAAAATAGAGGTGTTATTTTCCTTGGCCAAGAGAGCAATGAGTTTGTTTATTATTCTATGTTTTCATTTTTACAAAATTGTGGTTGCAAAAACAAGCTACTCCTTCGAAAGCTTAATTCTCAATATTAAGAAAATTCAATCCCTGAATTTCTACAGAAAAAAAAATGACAATGTGGAGTAGAAAGTAACTAGTTTGTTGTCAGGCAGGGCATGGACCCAGACTCGAGTTAGGATACTGATTCTGATGACCTGCCTCAACCACAGGCTTACCCTTGCATCATTGATCTGTAAAAGGAGTTGGTAATAGAACTTTTCTTCTGGTTATACATTAAATGAGAAACTATGAGTTATTAGTCAGTATATATTTGAAAATATTTTGCATAGGGAATCATTTTCTCCATTTCAAGGACTCAAGGAAATGATTAAGAGTCATATGTAGATGAGAAGTTACTTAAAGTTTTTGCATTTTCTAAAGAGAATCTAACTTTCCCACTCCATCTACTGTGAGAATTACAAATATTTTTTTTTTCATTAGACAATTTCAAGTGAATTTTCCTGAATTCATAATCTTTTAAAGATGTTAGCTTTTCATTGCTAAAGATTGGCGCTTCAGTTTTGTTTGGTCTTAAATTTTCTAATGATGCGTTCAGTAAACAACATATGAATAAATATTATTAACTCATGTTAATTGCCTTGAAATTTGCACAGTGTTTTCTTGGTGTGTGCACACACTTTTACCTGTTATGACAGGTACTATGAAATGTGCAGTTTGCTCTTGGTGGAGGCTTCTTGTTGCTTTAGCTTTAATGTTACAGAAGGATAGTAAGCTGTGGAACGTCAAGGGTATAAATTTCAGTAGTAGAGACCACTGGTATATCAGCTTCCTCTACCTGGAGTCCCCTCTCCTCCCACCAGCCTCTCCTTCCACTATCCATCTTATTCATTAGGACTTAGCTCCAGCACTTATGTCCTCTGGAATCCAGCATTGTTGTCCTTGTCCAATGTAACACCCATTCCTACTCCCCCTTCTTTCACAGCATTTTGCTCCACTAATATGCTTTACAGGCTATGTCATGGTTGTCGGTCTTATGTTTAACAAATTATAGAATGAGAAAACAAGTCTTACTCATCTCCATACCCAGTCCCCAGCAAAACTCCCAGATGAAGGTGCTCAGGAAAATTGTGTTGGATAGAAAGGCTTTGAGTTCAATGCATTAAGTTCAGAGAATGAGATTATATGAATTACCCTAACAAAGGTATTTTTCTTCTATATTCCAGCCTCTTCCAGGGGTGTGTGTGTGTGTATGTGTGTGTGTGTGTGTGTGTGTGTGTGTGTGTGTGTGTTTCCTGTACAGAAACATTTGAAGCACAAGAATGAATTCAGGGGATTCCTTAGTGCTCTTGACACTATTTGCAGAATTGCTTGGTGCTGATTAGATCCAGAAGTTTTGTGAAACCCTGGAATACACCAGAGATTCCAATTTCCACTGCCCAAATCAGGAGAAATAAAAACTTGCACCTATGTGTTACACATACTGGCCAAGTGGCTACACACAAAGTTCATTTTGAATGTCTTCACAAAGTCAATCCAGCAAATTTACAATACATTAAAAGTTGCAGATGAAATAGCAGGTTTTTTTTAATTAAAAGAATAGCATTTTTAAAGCAGCAAGGAACTCCTTCTCTTATCTTTACTGTAGAAAAGCATAGAAAATTTTAGCTCTTCTCCAGTGTGTTAGGCACCTCTGTGACTTTCTGCTTTCTAGCTCCTGGGCTTAGACATAATGAGTTGGTATTGGCTCATATTGAGGAAAAAATTTGGAAATCACATAAGGGGCCATATATATCAAAGTATAATCTACCTGATTAATAGATGACAATTTTTTTTCAAGGAGTATTCTTGAAGCTAAATGTAAAATCTTATAGAAGACAAATCATGAATGTATTTTGATGTCTTGTAAATGACATTGAGTAGAGAGTGCATTTAAAGTTGAGACCAAGAGCTGAAGCTTACCTAAAAAGACAAGATGGTGTGTAATTCATATAGAAAAAACCTGCAAAAGCATGGATTGTTTGAGTGTCTGGGCTGGGCATGTTTGCTCATTCTCCCTGTCAACATCTCTTAGTCTATGATAGAGCCATTAGCAAGTTGGCATAGCCCATCTCCTCATTGATTCCTGATATCCAAGTGCATCAGATGCTGATGAAAAGTGGCAGAAGTGCTGATGTGTAAACTTGATTAGGGAAGTTCCTGAAGTAGACTGATATTTACAGAATTTGTAAATGGGCAGGATAACAGGAAAGATCTGTTCCTCTCTTTATCTAGCTGAATCTCAGCTTTAAAATGCATTGTCTGTCTCATTATTTAACCCTAATTATCCAAATTGTTATCCTTTTACCTTGTAAACCAAAAGGTATCCCATTCTTCATAAAAATCAGAAGCATTTTCATTGCTGTGACAAAATGATCTTACTAGAAAAATTTTAGAGGAGTAATAGTTTATTTAGGGGCTCATTGTTTCAGATTTCTCAGTCCATAGGTACCTGGCTCTATTCCTTGGGGTTCAACGTAAGGCTGAAAATCCTGGCAGAAGAGTGTGGCAGAGGAAAGCAGAGACAGACTTGCTAATTTAATAATTAACTTAATAAGTTTTATATTATCACATGATAATCAGAAAGCAGAGAGAAACTTCACTCAACAGATGCAAAATATATACCCAATAGTCATGTCCCAAATAACTCAGCTTTCTATCCACACCCTACCCACCTACAGTTGTCACTTACTTAATTGACATCAGGGGATTAATTCAACAATTGGGTTTAGACTTTCATAACACAGTAATTTCTCTTCTAAACCTTCTTGCATCATCTTACATATGTGCTTTTGGGAAACACCTTACATCCAAATGATAACATCTCGTTTGTTCTAAGAACTTGGGGCCTTAAAATGCCATCATTGCCATTAGGAGTAGACTGGGTGGATAGAAGGAAAGAGGCAATCTTTTTGTTGTTGTTGTTGTTGTTGATGTTGCTGTTGTTGTTAAAGTGAACTTATACCCAGTGATTGAAAATTTAATGATGTTAGCCAGTGAGCACTCATAAAGTAAGTGGCCTAATTAACAATGAAAAATTGAACCTGATTTTACAAGTTTTTTTGCCTAAAAACTGAACACATAAAATACTTTGAGAAATCGTGTTGAGTTTTTTGTGTTTAAATCATATCACCTCTCTTAATATTCCTTAAAATTATACAGGAAGAAATCATTTTTCATAGTGGCTGTAAATATTGTAGATTACTGTTTCTTTAGTTTGAGGCTTAGTTGACTGGGTGTCTATTAATAATGAAGTTTCCCAGCTCAGCAGGACCTGAAGATAATTGCCTCATTCATCAACCCATCAGGACACAAAGGAGTTAATCCAGGGTTGGTGGTGGTGAGGTGACAGTACAAGACTAAGCCAGAGACTTCAGCAGGACATCCTTCACTGAAGTAAATCTGGGGAAAGGAGCCAGGGGAGGGAGAAAGGCATTATTGACCTTCACTCTTGTTTTTTAAGCATAATTTGATTTTTTCTTTTGGCTCAGAGAACTTTAAGGAAAATCTTCTTTGTCTTCACATTAACCTAGAAATGACTCCTGAGAAACTAACACATTAGGAAAATTCTTCTCTCAGCCATGAGTATATTCACAAGTCACCAGGCTCCAAAATGAGTCATCACTGTGCTTTATGAATTTGCCTCATAGCTCTTTCCTTTCTGATCCTGAACTTGAGCACTTCATGACCCATTTTTTAGCAGCCTTTTCCACTGTGATAGTATTTTTTTAAAATTTATGGTTGTGTAAGTCAAAATTTGGATGGGAGAAAGATGAAACTGAAATATACCTGTCACCAATATGTGTGTGTGTGTGTATGTGTGTGTGTGTGTGTGTGTGTGTGTGTATGTGTGTGATAAAATGTATATTTCTTCAAAATCCTCCTCAGTATGTTACAGACAAAGCAAAAATAACAATGTGTAGTGAAAGGGCATATATTTCCAGTAACATGTTAGTAAGTATTTAAAATTCAGAGTACCTTCTTTTTCATTATGCAGAATAAATGATTAAAGCTGAACATTAGAGGACCACTCACTGCCTGTGTTTGAATTGCTGGTGATCCGCTTTCTACAAAATGAACATACTCTTTACATTTTTTGCCTTAAATACATTTTTCTATGGGTTATTTTTACTCTTCAACAATCTCCTTACCCAAGGGAAGAAGGGTTACTTTGGAAAATACCCAATTCTCTGGTACACGATGATTGCACAGTAAACACAGTTTCTGGGACATTTTAAGGAAGGTTAATTTTTCTTTCATGCCGATCACATAGATACTTGTTCCTTTGACATCAAAATTTGGAGAGAATTATTTCCTTTGACACACCTGAAGTTCACTGTAATTTTTTAAGAATGTTTAATTATTATCTTACAAATTGACTCATCTCAGTGATTTAATTATTCTTGATTTGGCTTTAAAATGTAGCTCCATATCCCTTTTTAATGAGATGTGGAATAAGTTATTGCTCAAAATGCTTTAATATCTGAATAAAACTTTGGCAGCCTAATGAACCTTTTCTTAGTTTGGACAGGTTTAGGGGAAGCAGCAGTTTGTGAGACTGGTTTGTGTCCACTTTTATATATCTAATTATAAATATGCTCTAGCAAAAGTAAATTGGTTTGCATTTGTTGGCAAATTTATTTCTGCATTTCTTTGACCAACTCTAAACCTCCAGGTCCTTGACTTTCTCCTAAACCAGTCTTAACATCTTCCTGATTTTCTCATTAATTCAATCAAGTAGATGCTTTGACTTCTGTTTTCTTTTTCTTTTTAAAGAGACTTAACTTTTTGAAAATTATACTTTACAAGAGTATTGCCAACATGAGCTCATATAACTCCCATATAATGATAAGACTCACTTCCAACCTCATGCATCCTTAAGTTAAACATGGTGAAGTAGCAGAGTATAACACACATACACACATATATGCTGTGTAAGATATATATAATTTCTTAAACATAAAGAGAAGTATAATTTGGTACTATGATATTAAAATATTAAAAACTACAAGTTGATATTAATTTTAAGAACTCCAGAAAATTTTAACAGGCTCGCCTGTTGCTCATACAACTCTCATTCTATTTGCAAAAGCCCAGTGTTTGATCTGAGTTCCTCCCTTGTGGAGATATTTGATAATCTATGGGTGTTAAAGATTAATAAATGAAAAAATAAGAATTTTAAATATTCTCATGGGTCTATCTGTGTGACCAAGATATATCTACACAAGAAGAACAAGACTCTCTCAGGACTGGAAAGTAAACAAAATTTGTAATTTTAAAGGGGTTTCCTGGAATTAGTAAATATAGTAAATAAACCAGGTCTAATAAAATGGTGGCATAGCACATTTGAAAGGAACCCTCTCTTATGATTTTCAGCTCTGGAATGTGGTGTCAATTAAATACTGACTTTGCCTGACTGAGAGATTTGCATCCCCATGCAACTTTATTTCTGGCAAGGGTGACACCTGGCAACTTAGGAGAGAAGACAATTTAGTAAAGAATCATGAATGGGCTGGTCTCCTAGTATCAGCCATTCATTGCATAAGGTGAAGAACTCTCTGGGTTTGATGCTGTAACAGTCTCTGCCATCCAGGGATGCACAGTCTTGTCATAAGGAGATGTCAAAGCTAGAACATGAGCAAGCAGGGTGAAAATGACACAGGAGAGATGTAAGGTCTCTGGAGGTCAGAGGTGGAGGGCATATCCACAGAGGGACCAGGAGGGTCTTTGGAACAGTGGTAGAAATCAAGACAGGTCTGAAAGAACAAATGGGATTTCAACAGACAGATGTGAATGGGGCCATTCTGTCAAGTCCACCAGCTCAGCAAAGATGTGTGGAAATAGAAAAATGGTGTTTCAAGACTTATGAACAGTGAGGCAGAAGCAACATGGTGAGCCCACCTCATACCAGGCTTCCAAGGTCTAGGATAAGAGGCTTGTTCTCAATTCAGTAGAAAAGCAGGAAAAAAAAAAAAGACGTGACCAAGAAGTTCATTTGAGTTTTAAATGGAAAGCAACTACTATTAATTGAGCACTTACAGTGTGCCAGGAACTTAATAGTTGTTATCACAACTCTACAACCTGAAGACTGAGACTCTGGAGAAACTAAGAAATTAAAATCACAGTGGAAATCACTTCAAATTCAAATCACAATGCTCACCTTTTTTTTTTCTCTCAATCCTAGCAGGGAGGAATGGTGGGGAGATCACTGCAGCAGCCACTGTACCAATCCAAACAATATTTAATGAGTGCCAGAAAGAGGAAGATGGCTTTGGAAATAGAAAGAAGGACAAAAAGACTCATCCAAGAAGGCCTGTCTATGTGGCAAAGAAAAAAGATGCATTGGAGGAGTCTAATTAATGCCCAGTTTTGAAGTCTGAACTTAGAAAATCATGGGAGTTTTTAACAGGAAAAATGCAAGCCTGGAGATGGGCCTGCTTTAGAGGAAGAAGGATAAACTCAGTTTTATAGTTACTATGAGATGTGTCAGGCTCCATTTAAGATGTAGGAGACATCTTCACAGAAGTGAGAGATGAAGTCTTTGAATAAATGGCTAAAGTGAAGAAATATGGAAGAACCAGCAGACACCTCTTGACAATGCCCTCCTTTTGGTGGAGGATAGAGACATAACTAGGGGAGGAAAGGGAGAGGGAACTGATTGAGAGTAACCAGCCTGAAAGGCAGGACATAATTTCAAGGCACTGACCCCAAAGGTTAGGAGTGCAGCATTCCTAGTGCTAGTGGCCCCAAGATGTACCACAGACCACACTGGTCATCCTCAGTCATGGGCCATGGGCCTGGGACACACTCCAGCCTGAGAGGCTGAGAAGCCATGGGGAAGGTAAAGATGAGAAAAGAGACTGACTGAGACGAGGCCCAGGTGAAAGTTGACTCTGTTCATGGATGATGAGGATGCATTAGCAGAGCAGACTCGGAGAACAAAAATGCCCCAGAGAAAAATAGACAATGAGACTAAAGCTCTGGTGGTAGAGGAAAAAAAAATAAAAGTGTTCTTGCTTTTCTTTTTTTCACACCTACAGAAAACCTTTTTTTTTTTTTTTTGGTATTTATTTGCCTCTTCTTAAAGACCAGCATTTATGTTACCAGGCATACCTCCAACTTGGAACAGAACCACAAGTCACAGTGAATAACAACCAGAACTTTTCTAAAGTCTTCTATTTTAACAAAGCAGTGGTGCTGTTTGGCCTTAAGGGCTGTCTGTATGTACATTGGCTGGGGAAGGACCTAGAATCCCTCTGTTTGTAAGCCAGGTTTACAGCTTTTTTATTGTTTAAAACATCCCTTTCAGCAAGTTACAATATCAAGCCCCGTGCTGGCAAACAGCACCTGAAGCTGCAAGCTGAGGTTCAGTGGCTCTCCTCAACCAATCCCAAGACTTTGTAAGAATTTTCATTTTGGTTGTGCTGAGTTTACTAAAACTGGGGCGGCCAAGTTGCTATGGTGATTTGTTCTCAAAACAAATAACTTTTCTTCAGTGTATTAAAACAGCAGATAAATCAACTTTATTTGACTTGATCATGGCATTAATTCTAGTTGAGAAAACACCCCTCCACCCCAACCCTGCTCCCTGCTCCACACCCCTGCTCCCATTAGGACTTCTTGTACAGAAATATGAAGTGGGCCAAGAAGGCATTGGCTAAAAATAATAATAATAATGCAACTTTGCTTTTTAAACCTGGGTCTTTACAATTTACAGAGTTGAAGGCTATTGGCTTGCAGCCTGGAGAGCTGAATCCTGGGGGTGGTCTGCAGCTGGGGGAAGGTTGTCCTGAAACAATTTTGTGACTCACACTATGAGCTCACCCCTCCTTACAAGTGGAGGGGAAAGGATGCAGGATGCAAGGACCTCAGCTGCAGATTCCCGTTTCTTTTATCTGCAAATCATCCCCATCTGCCCTTGAGGTGTGGGAAAGGCAGACATTAGCTCCTTGGCATGTCCTCCTGGTCTCACCGTAGGGGTCACCATTGAGTCACAAGTCCTAAACTGTTTAGTCTGGAGTCACCAGACACTTTAAGGATGACTATGATTTGACTGGTGTGTCTCTTCCTCTGATTTCTTGCTTAACCATAGCATGGGAGAGAAAATAAGGAGATGCCTCACTTCCAGCATGACTCATTTATTATAAACAAATGGAAGACAGATTTACTGCCTCTTATTGGAACCAAGTATGGGCCCCAGTACAAGTGTAAGTCAAATCAGAAGTCCTGAGCCTTGTTGATCAGAGCATTCTCCCTCCAGTTCCACCTCCCCAGGAAGAGGTGCAGTGGGGGATGTATCAGTTTGGGTTTCTTAAACCCTATCAGAGACCCTATGTTAAACCCTGGGCTTCTAAGTGAGTGAAATCCCCTCAAAACCAAGAAGACTTCCAAGTTAAAGATAAAAATTGGCCATATCTACAAAGAAACTCTTTTGGAGTAGACAGAAATGTTTGTAATCTTAGCAGTGATGATTTCTCAGCATATGTCAAAAATCAACAAAGAGCACTTTAAATATGTACAGTTTACTCTATGTAAATTATACTTAAATGATATTTTTTAAGAAGAAATAGAGGGGGCTGCAGTGTAGCTCAGTGGATGAGCGCTTGCCTCGCATGTGTGAGACATTGGGTTCAGTCCTCAGAATCACATATAAAAATAAATAAATAAAACAAAGATATTGTGTCCATATACAACTTAAAAGAAGAAGAAGAAATACAATTCCGAGACTAGTGGAGGTATAAACACCTAGTCAGAACCCATCTTCAGTGTGCTGTATCTTGAAGCTCCAGGTAGCTCTTTTTTTCCATCCATACCCTTCTTCCATTGTGTGTGGGTGCAAACCCATAAAAGACACCATCCTGCAGGGATCCTGATGTTGTATCATCAAACACTGATCCCAGTCTTCCAGTGCTTGTTTTGGTAACCATGTTACTTATTTTTTCATACAACACCCCACTCTCCAAAGGGAACTGTAGCAGCAGGAAGGGGTGAAGCCCATGTTGGCAACCAATTTCAAGTGGTGGGGAGAAATGTTAGGCAGCCAGGGAAAAAGAAGCATCTTCTATGAACTCTGCCCCACCCCAACTTAGGCAGTCATGTCATGGGGTGGCTGTTTGTGCCTTCGTGTTCCAGTGGAGGCAAGTTGGGTCAAGTTGACAGTATGACTGCAGTTAAGAGCTGGCTGTCAGCAGTGCCTGCAAAACACGTACATGAGAAATGACTTCATGGTTGGAGACCAGCTTACCATCAAGCATATTAATTTAGGGGAAAATGAACACAAGACTTAGATGAAAAACAAAACAAAACAAAACAAACAAAAATGAAGTAATTTGGCAAGTAGAATCACTCAAAAGAATGAGCAGTCACCATCAGAGGGAAGGTTCAGATTTTTTTTAATATAAATAACCTCAATTGGGAAAAAATGAACATATGTCTATGCATGACTTCCTGAAAATGTAAATGGGATTTTTCTCCTTTTGGATAAAATGTCAGTAAGGGACAGGAAAAAGGACTTTTTTTCTCTCTCTCTAGAGGTATGCTCTTGTGAATATCTGCTTTTGATGAGTAACTTTATGGGAAAGGTCTGTATTTCTTCAATTTTGATGGTTAACTTCATCCTAAAGGACTTAATAATGTCTTTTATTTTCACCTTTTCCCTTTGGTTTCCAAAATGAACAGCATTAGACCCTGCTGTTGTCTTTTGGCAAAGAAATTCAAGGTTTGCATCCTAGCCATTTAGAGAATTTGTCATTTTAACAAGGGGGGCATCTATGTAGGAGGGTCTTGTTAGTCTCCTAATTGCTCAATCAGTGGTGTGTGTGTGTGTGTGTGTGTGTGTGTGTGTGTGTGTGTGCATCTACATGCTAATATGCTGCCTCTTCTGATTCTATGCACTCTTAGAAGGTGTGTCCTTGCTATGTGGAAGTCCTCAAGAACAATGGCTAAAGATAGTCCCAGATTTTAACTGTTTTTGACATATGCCATAAATACATTTATATGATTTAGGTCGATCTTTTTGACACAGAAAACACTGTCCATAGGAAGTATGTTCTCTACTAGTCTTTCTCTTGAATTCCAAAAAAATAGTATTTGGAAAATCATGCCTGTTTATTCAACAAGCATGCTGAAATGCCTACTGTGTGCCAGAACAGCAGAGCTCATCCCATAGATCAGAGTTAACAGGTTATTGTTTTCTCCAGGTCCTAAGGAATCCAAATAGCAGAGCAAGCTTCTGTATTTGTAATAATGGAATTGCAGCAACATGTTACTTATTTAAAACAATGACAACTAACTCATTGCCTGGAAGTAGCCTGTGTTTGCAGCACTCCAATATACATTTCAGAGCTCTGTGGTGCTATAAGCATGGGTTACAGAAGTTGCAAAAGGTTACTTGGTGGCAATCTTCCAAGCAAGACCTTATTTCACATTTAATGCCTCGTAGGATGAAGAGAACATGAGACGAATCTTTGGAGCAGACAGGAGAGTTCAGTTGTGAAAAGCAAGGAATCCATGTACTCTGTTGCTGGGGATCTCCAAATCACTCACTGGCTTTGCTGTTCTGGGTCCAGGTGTCATCTGGAAATTGAAGAGAATACTTACAAAAGAAAATACATTCTTCAAGTGGGTCTTTTGTAATATACTCCTGAGAGCTATCGTGGAAATGAGTTTCATAATGGGTATTTTTAGCACGAGCTCTGAACCTTCCATCTGACCCTTTGAATTGAATTTATCTGTGTTCCAGACTCAAACCTCCTGTGTTTCCTATAACTAAAAACCTTATTTCCCTCATCTTAGTCTAACTTCTGTTTAAAGTAGATGATTTTGTAATTGGGTTCCTCGTATTATGTGGTCAACAAAGCATGCATTGATCAATGCATGACCTTCTTTGTTATTTTCAATGAAAGTAAAACTACTGAAATCCCCACTCTCCCCACTGCCAAAAAAAAAAAAAAAAAACCTAGAAACTTGACAAGAAATGAAAACATATAACAACATTATTGACCCACATTTATCTGATTCCCCTTCTTCTCCCAAGCCAAAGTGAACCCTCATCCCGAGTTATGTGATTAATATTCCCTGGCATTCTTTTCCAAAGGGTCTAATCAAGTCTTCTTTGTGGGGGCTGGGGATATAGCTCAGTTGGTAGAATGCTTGCATTGCATGCACAAGGCCCTGGATTCAATTCTCAGCACCATAAATAAATAAATAAATAAATAAATAAATAAATAAATAAATAAATAAATAAAAATAAAAATAAAAAGATCTTCTTTGTGTTATATGTATTTTTAAAAGTATGTGTATGCATACATGTTGTTTTAACTTTATGAAAAAAATATGTAATTGTAGGGCTTAATTATATTTTTAAGATCCACCCTGGTGATGCATGTGACAGGCATTTGGTATGGGCTTTGTATAATATTATATTCTATTAATATATCAGAATTTATTCACCAACACTGCCTTTCCTTGTTGTGTGAGTTACTCATAGGTTCTTCATATTAGGAACTGTGCTTTTGTGAACATTGTTACATCTATCCAATATTATCCATGTGCAATTTAGCAGTGAAATTGTTAGGTTAAGGGTTATATTCAACTTTAGGGGAGAGTGTCAAACTTTTTTTTAATGTTTTTATTAGTGCATTATAATTTTATATAACAGATATATAATCATATATACATGGCTTAAAAGTACCCCCATTTTATTCCCAAGTACTTCTTTCTTTCCCCTCCTCCCTCACCTGTACTCCAACCTCTATTCTGCTGGTCTTCCTTCTCTTTACTTACTGCTTCTTTTAAAATTGGTGCTGTATAGCTATACACAAAGGTGAAATTCACTATGGTATATTCGTATGTATTCATAGCATAATTTTGTCAATTTCATTCCACAGTTCTCTCTTTTCCTGTGCCTCTTCCCTCCCCCTCTACTCCATTGATCTCTCTTTTTTTCCTGAGATCTACTTTCCTTTTTAATTTTTTTCTTACAGTGCTCTAGATTCCACATATTAAAAAAAATACATTTGGCCCTTGACTTCTTGAGCCTGGCTTATTTCACTTAGCATGATGTTCTCCAATTCCATCCATTCATTCAATTACAAGTAAATGCCATTATTTCATTCTCCTTTATAGCTTAGTAAAACTCCCTTGCATAGATATACCACATTTTCTTCATTCATTCATATGTTGATGGGCACCAGGGCTGGTTCCATAACTAAGTTATTGTGAATTGTGTTGCTATAAATATGATGTGGCTACATCTCTATAGTGTGCTGATTTTAAAACTTTTGGATAAATATCAAAATTTCTTTGAGGAATATCCATAGTACTTTCCAATATGCTTGTACTAATTTTCAGTCCCACTGACAATGTCTGAGGCTACCTTTTCCCCCTCATCCTCCCTAATACACCTGGCATGTTGATAAGATGCTTTGGGTCAAGTTTTGAAAACAGGCCCTGGGTCACATATCATTAAAGCAAAAAAGAAACTTTAGAGATAGGAATGAGAAACCTAACTAAGGCTTACTCATTCAACAACTATTAATCAGGAATAACTTGGGGCTAACTATTGCCCTAAGCCCTGGAAATTTACTAGAGAATGAGTCAAACAAGACCTCCACTTTCCTGGAGTTAGTTTCTCATCTTGGTAGGGAATCAGGATGACAGTTTGATTAAGGTACTTTGAAAAACATAATGGTTAGATAGGGAGAGAGAGAATCAGAAAGCTACTATTCTTGGGCCGCCCTTATTCTCTTTTGCCTTCCTGGGAGCAATGCTGAATACTAGGGCATCTACAAGCACTCAAACTCCCATATAAAAACATCTCCCACCACTGCCTGGATTGCTATATTGTATGCCAATCAAAACCAGTAGTGCAGCCCCAGCACTCAAGCTAGGCAAACATTATTCAGAGGACCACAGAACCATGAGTACACAAGACTGGATACGTTCTGAAATCCACCTGTGTCAAGTATGCTCTCACTGAGCACCCACTGTGTGCCAGGGTTCTATGGCAGGTGCCAGGGCTACCAAGATGAAAAAGTCAGTGCTTATGTTCTCCAGGAACTCACAATACCCCCGGCAAGGCAGAAACATATGGTGACACTTTCAAAGCAATGTATGTGCTACAATGTAGATGTGAGTGGAGTTCACTGGGAACCCAGATAAGAAACAACTAGTCTGTTCATGGAAGTCAGGAAGACTTCCTGCATGAAGAGATGCCTGCTGGAATAGTTTGTGCTTTGTAAGGCCACCAGGAGCAGAGAGCTAGTTGGGTTCTAGAGAGCTAGTTCTGAGGTTAAGCATATAATTGAAGCTCTGGCTTAAATAGTTTCACTTAATTACTTACATTACTTAACCAGTGAAAGAATTCATTTTTTTCATCTGTAAAACAGAGGTGATAGAGAACATGCATTCATTAGGAGAATTAAATTAAAATGTGTCTAGTACTTAGCTCTTAGTCAATTCTTTTCATGATCAACTCACAGCAAATCAATTCAATTGGCCAAATGACCAATATACTGAATTTGCCAAAGTTACCAAGTGGCTTAATTAGAGTATTCCACTTTGAGTTTCTGATTGTAAGATATGTTTTTCTATTAACCAAATTTAGCTTGATAATGCCACCCAGCAAATGAATCTTATGTAATGCTACCTTTTAAAAAGTGACATATTCAAAGCCCTGGGCTCAACCTTCAGCACTGCAAATGGGGGTGGGGGGAAGATGGCAAACCAGGAATAATTCTAAGCTGATTTTCTCTATGTGAAGTGCTATTTTCCAACCAAATTAAGCATTTCATGTCCAACAAATTTGCTTCCGTTTCTTCTTATTTCTTTTTGATGCTCATGAATGTCTTTCTATTCTTTGAACTGTAAATTTTTTTATGATCTTTCATTAATTATTTTTCATAGTATATCAGGCTTAAATTTAAATTTATTAAGTTTAAAATTAAACTTAGTTGTAATTCAATTTTAAACAAGTCAAATTTTTATGCAAAACATCCCAAAGAAATCTGAAATCTTAATTAAGTTTAAAAGCATATTAGAGAAATCAGGATTAGCTGTAACAATTCTTTCCTTTAAAACTATAGAATAAAAAATTTTAACTATCACACTATCACAAAATACTTAGGTACTTGGGTCAACTTAAATTACGTGGCACAAAGTTAAAAAAAAAGAAACAATAAAAAATCAAATTAAGTGAATAGACTGTTAATCTCTCAGTTTGTAAGAAAATTGACACATCAGGTTTAACATTCCTAGGTTTGGAAAACCACTCTCACTGTGAAACTGTATCCTCACCTGGCTCATTTCAAAGTAGGGAGAGAGAGAATACTAAGCAGCTAAGAAAAATATTCTGAAAGGTTCTGGCACCTTAAATGCCTCCCTGACAGCATGAAAATACTCCTTTTTCCAAGGTCTAAATTATGACTGGTGAACAAATACATACATGAAGTTATTTAATATTCTGATCTGTGATGTCTTTCTTCTGCATCAGCATTATTATTTTTTTTTAATTAGAGATTTAACCCAGTGGCACTCTACCCCTGAAATGCATTTCAATATGTTTTGATTTTTTTTAATTGTGACAAATGGGCTTACAAAGTTGCTTAAGTTCTCTTAATTACTGAGACTAGACTCAAATTTACTTTCTTCCTACATTATTTTTCCACATCACTGTGATTACAGGTGTGTGCCACCACTCCTCAGTCTGCAACCACTTTTGATACCAAATGTGCAAATTTGCAGAACAACCAATATTTCAACAACTAGTAGTCCAATAATTCAATTCTGACACCATTTAGTACCGATCCAGCAAGTTTGGTGTTCACTCCTATCAAATTTTACTGAGGTGCCAGTTTCAAGCCCCAAAATAGAATAACATTTATACTTATTATTCATTTCCTATAAATTAGTGGTCTCTACATCTACACACTCAAGTTATTTATTCTGATAAAAAAGAACATACTTATGTATACCAGCTTCTTATAAATAATGTAAATCAGGAAGTTGACAATTAAAAACTTGCATAGAATATAAAGAATGTCAGAGGAAAATGGGACATTATAGGCCATCTTAAAAAATAACTGGTTAAAGATATTACCTCCAGTTTTTCAGTCCTGCTACACCCCATTCTTAGGGCCAGAGGTGGCAGTATATTGAGCTCTATCAAATTTAGAGTAGAGTTAAATGATTACAAAGGTGACCTCAGGAAAGTCCAGGTTCTCCCAATTAGTTCTGACTAACTTTTACTCAGCTCCTTTCTTCTGTTTCACAATGCCCAGCCTGCAGACTTCTCATTTTTAAAAGAGTCATTATGATTTAGAGGACCCTTACTATTTTAAATATGCTGGTTCAGATACTCTTTCTGCATATTCACATTGTTTTTCATCAAAAATATTTAATTGAACACTTTTGCATTCAGGGGTACAACAAAATATTTTCAGGAAAAAAATAGTGAAGCTTAAGTCTCTCCTTTGTTTGAAATGCAAAAAAATTGAGCCACCTCATGTCAGCCCGAAACAATATACACACAATTTTTTAAAAACTCCTAAGTATTCATATTCGTTGGCTTCAGGGTAAAGGATCTTTCATTTGTAATTTTAATTTATTTTTTATGGGGGCATTCTATTATTAAGATACATCCTAGGCCTTTTAATTTTTTTTTTTTTGAGGCAGTGTCTCACTAAGTTGATACACTAAGCTTGAACTTTGACCTTTCTGCCTCAACCTCCAGGTTGTTGTGATTACTGGCATGTCCTAATATGCCCAGAAAAAAATGAATGTTCTAACCTCCTTTGGTCCATTTCTCCTTCATCTTTTTTATTTGCTGTTTCTTCTAAAAAGAAGTCCTTGACAGCCTAAGATTTTGTATGCATCCATATCTTATGTTTGAAGAAATTGAAGTATTGCAATGTAACTTTAGACAAAAAAAAAGCTGCTTATTACCTATCTCTGATTTTTTCCAATCTGAAATTCTAGAAATAGCCCCACAGCAATAAAAATTATAGCCACAGATACAATTAAGATATTACTTAACCTTCAGTGATGCTCTTTTATAGGCTCAAAAAATGACCTTAGTTTGAATACAATTTTATTCTGAAATTTGGCTCTATCTTTTCTCTTTTTAAACATTTTTTACAATCTTTTAAATATTAGTGATAAATTACATTTCATAGGTAATAAAAATTTTAGACTAAATGAAACATTCTCTGTCCACCATCCTACTTATATAAATATTTAGTTACCACCCCAAACTTGAGGCACTACATTATGTCTTCCAATTAGCATATAATGAGTTTTTCCTTGAAGACTTATGCATAAACACACTAGGATATTTTTTCCTTAATCCTTGGTACAGTTTATTCTCTTTTGAAATTCTGGCACCTTATAATCAATCTTCCCTAGATAAGAAAGAGAAGAGAAGACAGAAATTATATTTGCCTTTCTTTTTAGTTACAGAATCAATGGCTCTGAGGAGCAATGTGCTTCTGGGGAGCTGAATTTAACATTTGGGGAAAATAATATTACTATTCCAAAATTTAATCTATTTAGATGAAACCAAATAAGGATATCCTATAATCTCTAGAGTATCTAGAGTAGCCAGCTGGTCGAACAAGGTGCTTCATTTCCTGACCACAAGCTGCTCTGTAGTAAGGGAGAGTTATAAATAGGTTGGTATTCTCTAGGTAATTTAACAAACATGAAAGCTGTGGGAACCTGGTGTCAGCTTCCTGTAATTTTTACACCATGGTCACTCAACGACATGGTAGATACTGAAGAGACATCAAACATTCAAGTTTCTTAAGGAAGCCCTTAATTTGCTTTCTATGCTTATGAAAGGCAAAAATAAGTTTCAAAGATTTTTTAAAATTTTAATACTAAGGATTAAACTCATCAGTAGTGCCTACACACTGAGAAACATTCCCCTTACCTTTTTACTTTTTATTCTCAATATATTGATCCTCTTGCTTTAGCCTACTAAAATGCTAAAATTATGAATGCATCTTCACACCTGGCATTAGGTACATAGCTTCATGTTATAACCATATGTTCCTCTTATGTGAAAGTATGACCACACAGATACACACACACACACACACACACACACACACACACACTCACTCACTTTTTAAAATTCCATCCGAAACTAAAAGGAAAGGATTAATTATAACTATGTGTTATTTGAAATGTTCCAGAGACCCATACTTCATAATATAGTGAATTAGCTGAGGAAAGATGACATTTAGAAAAATCATGCTTACCACGCATTTGGAAAATGCACTTTAAAAAAGTGCATGCCATCTGATAAGGAAAGGGAAGCTGAAAACTCCTTGGACCACAGCTCCAACCATATGTGTATTGTTTACATGAGCCAAAATTCTTATGTCCTGATCATGTCTTTAACTTCCACTCTGAAGGGAAGTAGGCAAGAAAGTAGAGTTGGTTTCAGGCCAGGCCGAAAGTCAACAATCTGGCACAGGACAAATAGTAGAATCCTGACTGTCAACCCCATTCTTAGGGCCAGAGGTGGCAAGATATTGAACTCTATGAAATTTAGAGTAGGGTTAAAAGATTACAAGGTGACCTCAGGAAAGTCCAGCTTCTCCCAATTAGTTCTGACTAATTTTACTCAGCTGCTTTCTTCTGTATCATAATGCCCAGCCTGCAGACTTATCATTTTTAAAAAATAATCTAGACCCTGAAAGTCTGAGGGAAAGGGCCTGTGACAGAGCCACCAAGGCATCACAAAATCTAGAGATGGATCAAGAGATTTGCCTGATACAGAGATGAATTGTCTCCCAGATTTTGAAACTTAATCCTCTATTTTTTGTTGTTTCTCTAATTCAATAATTATCATCCCAATTGATTAACTATTTTTTACCTGAATAAAAAAATACCAACCTCAGACCCCTCTGTCTCTGAGTGTAGGGTGAAACAATTTTAACTAAGGCTGTAAGACCCCAAAATAACAAAATATTAATTATATTCTTCTTAAAAAGAGCCTTTTATTTGCACCTATTTCCCTAGCCTTACAAGGGAAAATAAATATTTAATATTGAATATAATGTCATATCAATGATCAATGACAGTAATGCCAATTACAGATTCACAAATGCAAATAATATAGTAAAATTTACTTTACATTTTGGGGTTTCATAACCTTCATAATCTGTAAATGAGACTTGTTTGTTTGTTTGTTTGGTTGGTTCAAGGGATAGAGCATCACTGAGGAATATCGACAGTTGTTTTCAATTTTTTTTTTTTTTTTTTTTGCTGTAATCTTACTAAGCCTTTGAGGCTATCCCTAAGCTTGTAATTAACTTTCTTCAGTTTCTTGAGTCACCAGCATTACAGGTATGCAACAACACACCCAACTCATGTTCAGGAATTTTGATGCAGCTAGATTTTAGAAAAAGTAGACAATCTTCTATAGTATCATAGTTAAAAGAAATAAAATGATAAATATGTGTAACTGAACTTTTAGAGGTCATAAATAAAACAAATAAAATATAATTATAATAATTTATGAAAAAATTTCTATTAATTCTTATAATTTATGTTATTAGAAATAATTGGTATTTTATAATAATTTACGTTATGAAATAATTTTAAAATTTTATTACATAATAAATTATGAGTATAATTTCTATGAAAATTATTTATATTTTAAATTGATATATCCATAATTTTACCATTCTAATATAGAAACAATGAAAATTGTTGGCTAACTCTGTGTATTTTTCAGTAAACTTTCAAAAATCACACTTATTTCTACTTTTAATACTTTTCAATGTAGATCAGCCACATTCCAAGAATTCATTAGCCACATGTGGCAATGGCTGCCAAATCACAAGTGTATATCTGAGTGCTGTGGGTCCCTGGACTGTAGAAAATTGAATGATTGAAACCTTTTTTATCAGAGGTGTGAAAACATGTTTCATTAACAATAATTCTCCTTTAAACTAAATGAGAAATAAATGATATTTTTTAAACCCAGGAGGATGCTACGAGAGTTGCCTAAAGCAGTCCATTCTTCCAAACTGATAATTGTTAAGATCAGTAGCCTTTTCATATATTAGACAGTGAACAATGGATGATGCAAATCTAGGGGGAAGTGTCCTCATGTTTTCATGTCTGTCTACACCTTGATACTGAAATTTAGATGTGAACAAAAAGATTAAAACTTTCTTATTTTGCCATTGGGCCTTCATCCTAGTTATCCAGCTATGGTTGTCTGGTTTCTCTTTTGTTGTAGAGCATGCTGTGAGTTAAAGTACTAATAACATTTTCATGTCTACATGCATTTTGGCATTACTAAAAATCATTTTATAGAACTTTCAACATTAAATTAGAAAAAATAAATTCAGTGCTTCTTCCATGCCTAAATCTATGCAGTTAACTTGAAATGAGCAATAACTTGAAAAAAAAATACAATGAACCCCAAGAAGTGCCTTCCCCTCACACACTAAATGAAGCCTAGGTAACTCAGACATTTGGTTCTGCACATGATCATTTTCTTCCCCCATAATTAGCCTCACCAGTATTCCACCAATTGACTCCATTGCTAAATTCTTTTTTTAAAGAGAGAGAGAGAGAGAGAGAGAGAGAGAGAGAGAGAGAGAGAGAGAGAGATTTCTTTTTAATATTTATTTTTTGGTTTTCAGTGGACACAACATCTTTATTTGTACTTGGTGCTGAGGATTGAACCCAGGTCTATGCGCATGTCAGGCAAGTGTGCTACTGCTTGAGCCACATCACCAGTCCCCCATTGCTAAATTCTGACTAAAATAAAGCTTGGTAATCTGAGGTAATTTTCCCATCTCCTGTCTTCATCATGTGTCCATCATTGATCCTAAAAGAGAAGTAGGATTTTTTGAATACTAAAATGGGAGCCACAAGATAAAACAGAGATACTAGAACATTCTGTTTGTGTTTTATGATGTAATTCATAGGATTATATTTATATATGTAAATCACAAATTCTACTTCTCTGAAAAACTGTCACTTTGCAAGTCTGAGGAAGGTAAGAAATTTTTCAAGAGTCTTGTGATCTGTTGGAGGTGTTTTAGTTTTGGAATCTATCAGAGCTTATTCTGAGTTCCAGCCCACCTTCTTATTTGTTGTGGGAGTTTTTCCACAGGCGAAAAAAAACCTGAAAGCTATGGGCCCCTGACCCCCTCAAACCCCATCTTTATTTTTTTTTCTCTCTAGTATCTACAATGTGTTAAACTAAAAAAAAATAAAACTGTGACCAGTAAGAAGTGAGAAAGAATAATCTTTTTTTGGACACTTTCTGATTGGAGCTTTCTGTTCCCTCTGAGGGCATTTTTTTTCTACTTTTTGGGTCTGAGGAGAAAAATTGTTAGAGAATGCTATTCACCACCCCTAGCATCTAAAGACATTCACTAGGCCTTTTAATCCATAGCTCTGAAATCTGCAATATGGGTACTGTGAACAGTGAGATATGATGGAGATGGTAAAAATTGAGGGCTTGGCATTTTATTAGTCACATAAAGGTAGTATTCTGGACATGCTGTGTTATGTTATTATTATCAACTTTAGCTCTTTTTATCTTATTGATACCTCTAGTTACCATCATTGATGAGTTCTGCTACCCCACATGCTGAAGTTTGAATATTATAGAAGCACACCAAGGCAAGCATAGGAAGCCGGGCTTATTTTTCAAGAGGACAAAATTTCAATGTATGCAGTTGAGGAAAGAAATAAAAAATGTCCTCGTCCTTTTGCCCCTTTCAATGATTTATTCACTCAAACTACTCAATACAATTTCACTCAATTAAAATTAAGATTTCTTAATTGAGAAAATAACAATCCTTAATGCTAGGTTCTGCAATAGACATAATCAATTCATATCAAATAATTCTAGACTAATTAATTTACAGCAAACAATTTTAGATTAATTCTAAACACTGCAAAACACACTTAATCATGACAGGCTAATGACAGACTTTCCCTCAGCATGCTAAGTTCAAAAGTCTTAAGCCTTAGGCTTTATGTTCAACAGACACACACTCCCTTAGATTGTGGTTCCAGGCCTGGGAAATGCCAGATTCATGGGACTCCAGTAGACCTCAAGGAGGTGAATCTGATGCAATCACACAGGAGTCTTTATTGCAAGCTTGAGCCTGAACTCACAACCATTTCTGACACAGTGGTCCCCGTGAGTGAGTCCTGACCCTTAATTCAGTGAGGATTTATAGATTTTTTTGGGGGGGAATACTTTATATGTCACAACGTAATACAGCAAATCATTTTACACTGTGGGAAAATCAAACAACAATCCTTAACATTGATAAGGATTAGCACATTCACTGGTGAAAACAAGTCAGTTAAGGGTGATCGGTTAGTTCAAGTGATGGATACATTTGAACTGATTGGTTTGGGACCTAGGGGTTGCAAGAGTGTATATGCTAAACTTGTAGGGTTGTCTAATCATCACCAAAACTACTGGAAGGGACTTTTGGTATTTCCCATATTTTCCCGGTCTCACTCTGGTTGGTTGTTACTATGGTCCAAAATTAGGCCTCAGGCATTCTTTTGGTCTTTTCAGGAACTTGCATTTGTTGTGCCGCAGTCTCTGGCTGGGCACAAATCACTAGCCTCCACACAGCTTGTAGATTCAAAAAGCAATTCTTTATTCCCGAACTCACACCGGCCATCTACAAACACGTTCTGGGGAAATCCATGTTCTCTGCCCAAATCCACCACTCCACTGGGCTTCTATCTCGCAAATATACTGTCTGACCCTAAGAAGTCAAGAGGAACTCAGGCAGCAGGATACGCCCTATTCTAAACGGGGAACGCCCTAGTCTCCTATTATGCTAAACCGGGAACACCCTAAACACTTATCCGCCCTGGTCCTTGAGCAAGGTCACCTTTCAGGAGTCCTTCCACTAGACAGCATGGGAGTAGGCTGGCAAGAAAATTGTCATACCTACTTGGCTGATGGCTCCCAGCATGTTGAATCAAGGACATCTGGTAAGGAGAAATGACTCAGCAGGGTAGCTCTGTGCCTAGAAATTGGTTTTCCAAAACAATGGTCACCTACCACTTTGGAGAGGCCCTGCTCTGAGGTACAGAATGTTTTTGTTTTTTTTTTTTTTTGAATGGAGTCATATCAGTTTCTCAGTCTGGAACAAAGACAGGCTTTTCCTGGCATGGAGTGCATGTCTGGTTGAGGAGAGAGTTATAGGGAGATGTTATGGCTCTCATCAGAATTCAGATGAGGAGGTAAAGTTTGAGCATTATGAGAGTCATGAAGAGGCTCAGGAAACAATGAAAAGTGATGAGATGTCAGGTCCTCATTAGGAACTCCAGCTCAACTGCATCCTTGATTTGGCTGTCTGAATCCCTGTTCATCAGCTCTATTATTTATACTAAATTTTCAGGCTTTTGACCCCCTTTCAATCCTTACCAGTTACCACAGGATTTCTCCATGACATTGTTTACCATGGGGTTAGAAACATCTGGTCTGGTGGTCTCCAACCTGCTCTTTCCTTCTTATCAGGTGAGGAAAGCCTGCCAGGGTCTTCAAACTGTTTATCAGTGTGATAGGATGTGACTTGTTTGAGGCCCTACTGGAGGGCTTTGTGGGTGTGCCTGGCAAGACTGCAGGTTTCAAACTAGAGTTTCTAAAATGCAGTTTCTCAGTCTCAGGTCTAAGGCCATCCTCATGGTTTATTTAAAAAGGGGTAACTGAGTTCTCTGGTGAGAGAGAAGGGGGCCAAATCATGTTATCTCAAGAGGTGAGGTATTCTGTCTTTTTGATATGTCTTAGGCCTTATTTGTTCTCCTGCCTCACCCCCCCCTTTTCTTTCTCCTTTCTTCCTACATGACTAGGCCCAGGAATGCTTGGTGGGGTTCCCAAAAGGTGAGAAACAGGTGGGATGAATGGGGAGGGCAGAATAGGGTAGCCAAAGACACATTGAAAACCTTATAGCTCTCTATCGGGAGGGAAAATTCCTGGGACCAGTTACTTTGGCAACAAGTTGGAGCAGGGCAGGTTTTTTATTAGGGTGGAAGAAGGGGTCTAAAGAAGTTAACATTTCAATCCCTCATGGGAAAGTCTCCAAATTCAAAGACAAACTCAAAATTGGCCTCCTACATCCAACCTGATTTGATTTACCTATCTACATGGACAGCTTGTCTATTTCCAGCTTCATTATTAATGTAAATTCTGGAAATTCTTAAATTACCCTTTGTTATGCTCAAATTCATGACCCTTCAAAAGACCACCAGAGACCAAGAACAATGTAATCAGCAAAGAGGTGTTTATTGTGAGTCAGCTCAGTCTTCCACACACACAGTAACTGGTGACACTGAGAGGCTGTGAGCCCAAGGTTGCAACAGTTTTATACACTCTTTGGGGGAAAGCAGGGACTTCACATACATCATAGCATCTCCTAGCAAATCATCACACACCACAAGAAAATCATAAAACAACTCTAAAACATGATTAGCACATTCACTGGCAGGAACAAGTTGGGTAAAGGTGATTGGCTAGTACGAGATGTTACACTCAAATTCAGGACCCCCAAAAGACCATCAGAGACCCAGATCGATGTAAGCTGCAAAGAGGTGTTTATTGAGAGCTAGCTCACTTCTCCACACACAGAGAAACTGGTGATGCTGAGAGGTCCCAAGCCCAAGGTTTGCAGCAGTTTTATACATTCTTTGTGGAAGGCAGGGAACCCACATACATTATAGCAACTCTTAGCAAATCATCACACACTGCAGAAAAATTATAAAACAACTCTAAAACATGATTAGCATAGTCACTGGTACAAACAAGTTGGGTAAGGGTGATTTGCTAGTACAAGAGGGGGATTCATTTTAACTGATTGGTTTAGGCCACGAGGGGAATATGTGCTGAACTACATGGTTTCCCAACATGTTATCAACCACCATAAACTACTGGGAGGGTCATCTGGCATCCCAGGTATTTTCCCTGTCTCATGCTGATTGGAGGTTGCTAGGAGGTTGCTATGGGTCATCACTTAGCCTGACTGAGTCAGGGGCACGTGGTACAGCAGATCTCTCCTGTTATTTGCAGATGAACAACTAAGCAAGGTGGGTATGTGCCTAGGTGTGCTTTGTGGATCTTTTCAAGGACAAGTGTCATGCCCCCTTTCTTAGACAGGCTTTGCTCTGAGGTAATGGCTGGTTTCTCACCTTGTACCTTATGGGGTTTTTCTATGTATTTTTTTAGCTGTAACTGGACACAATACCTTTATTTCACTTATTTATTTTTATGTGATGCTGAGGATCAAACCCAAAGTCTCCCAAATGCGAGGTGAGCACTCTGCTTGTGAGCCACAACCCCAGCCCCTTATGTGTTGTTTTTATTGGGCATTTTTTCTTTAGGGGGTTTCTTCCCAGTTCAAAGTTCAATCTGTCACCTAAAAAGAACAGAGATCAAAAAATTTAAATAAAATTTGATAGTGATTTTCATTATTTTATATTAATTCCTAAATAATATACAAGCATATAAAATCCATAAACTTAAATGGCATTATATGTAAGTTTAAATGAAAATGTTCTGTTGGTTGGGCTAGATTCTATTTATGGAAAAATAAAATAACAGCAGCCTGAGGCTATGGGGTACATTTCTCAGATTAAAAAAAAAAAAAAGCGGTGCTCAACGACCTAATATTCTAGCCCTTATTCATATTCCCTGTCACTCAAAAAAAAGGCTCACTGGTCTCAGATTCAATGTGCATGATCTGAAACCCTTTCCAATCAAGAGCATTTTTTGGGAACTGTCCAATCCTGTGTGTCATCAGGGAGGTGGAGGGCGGGCTTTCACTCTTACTTCTTATCTTCTGAGTCCTCTGTTTTTGCCATTTGGCTGGACTTCAGAGTCACAGGTTGTTCTGCTGTGCAGGAGCTGAGGATTCCAAGTAGGCTGAACACCTGAGAACCAGGAAATGGTGAGTGTGCTTTGGCCTAGTGAGGGAGGCTGGGGGAGAAAGACTATTGGAGTCACAAGACTGGCTGTGGTAAAAACAGGAGCTAGCAGATTGGGACTCTGGGCAGTCTCTGGAGTCTGCAGGCTTAAGTCCTCCACTGGGCCACTATGTCCTCAGTCCTACTGGCCAACCAGCTGGGGAACATGTCAGTGGCAGAGACTCTTTGCTGCCTTTCTTATACTCAAAGGGCATCCTCAGTGTCTGCATAAAATACGACATGGCAGTGTTATGCTCAAATTCGGGACCCCCAAAAGACCACCAGAGACCAAGATCGATGTAAGCAGCAAAGAGGTGTTTATTGTAAGCTAGCTTGGTCCTCCACGTGCACACACAGCAATTGGTGATGCTGAGAGGCCCTGAGCCCAGGGTTTGCAGCAGTTTTATACATTCACTGGAGAAGGCAGGGACCCCCACATAAGTCATAGCATCTCTTAGTAAATCATCACACACTGAGTGAAAAATCAAATAACAACTCTAAAACATGATTAGCACATTCATTGGCCACTGGCAGGAACAGGTTGGGTAAGGGTGATTGGTTACTACAAAAGGGGTATTCATTTGAACTGATTGGTTTAAGCCAAGAGGGGTGTTCATGCTGAATTATATGGTTTCCCAACACCATAAACTACTGGGAGGGTCATCTGGCATCCCAGGTATTTCCCTGTCTCATGATGATTGGTGTCTGCTAGGGGGTTGCTATGGGTCCTCACCTAGCCTGACTGAGTCAGGGACACCTAGTACAGCAGATCTCATTTGTAGATAAACAACTTAGCTGGGTGGGAATGTGCCTAGGAGTGCTCTGTGGGTCTTTCCAAGGACAAAGGTCATGTCACTTCCTTGGACAAGTTTTGCTCTGAGGTAGAGGCTGGTTTTTCAGCAGGTGTGTTCCTGCAGCCCAGTGTCTTACCATATGCTTGAAGATTCACAGGTGGAATAATTATCAAAATAAAATCTCCACATGGCATTTTCCCGCAGGAGAGGAGTTCTTTTTTTGGAGGACCTAATTTCCTCTTGAGCTAGCTAATTTTCATTTTGACTTTCTTTTATTTTTACTATTATTATTATTATTAGTTAAAGTTAGGTGAACTGGGGGATACTGTACCACTTAGTCATATCCTTGGTAGTGAAGGCAGATTTACAGATAGGAAGTTAGTGTAGTTAGGTAAATCAGGTCTGATATCAAGTAGAATCAAGAATGAATGCCATATTGAGAAATGAGTCCAAGAAAAGGGGAATTGAAAATGTCCCCAAGGTCCAGAGCCCATCCTAAGGAAATGTTAATGAAGCAGCTCCCAGAAAACCTGTAGATGCTAATTCAAAACCCCTTCCTGCCCAGATTACTCCTTCAGCCCACTTGTCCCCCAAACTTTGGGCCTTCCCACCTACATTCCATCACTGCTAGATAACAGAACAAAGGACAGGAATGCCAGAGGAATGCAGTAAAGCTGAAAGAAGACCTTAGCTATAAAAAGGGGAAGATCTTGCCCTTCCATGGATTCCTCCTCTTGGGTACCCTTCTTTCTCCAGGGAGAAGCCTTTTCTGCTGTCCTTTAATAAAGCTTGAACTTTCCACTCTAAACTTTCCTCAGCATGCTTTTCTGGTGTTATACTTCAGCTTTGGGGAAGAAAGGACTCGTCACCTGTAAACAGCCAAAACAGTAGTTTTAAATTCATTTTCAGAAAGGTCCTAGCTAAGTTGCTGAGATTATTTTTGTTATGGTTTAATTTATCTAGACTTTGCTATTGCAATAAAGCATACTGTTTTTACATACATATGTATTCATGTGGGGATTTTATTTATATTGTGATTCTTTGAAGATAACTGTAATATTATAATTTTACAATATTTATGAATGGTAGGTCATTATAAGTTCTTTTTTGCTCTTAAAATTGAAAAGGTTTTGGCTAAAGTTACATATAATTTTGTAGATGAATTTTAAAAATGTATGCTTTGGTTTCTTATTTAAAGTAAAGCTTGTTGATTTTTTTTTAATTATTGCATTATTGTTGTATTTAATAGTCAGGTTTATTTTGACATAACCATAAAACATGAAATACAATTTGCTCCCCTTCAGTATCCAGTAGTTCCCCTTTCCCTATTCTCCTACCTTATTTTATAGTATATTTGTTTATACTTTTTTAAAAATTATTGCTTTATAGAATACACATAAAAATAGATTTCACTGTGATATATTCATATTTGTACATAAAATTTTGGTGAGATATATTGTGGGTTAATTTGGGGGAAATTATCACCTTTGTAATGACAGGTTTTATTATCTATTCATGGGATCTATAATTCAGTATTTTATGTGCTTTTTATGATTTTTATTTTCTCATAAGTTCTACATACTTTATTTCTAAAAATGTACACATGTAAAATACCACTTCCATAAGGCACCTATGTAAAATTTATACACAGTGCTTTATGCTCTTTTTGAAACTGTATATATTATGAAATTGACTGGCCCTAGTGACCATTTTTCCTACAGGTTATTATTTATCTCTTCTAAGATGTATATTGTATTGAGCCATGCCCTTGGACTTCAAGTGTTTGGATGAGTACCATTGTGTAGTTACATGTTATCATGGTCACATATGCTCTAATTTCATTAAGTCTCTGTGATGGGGAGTATCATGTATATGCAATAGAAAAATAGTTTCCACAAATAGATACTAATTTAAACTCCTTTTAAGTTAATGATTATTCATTTGTTTTATATGTTCATCAATATTACTTAATTTTCCCCATGATGAGTTTTTATTTTGCATTCCTTTAATTTGTAAAGATTTTGAATTTTTATAATTAATAAAATATCTCATGTATAAACTTGTAGTTCAAACTTCTGGCCTTTATATCTTTTGTGATTTTTGGCTTAAAAGATGAGAAAATGGATCCAAAAACGCACCTAGAATTTTATTTCAAAAAAAGAGAAAGGTTTAAATTATTTTTTAATTGCCTTTTTTTCTTTCCTAATAATTTATTATAGGTATCTTGTGTGGTTGTAAGTGAAAGTTATTTAACGTGGATTCTAGGGCTTATCTTTGGAAATTACTACAAGAAAAATAAATATGAAATATCTCTACACTATGACTGCAGGAAAATGAGTAAATTTCCTCAAAATCATATGGCAATTAAATTGTTAAATGACATATTTACTAAATATCCACTCCTTAAAGAATTTTTTCTGCAATATTTTTGGCAGTGAATCATTAATTCTATTATCTGGATTTTGGGGTTTAATATAAAGTCATACAGGATTAAATTTGGCCAATCCTAGAAATATTCATACATAATTTGTTGTTTACTTAATGATATGTTGTGGATATAGCAACTAATGAACATATTTATTTTTAGAAATAGTTACTTTTTTGCCTTTCAGTTTCTAATAAGCCTTTTAGATTTATTTCCTTACTCAGGGCCACTAATGTGTGTTTTTTTATTTTTTTTCATTTTGTTATCTCCAGACATTTATCCTTCTAAGAAATCTGTCTTGAGAGCTCTGTTTCTGAAAAATTTCTTCACATGAAAAAAAAGCATTTGTGTTGTCCCTGAAATGTATTCTCAATACACTCTCTTCAAAATGGGGAGAAAATAATATTTCCCCATACTGACATCCCTGTGTCTAGAGCTAACAATACATTGATGGTCTTTGAAGAAATTTCATACAGTTCTGTCTCTGGGTAATTTTCTGTGGGCTGTTGAATTGCCTTTAGTATACAAATACCCATGTTTTTTATTTATCTCTACTGTGGGAATAATTTTAGAGGACACAGATGAATAATGCTTTTCATGGAGGCTATGAATATCTGTATGTTCTGTAGTGCACAGGGGACAAAGCCCCTGGAAGACACTGTACAGATACTAATTAGTTAACCATTATCTGCCACTCACATAAATTTTCTTTCAAGAGCTTGTAATGACCTTTTCATTTTAGGCATCCATGTAATCCATATTCCCATGTATAAAAGTATGAATTTTTCTTTTCTGAATTCCAGGTTCCATTTCTCTTGTGCTTTAAGGTGGTGCAAATAATTATGGGTTTTTTTGTCTTTCTTTTACACTGTGTTTCTAATAAAAATGTTCTCTGCTCAAAGTCCCTATTTCCCATGTCCAGCTATGTTTAGAAAATGACATAGAAAATTGTATTTGATAATTTATAAAGGAGAGTTGAGAATGCTTCTGGCTCATTCCTTCCTTCCTTAGAAACTGAACCATAACTATGCTTGGTCCTGAAAATGGAGCACCATAACCAATTAGACATATAAAAAAAATGTTGATTGATTGTATATTCTCTTCTAAGAATTGTCTGTTCAGATCCTTGGCCCAATTGTTGACTGGGTTGTTGTTGTTATTATTATTATTATTATTATTATTATTATTATTACTACTACTATTATTATTATTATTATTATTATCTTCATCATCATCTTAGCTTTTTGTACCCTAGAGATTAGTGCTCTACCTGATGTGTGAGGGGTAAAAAATTCCTCCTAGGATGTAGGCTCTCTCTTCACCTCACAGATTGTTTCTTTTGCTGAGAATAAACTTTTTAGTTTTATACCATCCCATTTATTGATTATTTGTTTTAATTCTTGTACTACAGGTGTCTTATTAAGGAAATTGGGGCCTAGTCTCAGATGATAAAGATTAGAGCTTGAAATTTATTCTACTAGATGCAGAATCTCTGGTTTAATTCCTAGGTTCTTGATACACTTTGTGTTGGGTTATGTGCATGGTGAGAGATAGGGTTTGTTGAAGAGACTAACTTTTCTCCAGTGCATGTTTTTGGTACCTTTGTCTAATATATGATAATTGTAATTTTGTGGGTTAGTCTCTGTGTCCTCTATTCTGTACCATTTTGCTGCAGTCCGGCTGCAGCAAAGTAACCAGGGGGTGATGAGCAATTTGTGCAGACTGATACAGCAGGAGTGGGAGCCTTTTATCATAGGACAGGAAGGGTATATATACATTCCACACAGCTTATCTTAATTAACATAAACTAGATACAGCAGTCAACCAATAAGGAATCTCCACATTTAATGGCTCGCTGGCGATACTTTACAAACCACTTCCTCTGGCAAAATGCCAGGTACCATCCTGACTTGTTTACAGACCCTAACACCATTTGTCTACCATTCTGTTTTGTTGCAAATGCCATGCTGTTTTTATTACCATTGCTCTGTAGTATAGTTTAAGGTCAGGTGTAGTGATGCCACCTGCTTCACTCTTCCTGCTAAGGATTGCTTCAGTTATTCAGGGTCTCTTAATTTTCCAGATATATTTCATATTTGCTTTTCTATTTCTATGGGGAATGTGATTGGGATTTTGATCAGAATTGCAGTAAATCTGTATAGTGCTTTTAATAGCATGGTCATTTTGATAATTCTGCCTATCCATAAGCAAGGTAGATCTTTCCATCTTCTAAGGTCTTTTTGATTTTTTTTTTCTTTAGCATTCTGTAGTTTTTCTTGTATAGATCTTTCACCTCTTTCATTAAGTTGATTCCCAAGTATCTTATTTTTTGAAGTTATTGTAAATGGAGTAGTTTTCTTCACCACCATATGCACCCTATCTTTTGTATGTAAATTTTTGAGATTTGTACTTTTTATATATTTCAGTATTATTTATTAATAACTTATATTCAGCATTTAATGTGTCAAAATATGTTGTTATGTTTTATGAGTGAAGGGATAAAAATAGCATTTTATTATCACATTGTTTTCTCAATATTCTAGCATCTTTCTTTGGAATGAATGCCATTTTTTCTCTTCCCTACACTCTAATATTCATTATGTTTCACTGCCTAAATAGCAAGAGGCTTATTAAGAGTTTTGTTTTTGTTGTTGTTTTCTGTAGTTCCACCATTTATTTTATTATGACGTTTACCCTGATTGATTTAACTTCATAGCATCAATCATGTGGCATCATGATATTTTCGTCACCAGTAGACTTTATATACAACAGTGGATATAGCAAATATCTTAGCCATGTACTAGTCTATACCATCTAGATTCTTGTCATTACACTCACATAATTTAAAAATTGCAGAATATTCTTAGGATAAATTTTCCAGAGTGTATTTCCATCAAGTGAGAAATCATTATACATGCATATATTTGCAATTATATATTATATAATTTACGTAATTATTATTTGTTGAATTTTCAAATTTGCTAGTGCTTTTTTAATTGTATCTGCTTTTTTGAATTTGTACTATAAATTGATCCCAAGGGTGCTTAACCATGAAGCCACATCCTCACTCCTTTTTATATTTTGTTTTATCAGTCTTGCTGAGTTGCTAAGTGCCTCACTAAGTTGTTCAATACAATATATATAAGACAATATTATAAACAATATTGTCTTAGAATTTATCATCCTTTTTCCTCATCCTCCTCAGTCACTGGAACTACAGTCGTCCATCACTAGACCTTGTTCATTTACTTTTTAAATGCACCAACATTGATATTGATAACTCTCTCTGTGTCATGTTCATATTCAATAGCTTCTAATTTTGCTCTTTTGGTTAAGATTTTCTTTACTTTTAGTTTATAAAATTTACTTTTCATTTGGGTGGAGGATTTGATAATAAATTCTTAGTCATTTTATGGCTTACTATTTTTTTCTGTATGTTTTATTTTCAACCTCAGGTTTAGTTGAATTTTAATTTTTGCAGCTGTATGGAGGTCTAGGTGAAACATAATAACCTGGATGAATATTGTTAAAGAAAGGGAAACACAATTTAACCCAGTTTTTTGACTGTACTGTATATACCTGAAGGACATAAAATCAGCATGCTGCATTGACACAGCCACATTAATGTTTATAGCAGAAAAATTCACAATGCCTAAGCTAGAAAACCAAACATTCAATGATGACAGGATAAAAAATTGTTGCTTATGTACACAATAAACTATTAATCAGCCATAAAGAAGAATAACTTTATGACATTTGCCAGTAACTGGATGGATCTGGAGATTTTGTGCTAAGTAAAACAAACCATTTCTTTAAAACTAAATGTTGAAAGTTTTTGCTGATATGTGAAATCTAAAGCTCATAAAGTGGGGAAGGGTAAGAAAACAAGAACAGTAGATTTCACAGTGGTAAACAAAATAAATAAATCAATAAATCAAAAGGAAGGAGATAGAAATATTTAAGATATATATAAATCCTACCATCATAGTCACTAACAAGTACAGTATTCTAATTAGGATAAGATATATCCCATGCTTGCATAATATCATAAAAATTGATTTTACTATCAGGTAGAACTAGAAAGAACCAATAAAATAAAAAACAAATTTTTTGTCTAAAAAGCTATATGTATATTCTATTATAAACATCATACAATATATACATCAATCAAAGTTTATATATATATATATATATATATATATATATATATATATATATATATATAATTTTGTTTGTTAAAAATTGTGAAAATTATAAAAAGAAAAATCCAAACAGGATTGTTGTTGCAATTTTTTATATTAATTACATACATAAATTAAATACCATAAAATGTTTGAACTTAAATTCACTATTAATTATTTCCATTAACTGGTCTGTGTACCTTGTTACATTCCAAAATTTCTCTTATATCATTGGTATTGTAATTACTAGAGATCTCACTACATATTTAAAGCAGCCAGCTCCATCAGAGAAATAACAAATAAAATTCTACACTTTAGTAAATCTCTGATTAGTGGGTGTAAAAGTACAATTTGAGGATTCCCTTTCCTAATTACCATAATTTTCTCATCTGAACAATATGTATAATTTAGATTATGATATAAAAAATTGCAAAATGTATATTTTTGTGGTAATGCCTGAGTTTTATATTGTGTTTCATAAATGTGGAGTATATATATATATATATATATTTTTTTTTTTTGAACTTAAATCACTTTTTCTGTAGAAGTAGATAATAGTATCATTGTGTTCCAAAACACCACCTTCATGATAGTCTACTCTCATTTCAACTTCAATTGCATTACAGACTCTGCAAATGTTCATGTGTTCAAAGTGTTATTTATTTACCTATTCTTATTTTAGGAAGTGTTAACATTTAGCAATGTAGCCATTGATTTTACTGAAGAGGAGTGGGAATGCCTTTAGTCTGCTCAGAAAAACTTATATAGAGTTGTGATGTAAGAGAACTATAGAAACATGGCCTTCCTGGGTAATTTCAATTTCCCTTTAAAAATTTTACTTAATAATTATTATTTAATTTATTTCTGTTGCAGAGTATCTTCTGGGAACTTCTCTATAAGAATGAGTTTCAGATTTGTGTTTCAAGAAAAAGGGCATTTTTAGTACAGGTATTTTACTCTTTAATATATATTATTCTACTGTTTAATATCTTTCTTTCTTGGTGTGTTATGCATCCTTCACTTTAAATAAGTAGTACCTAGCAGAATTTAGTGATGTAAACTATTGTAGCCTACACATAGCAGGGGACACAGTTTTCTTCAAATGAAGAAAACTAAACTAAGAAAATGTTGACAGAGTATTTATTCAGCAGAAAAAATTTCAGAAGCTTAGGTTTATTTCTTTTGATTGTAATCATTGAACACATAATGCTCTACATTTTTACTGCCCTACATTTATTTCATTTTCAAATTCTTTGTAGTCCTCTGTTTTGTTCTTTAGTGATGTCCCAGTCTATTCAGATTAACCATCAAAACTTATCTTTTGTTGTGAGGTCCAGCATGATCTGTTACAAATTTTCTTGTGAGGAAACTTGTAAAGAAGCAAATAGAAGAGACACACACACACAGTGAAAAGGAAAAACGAAAAAACTGGACACTCCTCTTCATGGCCACACATAGTGCACCCCAAAATTACATAGTTTCTATTACCATGACTATATTCTAACCTAGTATTATTTTAAACCCAAGTGCTAGCTAACCCAGAGAAAGTAGATAGTGTACCTGTATAATTGTCTTAATAGCTTCCGGGAGAAACTGCTGGACATTACCATTGTGGGACTCAGGGTGCCAGTTACCATCACCCTCACACTTTCATGTCTATATCCAAGGTCAGAATACATACAGCCCCCCTCTTTTTTTAAGGCCTTTTGACTATGTAATAATACTTATCTCCTTAATGCTGGTGGGGGCAAAAAATAGGGCAGGCACAGTGCCAACATCAGTAAACATCCACCTCTGAATATTTTTTTTTTACCCAGATGAAATTGAGTAAACATGAAGTTAGCCAATCCAACAAGTCTAAACATCCATCATTTTGTTGGACCTTATTAATGATATCTTTAAGGTAATCTAACTCTTGAAATAAATTACTATTATTACTTAAATTGAAGGAACACATGATATTAAACTTCTGATGTAATATGTAATATGTAATCTGATGTAACAATAACAGACAATCAATTGTAGCATGATTGTCAAGTATGACTTTACAATGTTGTTTTTGTGCTTTATTAAGCATATTAACAGCCATGGAGGCATGACTAATACTTTTTATGATAGCATAGGTGAGTTTTACAGTAGTTTTGTAAACACATAGAGCTAGTCCAAGGAAACACACTAAGGAGAATGTCAAAGCATCAAATTCTGCCTTAGAGAGAAGGTTCACTGAATCATCACAGTTTTTATCAAGAAGAATAGACCTTTTATGAATAAATTGTGCAGCATGGTGACCTATTAAATACTATGTGGATAGTAAGGAAACAGTTATTTTGCTAAGACAACAATGAATACCATGAGACATTTTTGCAAGTATATAAAAATTTCATCCAAGTGAGTCAAGATATTGTAATGGGTTGTAGAAGTCCAGGTCTGACAGTACTGAATTTCCCACAGCTGGTGTACAAAAACAGAGAAACATTGTTATTAAGACCAAAGCATTTACAAAGTTTTGTGTGAGTTTAGCAATCAAAGCATAACAAAATTATCTAGAGTAAATTATAACCTCATTCTAGCCAACACCTGTTTAGCTGAGGTTGTTAATGGTTTTATATCCCCCAAGTAACTGGAATTATAGTATCTTAGGTTTCTCTTTTAATATTTCTCCTTTTTTGAGAATGATTGTTCTTTTTTCGGAGGGACTCTTCTCTTCCAGAGTTAAATGAAACTTATGAATCAGCTTGTCAAGTCCCTGATGTACATTTATAATTGCTATATTTCATGCATCAAGCTAGAGTCCAAACAGAACATTTTGGCATAAATATAGCAGTCTATGCTTTCCCCCATGTGATCAAAGGCATAGGATCTTGTCATGCTGGTCAGGTGGAGTCCTATATATTACATAATTTTTTTTTTTTTTTTTTTTGGTAATGGGTGTTTGAGAATAAAATGTCTATTCAATGCAGATGACCAATTTTGAGTATTATCTTTCTGTTGTATATTGAGCACATTAACTGTAAATAAAACAATATGTAATGCATATTAATATGAGAGTGGATAGATCTTTGTTTGTTTGTTTCTGTTTTAAAAGGCAAGTATTAGGATACAATTTGCTCACTCAACAAAAACTTGTCCAAAAGGATTATGAGAAATTTCATGATTTAAAACTCTATCTCATTGATTAAAAATTTTGAAAAAGGATGAGATGTAAAGGCAGGGGCCTTATCCATCTATATACAAATAGGGCCTCTACGAGCAGATTATGCTTGGTTTCTTTCCATGCTCTCTGCTGGAACTGACTTTGCAGTTTCTTTTTTAGATTCAATTCTATTAGTTAATTTTTTTCTTTTATTTTGTGTTTTGCAATAATGCATTAATAATCATAAATATTTTGAAGTGAATAACTCATTATACTTCTATTTTGTAAGTTGTTTTCTATATTTTAATTTTTTTTCTATTTTGATTAATGATTTAATTTCTGGATCATTGCTTTTTATTGTGGCATGCTTGGATTCTTTACACACTTCCCTTTATATATCCTATAGGTTTTTAATTTTTACAGTATTTCACAAGTTGCTTAGACTTGTCTTAAACTTGGTCCTGCTTGATAAGCCTCTCCCATCTTGGTAGAATTTTAGCTTTGCATACTATGAATGCCTTTCTCATTTTTTCTTAAAGAATTATTCACATACACAATTTGTGCTTATTTGTATTAATATTTTTGTCTCAATTTCACTCTCTAAACTTTCTTAAATAGTTATTTAGTCTTCTTTTAGAATTCATATTTGTCAGTATCCTTATGTTCAGTTCTTAATTTTCTTTCTTTTTTTGTCACTTGGATTAAGCCATGCTTATCTTTGTTTATATTTGATGTACTATTTTTAATTGTTCATTAAAAGAGCCAACTGTATATATATAGACCATTTTAAAAGTTTTTAAATACATAAAAATAGGAAAGAACAGTGCTGCATCCTTGTAATATTTGCAATACAAATGCTTTCTACAGCCCTTGTGGTGAGGTTATTGGCTTAAGAAAACTTGGTTTTTAATTCAATTCAAATGCTCCCCTCAAAACTGGAAACACTCTGGGTGGCTTACATAGTTAAATGTCACCATAAAGAAACAAGAATGAGGGAGGATGTTAAGTCAAGAATTACTTGAATATAACAAATTCTTAAAGAAATTTATCCTGCTATCTACAATTCCGATGGATAAGGTCTTTGGAGATACAAATCACCATTGCGCTCTCTCTTTTTTCTGCTGTTGGATTCTTTTACTCCTCCACACTAAGAGCTCTGCCATCGGATTCCCTCGGTCCCCTGATGCTTCCATCCCCAGAGGTCCTGGCACTAGGAGACACTTCTTGCTGCATACGTTTCCTTGCAACTGAACTCAGCTCTTTTTAGCACAGAGTAGATTCTCAGTCAAAATTTTGTATTGGAGTCTAAATCTCTTGGGGTTTTGAGGAATAAGTAGAAAATAATGATGTTAATTTTTTGTGGTCCTGGAGATTGGACCTTGCAAATGCCATATTCTCTCACTGAGATCTGCCTCCAGCCCTAATATTTGTTTAATTTTATTATTAGATGTTGATTTAAAATCTTTTGTTCAGGAGATATTGTGAATAGATAGGGGAGGAAAATAATAAATGCTTGTCATCTTGTCTTAAAGTCACCAAAAATTGGTATTTCCATACACATCAAATTATTTAAATTTCTGAGTGTAAGGGAAGCATAAAAACTGTCAACCCAGCAAATCTTCTCTTGTCCCCTTCCATGAAGAATATTTGAAAAATAAGCACACATTCCTAAAATTTATTACTTACCCCATCCCTTCTGGGCATGACACAATCTCTAGATGACTCGCTGGCAGCCATGCTAGGGATAAACCATCCTGTCAGGTGTCTGGCTGGGGATTCAAGTAACTGAACCAACATAAATTGTTGTAGAGATTCACTGGCCCTGATCATGACTCATGATCATCAGGGGTTTTATGACACCCCTCCACAGGTAGAAACATTGAGGGACAGGTGCTGTGGTATTTGCGCTGCTGTATTTTGGGGGTGGGAGTATACTTGTAAGTGAACCCTGGGGTGTTTTGCCTCTGCACCATGCCTCCAGTCCTTTTTAAATTTTTATTTTGAGACAGGGTCTTGCAAAATTGCTGAGGCTGGCCTCAAACTTGCAATCCTCCTGCCTCAGCCCCCAATTTCTGAGAGTACAGGCTATAGGCATGGGCCACTGTGCCCAGCTGTGCCACTCTAGCTTTAGCCATTTGCCTCTGAGGCCTGATGGTCTGCACATAGTTGCCCACCACCTGCTTTGCTGATTGCTGCTGTGCAGTGATCCTGGCTTGGTGTTGAGGTGATCATATCAAAGTGAACACTTGGGCTAGAGTTGGGCTAGGCCCAAGCTCTTTCCTGGAATATGACTGAGTACTCAGATTTTTTGTCGAGCCTCTGTTGGATAGTCACAAATGAAAGTATGAAAAAGTCAGGGTTGGGGATTGCCATGATTGGGTCAGAGTCACTGGCTCAGAGACAGCATATCTGCACAGAAAGGAAAGAACAGGGACTGGAGCCAGAGTAAAGCAGAGCACAGAGACTAGAAGCCCACAGAAACAGGGAGTGAGGAGCTGTTCTGATCACTGTGAGCACCACTTTCTAAACCCAGGCTGTGTGATGTTGAGGTGCTCTTTAAGTTTTAGAGTGTGTGGTCCACTCATGTTTCTTCCAAGTGAATTACCTACTTGCCTCAGAAGGCCAAGCAAAATTTGTTCTTCACCAACAAAACAGGTCACAAAGTGATGATGAACTTCCCAGGTACCCTCCCACCTCAGTACATACCATGGGTTCCTTCCAAAGATGTTGGTCCATCTGCATTGAAATCTGGATCTATGGAATCCTGTTGCCAGTGACCCTCAATCCACACGGGCTGAATGCTTTCTGTTAAGTTGACTGCTCATGACAGGGCACTTTAATGAAAATGTTGATGTAATCATCGGGTGAGTTCTCTCTTGCAAACTGATGAGAGAGCTGTATGTAAAACAGGACATACGTTGATCAAAACACAGTCTACTTCATAATTGGGTTAATTGGGTAAAAATCCACATAGGATCAAATGCCACATCCATAGTGTTTGATCTATACTTGGCATTCATTTACTGATAGCACACTTCAATATTTTATATACCTTGATTTATACATGGTGCAATAAGATTACCCAGCTTGGTTTCCATGTCCACCTATAACATGAGGTTAGAACTCTATGGCTGAAATCATCATAATAAAATGTTTTACACTGCAATGAATTGATGTAAACAAGAGTCCTTGGAACTGGTTATTTAAATCTGCCACTTATTACTTGTATGTGTTTAATGTGACAAAAATAATAGTAAATAGTAATAGGGTTATGAAGTACCATGTACAACACAGGTCTTGGCCTGCTTTAAACATAGAAACTCATTAACTGCAAATGACAACAAAGTGCAATGAGATGGATGTTGTCTAATTTTACAGATCAAAAAACTCACACATAGGTTAAGTGGCTTACCTTGCCAAGGACATGTAATTTACTCAATATAAACAGAGACCCTGTCATTAATCCCTGGGTGGGAGTGAGAAGCCAGGGGAACTAGGCTTGCAATATAGTATAGATATAGATATAGATATAGATATAGATATAGATATAGATATAGATAGATAGAGATAGAGATAGAGATAGAGATAGAGATAGAGATAGAGATAGATAGTGAGGACACCTTTATTCTGGCACCAGCTGAGATGTCCTTGCTTTTAGGCAGATTCTGGACCCTGCAGTAACTGAAGTGTCTCAACCCAGGCTCTGCCTGTACACTGCAGGTATTTAGACAGATCCCCCTCCCAAAGATTGGGTTTTACATCTCTCTCCAGAATTTACATAGAACCTGAGAAGCTTCTCCCAAGTTTGCAAAGAGTAAGTTTCTGCCACTGGTTGAAGAAGGGGCTCAGGAGAGAAGTAAAAAAATATTTCCTCCACACCTGAGATTGTGGACTGTGCCTGAGAGCTGACTAAGCATGGTTTACAAACTCAGGATTAAGACCTCAGTTAAGGATTCTGGTGGCAGTTTCCTTTGAGTGAGAGTGGTTATAGGGCAGATTGCCTAGTCAAATGTGGATAGCTACCCTGAGCAGGTCCCTTTTTTGAGTCAGTGTAAAACTGGACAGGAAAGGTAGAGCTGACTTCCTGGTCACTTTGTGTGAAATATCTGTGATAATATACGCAAATGCCTAGAGTCACAGAGAATATGCAGGAAGAGCAGTGAGTGCAGTTATCATTATCACTACCAATGTGTCCTCATCTCTCCATGGGATTTAGAAGGGCTGGTGATCAAGTGTGTTAGTTTCCTATTGCTACTGTCAAAAATAGCTACTGACTTGCTGGCTTAAAACAAAATAAACTTACTATTTTATAGTTCTAGAGGACTGAGTCTGAAATAGGGCTTGCTGGGAATTACAGACTGAATGTGTTTCCTCCCCCAAATGCATAGGTTAAAATCCTGAACCCAGTGTAATGGTTCCAGGTGGCAGGGAACTTGGTATGTGATTGGGTCATGAATGAAACAAATACCATGCAATTTAAGCTTGCCCACCCCCCTTTCTGCCATGCAGGGACCAGAGGAACTGAAAGCTACTCCATGCTGCCCAACTATGAGAAGCCAGCTCCTTTTGTTAACATGTCCCCTTTCTGTGGCCCTGGGGCTAGCAGCCTGAACCTAGTCATTGGTGAGGCTGTGTTCCTTCCAGAGGCTGTGGGACAAGAGTGTTTCTTTCCCTGGCAGCTCCTAAGGCATGGCTGCCTTCCTTGGCTTCTGGCCAGTCCTTTTACTCCCACCTTATAAGCCAGGATCTCAGCAGCCACCAACTCTCCCTCCCCTTTGTCACATTGCTCTGCCTCTGATGCTCCCATTTGTAGGGACCTCTTGATGACCCTGGGCCATTCAGCTAATGCAGGGTGACCCCATCTCCTTGCTTAGCCACATCAGCAAAACCCCTTCCACGGTGTGAGGCGCATTCACTGGGTTCCAGAACCAGAATGTGGACACCTCAGGACACCCTCATCTTTCTACCACATAACAGAATACATAAAATTAACCAAGACCAGGAAAGAACTGCAAACTAGGTTCATTGTGGCTCCTTCGCCCTGACCCTTTAGTCAGCCCACATCCTAGTGACTCTCCAAGATGTGCACCAGGAGAAGCTCCAATCTGTCACTACTTGGGGCTTTGTGCCAAGGTACCATGGGAAGACACTTATTGTCTGTCACACCAGTCCAGCTCTCTCTTTTAAATAAATAAATATCCATCTGGCACTTGAGGGTGCATTGCACAAAGTTGGTATCAATGCTCTCCCTATTGGGTTGGTGGAATGAAACAGCAGGTGAGGAGTAACAGGGATCAGACTCTGGGGGTGGAAGGAATTGCTGGCCAACTGCATGGCCCACAGGACCCCTTGATAATACCCTGCACTGCCTATGCTGGGGTGGGCTGGTTATTGGCAGAAAATAAGAACATGGGGGTGGAGGTGTTTCTAAAGTTCTGAACAGACCAATAGAGAGTAAGAAAATTGGTTAGTAATAAAAAATGTCTCAACAAAGACAATCTTAGGACCAAAGGGCTCCACTGGTAAGTACAGATATGTTCATAAGAATTAACATGGTACTACTTCGCAAATGCTTTTGAAGAATCAAAGAGGCAACTCTTGCAGATTTTTTTTTTTTTTTTTATGAGGCAACCCATAGGTTGAAAACACATTTGACCTATCAGGTAATGTGATCAGCCATATTAACAATGAGGGTGAACCTCACACAATTGCCTCAAAAAAGGCAGAAAATATATTTGACAAAAATGAACACATTTCATGAAAATAAAACAAAATTCTTAGCAAAATATGTATTGCTGGGCGAGGTAGCACATGCTTTTAATCCCAGTGGCTCAGGAGGCTGAGGCAAGAGGATTTCAAGTTCAAAGACAGCCTCAGCAAAAGTGAGACCCTGTATCTAAATAAAACACAAAATAGGGCTGGGGAGATGGCTCAGTGGTTGAATGCCCCTGAGGTCAATCTCTGGTACCCCCCCCCACAAAATAATATGTATAGAAGGAATATACCTGAAAATAATGAGACTTTCAGAGGAAAATTCTAAGCAAAGACATTTATTTGTGGAGAACACAGTTTTCCCCTAAGTTTCAGAACAAGGCAAGAATACCTGTTCTCAACACCTACCCTTACCAGCCAAGGAGATTACTAAAGGAAAAAAAAATCCAAATTGGATAGAAAGAACCTAAGCAGTCTCTCTTGACAAATGACATGTTCTTATGTATAGAAGATCCTAAATGTGCCATTCAAAAAATTTGTTATGACTAATCAATTCAGTAAATTTGAATAGCAAACTTTTATTATCATTATCAATGCCAAACAAGACTTTAAATTAATTAAAATCTTTCATTAAGCATAAAGTTACTTTCACATTTGCTACAATTACAGTAAATATGTTTCTTTGTAAAGGGACAGTCTTTGGAATTTAAAATATCCCCAACTGCAAGATTACATATTTAAAACTCTGTTTGTTGCTCATATAATAGTGGATTACTCAAATTAAATGTTATACTCTCTTGAATAAGATAAAATGGAAATAATTCACTCATAAGATTGATTAACCATCTTTATTTATAAAATATTATCCTAAGAATTATAAATTCATTAAGCTTCAATTGGAGTAAAAGTCTAATCACTTAAGTAAAAGCACTTACAAAAATTAAAAATGAGAGCTACATTATTTTTGAAGGCAGATAAAAAGTATTGTCAGGTTTCTTGTTGTGCTTCTTGATGTTTAGTAGCAGACTCTTTGGAAGGTGGAATCAACCCTGAAGGGAACTTACTTCTACTTTCAGAATGTAGGAGAGGGAGAAAATCCAGCTCTTGGGGGGGGAAGATAATGAGGAAAACACCACAGTTCCATTGAGAATGGAGGGGGTGGTGGGCCCGGTGGAAAATATTCTTGAGATGCTCCATACATGTTTCCTGGAGGAGGTGGAAGAAAAAAAAATTCTTCTCATGATTTGACTCCTTTGATACACTGAAAATAATGGACCTCTTATTGGAGAGAAAGGTAAGAAAGCAAGTCCAGAGCCAGTTGCTTGGTTTTCAGCATGGAGAGATGAATGAGTTACATTGGAATCACCAAGATAAACTTTGGTATCATTTCTGCTGGTTTTAATATCTGAAGATGAGGCCCATCCAATTTATCCAAACGCAGCATAGTGAAAAATCTGAATTCTGCTGATTCGGATGGTCTACGACCATAATTAGAATAATGTCCATCTTGCCTTTGTAGAGGAAGATGTAGATCAGAATATGGTTGGCCTGGAGGAAGAGTCATTATCCTATGGCTCTGTTCCCATGGAGGTGCCAAGGGCCCAGCACCAGAAGGTGCTCTCTACTTTCACTTTACCTATCATAGCTTGATTCTCTTCTTGTACTGCTGGTCGGATGGTCCAGAGGATTCTCTGGGTCCCTTGAGCCTCTTTCTCCTCCCACTGGCACCAAAGGTGAGAGTATGAGTGGACCCTTCTTTTCTGAATGAGAAGGTCTTATTTCACATGAAGGTTGACCCAATGGAGAGGAACCATTTGGGGAATTCTGTCTGCCAAAGGCTGTGTTTGAAATATCAAGCACAGAAGAAACTTTTTCTACAAGTTTAAATTTGAAATCCATTTCAGTCTATTGTGAGCATTTTGTTTTCTTAAATCATTGAGGTATGTTTCAGCACTTCGAGCTGCCAACTCATTATCATGCACTTTTTTCTCATAGTAAATAAAGTGCCCCTGATAATAACAAATGGTTCATTCCAATTCTTCAAGATCTTTGACTTGCTTTTTATAGGTCTTCAGTGGTTTAGTTATATGGCTGATCTTTTCTTCCACTTTGGAATGTTTCCCCTCTTACACTACCTGGTAATTTCCCCCTCTTGTTAATTTTCTTTGGAGTTTCATTACATTTTCTTGATATAGTTCCATCATGACTTTAAGTTTATGCTAAAGATTCTGATTCTCACTTTCAAACTGTATTTTCTGCTTGCAAAGATGTTTGTTCTGTCTTAAGATCTTTAATATATTTTATAAGGTCTTCCTTTGTTTTACCTACCTCAGATAATAAAGTAAAAATTTTATTTCTTTCTCTTTCTAAGCTTTTAAAAGAGGCCTTTAACTTCACATCATAAACCAGTTCTTTCAAAGCTCCTTTTCACTGATCATCTAAGTGAGCACAAATGTCTGATTCACTTTCCATTTCCAACTCCAAGTTATCACTATCTGTTAGGACTTCTCCAAGTACAAGAGCCCAATCTTTTATCTGCAGCAAGTGTTCAGTCAGAGACATAATGTGGTTTTCTTTATCTCTTAGAACTTGTTCTGCATGTACTTTAGAGTGTTCAAATGTCATTTTCTGCTTCTTAAGGCCATTCACGTTTTCTTTTCATACTTCAATTTCTTGTAAAAGCTATTTCTGACTTTCCTGAAGTTGGAAATTTTCATTCAAAGCCTCTTTTATTGCTACCATAACTCCTTCTTTATTTATTTGACATATTCTCAAGGTTGTTTTATTTTTAGGTATTTTTTTAATGTAAAATATCTTTAATTCACAATTATGTCAAAATGCTAGTAAATTTTTTAGCAAATAACACATTCTGTCCCAATGCAATTCAAATATAGATCCAAGCTACATTGATTGGGCCCCAAATGAAAGATCACAGAAATAAGCAAAGAGCACTCATAACAAAACAAAACAAAACTGCTCTGTATCAATTCCTGAAAACAGTTTCTCCTCTTTATGGCTAGCTTCTGAAATCAAGCCAACAATGTCATGGCAGAGACTCCTTTGGAACAACCCCAGCAACACATAGTTAGGATCAGTTTGAGACAGGGAGAGTTATTTTTACAATGCAATTATTCCATGTTAAACTACTTTTAATTGGGTGTTTTATTTCTTTATTTATTTTTGGTACCGGGTTTTGAACCCAAGGGCTCTTAATCACTGAGCTATATCCCCAACCCCTCCCTTTTTTTTTTAACTTTATGGGGAAGGATCTCACTAAGTTGCTGAGACTGGTTTTGACTTGGGATCCTTCTCTTTCAGGTATTTGTGATTTGAGGAATTTTGGTTTATCTATTAGGGACTTAATTCTTTTTTATATATCGCCCTATCAATTCATCCTGTTGAGAATGTTTAGGTTTCTCTTCTTGTAGCTCTTTTTCTAGAAAGAATATTTCATCCTCAAGTTTAGATACAGACCTATCCAGGTTTTCATATGTTCCTTCAAGTTTTCTGCTTCTATTGATTCTTTATACAAAATGTCATCCTTTCAAGATGACTCTAAGCCTTCATATTTTTTTCACATGGCTAACTTTTTCAAGTAGTCCACATTTTTCTTCAATTGATCCAGAAAGTTGTAGAGCAAGGTTTTCTTTTCTTCTAGTGAAACACTTGGTTCTTTCAGATTGATAACTTCTCCACAAAAATAAGAGAACAAAAAATCCAACAGCTGTACATATCACCTAATCCCATGGACAGTCATAAGGATTAGAGTGTGTTTTTATGTCTTCAAACAATGGAGACCACAATCCTGCTTACTTCTTCCTCAAGAATGGCTGAGGGGCAGCTGTTTTTCCTCCATCATAATAAGGCTACTTTAGCTATTTCCTCCACAACCAAACCTTCCCAGCCACGCCCAAACAGGCTGTGAACACTCAGCTCTTGTTCAGGAACAAACCTGTGACAGGCAATGAAGCAGACCATTGTGAACCAGCAGGTAGGGATGCCTGCAGACATGGGCATAGGGAACCTCAGTTATGGGCTCCCAGGTGCCTAGCACACTCATGCTGCCTGTCAGAGAAGTCTTGGCCCCTTCCCTATGCTCTGAATCCTGAACCAGTGCAGGTTTAATCCTGTCCCAGGCAAGCCAGAGAGAATTTCTCTCCAGGTCATCCATGCATTATTTGGTTTAGGCAAGGCCAAGGCAGAACTTGCTATGTGCCATTCTATACAGTCATAATATTAAGTTATTATACAGTCAAAATAAGCAAGGTGATCATTAAAATATATAGCAAAGAAAAGGATAAGATAAGTGAGATCCTTTCTCAAACAAAATAAAATTTAATTTTTCATGTGATTCTCACACAGAAACAGGGGACACCAGGGTATTCAATAGGAAGCAGTGTTTATTTGTGTGCATCCAGCCTCAGTGGACTCAGATCCAAAGGCTGAACATTTAGTGTAGGGAGTGATCCCTTATATATTCTGGTTAGTTTCCTTTTATATACTAGTCTTTGTCTTCATATAAGGTAATACACATTCCTGTCTGGCATTCTATTCCTATACTACAAAGTCAAAAGAATGTTCAAAGCTGGTTTCTGGAGGGCTCACAATGATACAGATGGCATTATGTTCTCTTTCTTTTGTTCTGAGAAATCTCTACCACAAAATGTAGCTCAGTGGTAAAGCAGCCCTGGCTTCGATTCCCAGTACAAAACCAAACAAATGTCAGATACACTTCATTTAGGGCAGAAAATTTAGCATTATAATGAGTTAGGGTGAGCAAAATTTACCCTGGGTAACTTAGAAGAGGAGCTGTGTATCTTTGGCTGGTTTAAGCTGGTTCTTCCAGGCCTTTTCTAAAGAGCTATTTCTGATACAAAGAAACAATTTCAAGTGCTGTTAGTGGTGAGCAGCTCTCTTCCTGCAATTACAGATGTTACTAAGTTCCTGCCTGGCATTTCACCAATTTGCAGACTGTTTCCTGGTGGGGAGAAAAGTCAGAAGGGGGGCAGAGCTTGACTTCTTGGGGGATCCCTTTCCTCTTATCCTATTCTAATCAACTTCATGGCAGCAACCCCAGTATCTGAGATGCAGAGAGTTTAAATGGCTTCCAAATATAGATATTTTGTTAGGTGCAGGGCAGGATCTCCCTCCCTGAGGTAGTAGTTTCTCTTTGAGGGAGACTGAAATCTATCTGAGTGCCAGCCACTCACTTTTCTCACTTCCTCTACCCACTGGTATCAGAATCAGCTTTCTCTCTCATAGCCCATTTCTCAAGGCCCAGGTGATTCAGGAGGCCTTAAAGGCTAGTTCTGTGGGAGTGGGTGGAGCCACTCTGCATTCTGCAAAGGGACACTTTTGTTCTGAGAGGCTGCAGTGATAGGAATCACCTGCATGTTTTCTTTTAGACCATCTTGACAGTGGGTTGTGATGGATGCAGTCAGGAATTTCTTTAAAACAGCTGTTATTTGTGGCTAGAGACAGACCCAGAAGCCTGTAGTCCTGGACTAGAGAGGAGAAAGCTTATTTGGGCACATTGTAGAGAAATTGCTGGTTATGGGTACAAATAGAGTGGGGAAGCTTGAAAATGCCTCTGAAGATCTTCCTGGGCCACTTGGTGAGAGGTTCCAACAGGAGAGACAGGACGCACCAGCTCATGAGCCATCACTGATCAAATGCCATAGATTCAAAGCCACATCTTGATGCAGTGGCAACTGCTAAGTAGTTAGTGACTGAAGCACAGAAGGGCTGAGCAGTTCAGGACTTGGTGGGAAGGTTTCATGTCCCCCGCTTGCTGGCCACACACTGATGTGAATCAAGAGGTGGTAGCCAAGTTCTCCAGGCCCTCTAGAGAATACATGAAAGGATCCAAAAGAAAATGACTCAGTTTTAATGCCTATAATGTGTGTGGGATGCAAAGCCACCTTATTACAATGCTAAGGAAGTAAAATATGCTCAATCTATATACTTCCGTTGGAACCAGAATCCATAGCTGGTGCAGTGATCCAAATGAATGTGCCCTTTGGAAACTGGACAGTGCCTGAACCTACAAATACAGCCATCTGGGAGTTTTCTGTTATTTCAAGAGCAGGGATTCCATAGTCCTTGCTAAGCCTTCAGACCAACTCTGAGAACTTAAATGGAACTCAACAGATACAATATTGAGTCATAAATGTTTAAATAGGTAGAAATGTGAGTGGGAATTATCTCTTTGCAATCCAGAAGAAACTAACTAGGATTAATCTGAGCAAGAGGTGCTTAGACAGAGATCAAACCAGGAGTGGGAAGCTCTTTTTTTGCCCAGGATTGGCAGTCTAGGTAGCCAGCAAGACAGGAAGGGGCCTCACTCAGGAGCACTGCCATGACATATAGGGATGAGAACAAGGATCTTCTGCATGAAGCACAACATAAACTCTTTCCATTGATTTGTCCCTCCATTAAAAAGGGAAAAGTTAACTGGCCCAGTGTGGCTTTTACCAGCAACAGAACGGATCATTTCTAGTGTGGAAGAATATTTCTAATTTAGGTAAAGAAGTAGAGTGCTATTAAGAAAGAGTAACTGTGCTAGGAACTTCAAGGAGACAGACAACCAAAAAAGGCTATATACATTATATATATTTATATATATATATATATATATATATATATATATATATATATATCACACATACATATATATATATATACATATACATAATTTATATTTATACATTATATATATTGTGCAAGAGATGTGTCCTCTCGAACGACAGTGCTTTCCCTTGAGAATTTTCAAGGGAAAGCACTGTGGTTCGAGAGGACAGTGGTATCTACATGCTGCACTTTAGCCACTCAGCATCCTACAGAAGCCAAGAAATTTCCACCCATCTTTGCTCTTTGTTCAACATCAGTGATAATTCGGGTCATAGGAACAAATTGCTGCATCTTGGTTTAAGTTAACTTGCCATCCCCATCGATCTGCTGTAGGTTGTTCTTCCTCATGTGCTTGAGCACAAAGCTCCCAGATGTAGGTGGTTGCAACAGGAGCTGAAATGATGTCTCCACCACTAATGGCCTCATCACCAAAATGGAATCCAGCTACAGAAAACTGTTGACACACACACAGCCATGCTACATGTACAAGATGCAGAAAAGCTGAAGAAAAGTGGTGATGTGGAATGAGCAAAAAAACTTACATTCAAAAAGTAAGAAGGGACTCAGTTTTAGTTTTATAATCTCTGTGCCACCTTTGATTGAGGAGACAGGCCAGCACAGAGTAAGAGATTCCAGTCACTTCTAATATAGGCGCTGCTTACACATCATGTGCACCCAAACACCTGATATAATCAACAACCAACAACCAAAGCAGGAGAGGAAATCAGTAAATCTGTGAAGGGAAACCAAGACCCCCTCTGCCACCATTCCAGGCCTTCCACCCCATTCGTGCATTTACAGTGAGAGCCACAGGTTGTCCTTTGCCTTCCCAGTCATGGGACTTGGTTGACAGATCAGTTTGACAAGGGCACATTCAAACTGGGGTGATAAAATACTATTACCCTCAATGCTTACCCTGGGGCCTGACTCTTTCTTCTTGAAAATCTTAAAGTCATTTTATTGTTCTTTCTTCCAGATTTAGTATTCTAAACTAATGACTGGTCAAAGTTATGAATATGATATGTATCATAAATTCATTAAATTCAAATTAAAGATGTTGTGTGTATGTGTGTGTGTGTGTGTGTGTGTGCAGTTTGTTTGCTTTTTTAAGAAGCAAGCTGTAGCAAAACTAACACTGGGGCTTAGGACACATCATGTTCTCTAAGTCACACTATCATAGTAAGTGCCCAGTGTTTGGATCAAAGTCCCTGACCACACAAGTGCCTCCTCACAACAGGAAGTGTGGCAGGGTGGCCTCTGGGGGCAGCTCCAATTGATCCTTGAAGACATGTTTGGGAAGGAATTCTGGTCACCAAGCAAAACAGATGGGCAGAGCAGAACGAAGCTGTTTCTTCTTTCTGGGGTTTCTGGGAGGCACCAGGAATTAACAGTATGGGGTGGCTGGAGCAGCAAATAGTGTCTGAAAGATCTGGAATCCTGAGGTGTTAGATTATGCCTCAGCAGGGCCCTGATTCTTCCGAAAGCTTCAGAGAAGGGTCTGCCCCAGCTCCTCTCTGAGTGCCTGATAGTTCTTTGGATGGGGCAGTGGGGTTCAGGGTCCACATTCCCCTCCCATATGCTTCTCTGAATATGTGTTCAATTTTCTCTTCTGATACAGTCCCCAAGTCATGTTGGATTAGGCGCCCAGCCTGCTCCAGGATTATTTAATTTTAATCAGCTGTTCGTGCAATGACTCTTATTTCCCATGCATGTTACAGTCTGAAGAACCAGGGGTGGAAACTCAGGAGTGGGAGAGGTCACCACCTAAGTCAAGCATTGCCTTAGATGGGATATCAACTTCACTTTTTTCCTTTGTTCAAAAACAGAATATTAGAGAAACCCATCCCTGGGACTATACTAAACTTTTTATTTTTATAACGTCCTCATGCATTAATCTCTTAATGAATACCTAATTCTTTCTTTCAGAGACTTGAATGAACAAAAATTGATTATCTATTCCCACACAAGATATAACTCATATTTATAATTCCTGGTGAAAACCGCCAAGGAAACCAGTTAGGAAACCATAGTCACACAGCGAGCTGACAGTGATGTGAGTGTTGAAATCCGAATTTTCCAACCAGAACTTTGATGAAGTACAGAAGGTAGTAGATTTGGAAAGTCAGGAAAAAATCCCTGGAGAGCCAAGCTCTTTCTTTCACTAGCGAAATATCTGACTTGAAGATGATGGAGAGCCCCAGACCTGGAGAAGTTACCCTGGAGAAGATCTCAAGGTCAAACAATGTCAGGGGCCATCATCCTCATCCCACAGCACCTCCCACACAGAAAGGGGCAGTATGGCACCCCTCTTGTATTGGAGACAGTAAGGCCCAGGGAACTGGCACTGCCTGTTCAAGGTATAGGCAACCAGGATTGCAGGGCCATGTGTGCTTTTTCGTAGCTGAGTCTGCCTCAACATGCCATGGAAAGACAAGTCTATTCCCAAACAAGTGCCATCCCAGGACCCTCATATATGTGCTTATCATTTGACTTAGGCACTTGCCATATTATTTGTTTTATTTATTTATTTATTTATTTATTTATTTATTTATTTATTTGTTTGTTTGTTTGTTTGTATGTTTTAAATACACAAAAGCAGAATACATTACAATTCTTATTACCCATATAGAGCACAGTTTTTTATATGTTTGTATATAAAGTATGTTCACACCAATTCATGCCTTTATACATGTGCTTTTTTTGTATTACATTTATTATTACACATATATGCCACAATTTTTCATATCTCTGTTTGTATATAAAGTATGTTGACACCCAATTCGAATCTTCATACATGTACTCTGGATAATGATGTATACCATATTCCACCATTCTGTTAATCTCCTGCCTTCTTTCCCTTCCACCCCTTCTGCTATCTAGAATTCATTCAATACTTTGTTTTAATTAAATAGGAAAATGCAAGCCCTCCTCTAGAAGGTAAAGGCCTATGCAAATGCACACACTTCCTGTCACTAAAATGGCACCATCTTCCTCAGTTTCTTGAAGTCAAGTGTTTTATGTTTGCTAAGAGTTGGAAAAAAGAAAAATAAGGCATGAGCAAGTAGAATATTTCTAGACTATGGTGCACAGTTCCCCCAGGCTCCAGGCCAAAGCATAGAACATAATGAATAATAAAACCAAGACTCATGTATACAGATCTCCAACCATGTTCTGTTGGCTGTGGGCGGTGAAAATGTGGATGTTGGAGAAGGAAAGTGGATAATAATAGCAATGACTATCTGTCATGTATTTGTTAGGATGTTTTTTTAATTCAGACTGACAGATGTTTCCACTACAACTCCATATTTCAAGAGCTGATTGGAGGTGAAGGAGGTCATAGCCAATGCTCCTGGGGCCTCTGAGGGATGTTAATAGATGTCCTCTTAGCTCAGCCTCCACAAAATAAAATTTATATTCCAATAATGAATGTCTAGCTACAGAGTAGAAAATGGCTAAAATACAGAATATCCAGGATACCACTATATTGGGAATTCACTAAACCCATTGATTGGTTTATCTTTGACCCTTGGCCTTCAAGAAAAGAAAGAATAATTTCTCAGCAAACTGTTTTGAGCAATTTCTAGAAACTATGCCAACTTGTACAGGGACAGACTCAAGACTCAAGTCTCATGTAGGTAAGAGTTCAGCCATCTTTTCCCTATTTTCATGTGTACATTCATTCTCAAATAAGTAAAGGATACAACTTTGTTAAGAAACAGATTTAAGGAACTAAAATTTTGTTTTATTTCATTTGCTCTTGAATAATGTATAGAATGTGTAGATCTTAGGTATATTTTCCAAAATATGAGTCAATTTTCACCTCAAGCCCATAGCTCTGCCTGGAAAATGAGCTTAAAACATTTATTCCAAAGTGAAAATTTTGTGACATCATGATTTGTTGTAGATTTCCCATGGAATTCGTGTTTCTTACACAACCCTTCTCCACATCCTAACTCTCGGCTATAGGAAAGAAGTGGCTTATCTGTTACTGGGGAGTCCCTCTGATTCTGCTGGTGCCACAAAGCTCATATTCACCAAAGGAGAACCATCTGTGCTGATAGTGACCCCAAAGCCATGTTATGCTTAATACATGCTAGGATTGTTCCAAAACTTTTGCAGACATAGCTTACTAAATCCTCAAAGCAATCCTGCTTGCCATGTATTATTGTTATTATATTTCAGGAACCTACTGAAATTTGTAGAGCTATTAAGGATCTGAGTAGGGATTTGAGCCTAGGCAGTCAAGACCCAGATCTGTCCATAGCTACTTTTCTATGTCTACCATATGAGCATTGACTTAGCCTGTGCATCTTGTTTCCTCCTGTACCTGGAACTAGAAACACAACTGGAATGGGCAGGTAACTCAGCAGAACCAAGCGGATTTTGGTAAAAAGATTGCTCAGCTGCAGGTCCACAGAGCATTACTCTTTCCCCTGAAATTGTTCCTTATGAGCAAGATGTGGGCCTGTAATTTCCCAAGGCTTTGTTTTTCAACTCATGAAGAAAAGTTGCCCTCCATAGATGCCAGCACAGACCAAGATAAATTATGCAAAAGAGAGAAAGAAAAAGACCTGGTGTTCTAGGGACCAACCCAGCCTGAACTTCCCACCAGAGGGATAAGAAACTCCTTTTGTATGCATGAACTGCTTTGACATATCAATGTGGTACTTGCCACTTTAAGAGACTTGACAAAGGAAAATGCAGAGTAAATGCAGGCAAGAGAAAGAACAAGTCCTCACATTTAAACATATACAAAATGACATAGACAGAAGCTCACATTATAGCCATGTAGCTGAGGCCCTAAAAGACCTGACATCTGTGCTGACAGTGACCCCAAAGCCTGTCCAGACAGAAATTCCCAAACTGAAGCTATAAATCAGAGAAAGAGTAGATGAGAAAACCTGTTGAGCAGACATGCTTACCATTCTGTGCCATGGACCACAGCCAAAGACCTCTGTGCTAGCTAAGGTGTGCTGCTACAATATCCAAAATAAACTCCCATAACATAGTACACAGATCAAAACAACCTCAGAGCATAGAGACTATGGGCTATCCTTCTAAAATACATGGGCCATAGACACAATTAGGAAGTCCAATTACTATCACAGTTAGTCTTTGTTTACCTGGTCTTACAATGAATGCTTAATCTTGGGCAGTTCATGACAGAGAATACTGCAATCAGAGAAACAGCATTTGGAGTTTAGCTGGGAGCATAAATTCTCCTAAACCAGTTTCAAATCAGTTGTTCTAATTCTTTAGTCAGGGCTGTCTGCTCAACACAGATCTAATAAATGTGAAATCTTGTTTATATACATAAACATTAAATGGGAATAGCAGCTACTGGTATATTTTTGCATTTGAAATCTACAACCTTATTTATATAAAGATGAAATACATAGTTGGTGTGATAGAGAAGCTCCTGTTTTTATAGAATATAAAATCTTTTACTATGTATGCAGAACACTTGTATTTGCTCAAGAATACATACAGTTAGTGTGATATGAAAGTTCTTATATTCTAAGACATCTATACAACCCTTTCATAATGTTTACTTTGCAAACATTCCATTCTATTACCCTGCAAGTAATTCCACCCTGTGCAGACATTCATGGATCTGAGACACACCTAAGTACCAGCAGCATCACAGAACCAACCCCCAGCCAGGTCTCCTTTTTTACCATGGAGTCAAGCTTTCAATTCCAGCTCAGACTCTCCTCTTTCAGCTTTATTCAAGACTTGTGAAATTTCTGAAGCATTAAAATGGAATGCCAGATGAAGAACAATAATTATTTATTTCTTTTTTCAAAAACAGATCTCTCCCTTTTTGGTAGTACATTTTGCACTCCTGCTGACTTGAACTGGTACCAGAATCAGTAGCAGATTCTTAATTTATGTAGAGCTTTTAAAAAGGGATCTGAGGGCATAAAATAAAGGGAAAATTGCTGGAGAAAAGTCACAGACATCTTTTGCCTAAATAGAACTTCTCTGTTAATTTTTGATGCTCACCCCTGCAGAAAATTGCAACATACTGTCTTGGTTCAAATTTCCATGTCTTTGTACTGTAAAACAAGAAATAAAGCTCTTAAAAAATAAAATTAATTTGAAGAACTGTACTCTACAATATAAAACTGAATGACATTTTGGAATGATTACAATAGATCATTTAAAAAATAATTTCTGTATTGTAGCATATTATTTTATACTTACTCACCAATCACATCCTAATCAGACCACAGGCATGTGCAAAGAGTGAAAAGATTTGAATGGAAATAAATGTAGACTGAGAAGAAATTAACATTTATTGGACAAAGAACATGCAATAGGTATTTATCTGTAACAGATGTTTTACTTACATTAACAATTGTAATCATAATAAAACTGTCTCATACTAGGTACTATAATATTCAGTGTTATGGGTAATATAACTAATATTAACTATCACCTATGAAACAGTTTTTATATGATAAGCAATAGGTTTAGATTTTTTATATTTTTTTGTAAATTTATCTAAACAGAGAACTGATGAGTGGTCTCTATTAGAACACTCACTTTCTAATACTCTTAGCTAAGAAGTGGCAGAGTAACGGAGACAACACTTCAACCAACTTCATGACATGAATTCATGCTGGATACATTGCAAAATGCTCAGCAGAGGTTTCGTTGTGCAGTAAATATTAGTTAAAAGCAATGTTTGCTTGGAGTGAAGAAGAATCAACTTGGCTAACTAACGGCAAACATAGCAAACTAAATAGAATAAACTGGTGTGCCAAGAAAATAAGTTTAGCACATCCAAGTACTTGTTGGATGATAGGGTTGACAGTACAAAACAAGAGAGAAAGAGTATCAGTTTAAGAAATAGTTCTCCTTTATTTTGGAAAATTCACATAGATCCCTATGTCACACCAAGCACAAACCACATTGAGAACAGTGCCGTAGGGTCTCTCTCAAGTCCAAGTCTTAATCTTCTGTTCTATTTCCCTATTTTTGGTGTATCATAATTTTATATGAGAGTGGGATATTTTATATTTTTGTACATGTGCAGAATATGCTCTTATCACACCTATCTTTCCTTTCATTTTAATGTCTGACTAACATTTTCAAAGTCATAACATCAAAATCAGATATGTTCAAATATGAGATGTGTGTGTGTTTGTGTGCATGTGTGTGTGTGTGTTTGTATGTATATGTATATTTATGAATATGTATAAATATGTATATGTGTATATATATATATATATATATATATAGAGAGAGAGAGAGAGAGAGAGAGAGAGAGAAAGAGAGAGAGAGAGAGAGAGAGAGAGAGAGTTTATTTTATTCAACCATAAAGAAGAATGAAATTATGCCATTTTCAAAGATATGGATGAAAATTGACAATATTATATCAAGCAAAATAAGCCAAACTCGGAAGGTCAAAGGTCAAAAGTTGTCCCTCCATGTGTAAGCCAGAAAGAAAAAAATAAAAGAAAGGTGGATGAAGTGGTCTCATGAAAAATGAAAATAAAAGGGAGATCAATGGAAGAAAGAGACCAAAGAGAGTTGGGGGAAAGAAAATGGGGACATACTAGGGAATTATATTGTTATATAGTGTGCATGTATGAATATGTAACAACAAATATCATCATTATGTAGAACTATAATGCACCAATTAAAAAAAAGTGGGGAAAAGAAAGATACAGTCAAAGGAGATAGGAAGGGCAGCCGAATACAACAGACACTAGAATGGCAGTATGTATAAACGGGGCTGTATAATCAATGTGATCCTGCAATCTGTACACAGTGATGGTGATGATGATGGTGATGATTATTTATAAGAGTTGTATCTTAGGTAGATCACATCACTGTCTTTGTTCAAAATTCAGTCATATGGCTGGTGCTTTGCCTCCTAAACATCTACTGGGGATGTGGCTTAGACTTGCCCTGAGGTGTTGATATTGCATTTTTAGTTGGAGCCAGCAAACTTACAGAACACAGGCCTCATCATCAACAGGCCCCACCTGGCAGTGAAAAGATCCATCATCTGCCTTCCTCATCAGAGCTATGCAAAGTCATTTCAGGAAGTCCATCGCACACAAATTATATCCATACAAGATGCTTAGCCATGTGACATTGTCACTGCACAGGTCAGAGTGATCAGGTCAGAAGTCAATAATGCCTCTAATAAGAGGCACTGAATCAGCCACACAGACCTTGATTAAGATCCTAATTAACCCCTCTGTTGTAGGACATCTCCAAGTCAGATCCAAGCCCTCTTCATCTTCAGATACCAACCTGCCACCTGCTTCTGTGCAAGATATGGGCCTCCAGGTAGCCTGAGTTGCTACCTAACCCAGGGCACCCCTCCTATTCAATCACCTCATTTTCTCTGTTTAGAAACATCTGAGCTGCACGGGATATGTCCATGAGGTTAATTTAGAAAACTGCTTAGCTATTAGGTATTTTTTTTATTTGGCTTTAAACATCAGGTCAGCAGTGCTGATATTTCAGCAAGTCCCAGCACCTTGTGTGGGTGAGTCATGAGCTCACATCATTGCACAGGGAACACAGCTGGCCACAGGGCTTGACCCTGTGCCTCTGTCAAAATTATGCATTTTCTGCTGGCTGCACTTGAACTACTTAAGTAGGTGACAAGGTAAACCTAGAAGAACACCTCTAAGGAAATAGCATCAGGAGATTGTAACCTAAAATTCCAAAAGGGTTTAACATCAGAATAGATGTAGGGTTGCAGTCTCTCTCTCTCTCTCTCTCTCTCTCTCTCTCTCTCTCTCTCTCTCTCTCTCTCTCTCTCTCTTCCCCCAACACACAATGAAGGCCAAGCGCTCATGTTTTCATCACCAAACATTTCCAAAAACTGCCACATTAATTAATAAGACCTGCACAGATCCAGAGAAGTTTATTTCACTTCTTTTCCCTTCTGAAGCCCTGTCCATTTCCCACCCATCTGTCAGCCACTCCTCATAAACTTTCACTATTGGGGTCCCATTGTGTTCCAGGGGCTCCTTTGGAATGTCCTCACAAAGGCTCCAGGCTGGCACTCCATCCTATGTGGGCAGTTTAGTCATATGCCCATCTGCCCAGAGAAGTCTTGGCCTATCGATTAGCAGCAACAGTTTTGCTTGTAAAAGTGTCCCTGTTGATCAGGGACACTGGCTGCCCTAAGCCTGACCACACCTGGTCACAGGGATATGCAGCCACCATAGCTTTTACACACTCTGGGCACATTGGACCACCCTGCCCTTAGAAGACCCCAGCAGCTCTGGCACGAGGGCAGGCAGCCAGGCTGCTATGAGACCTGCTCACGTCCTTGGTTGGTTCACACCATCATGCAGGGGCTAGAGATTAGAAGGTTGGTGAAAACATATTAGGATGAGACTTATGTTTTAATATGCCACCCATCTGCTCTGGGGAGAAGGGTCAGGTGACAGGAGATGCAAAGGAGTGAGCAGAGAGCATGGGAAGCTGGGAGATGAGCTGGATGGGTTTTATTCGAGTCCCCTGGGTCTAGAGATCACCTCCACTGCCCTTCAGAAGCCAGCACAGTGGGCCCTGATATAGGTGGAGCCTCAATGAATACATGTGTGCCAGCCAACATGGGGGGGTATGAGATCTGGTCTCCACAGAAATGATTCTAAGACATCCTTCCTGTTGTCCAGGCACTCACTCAAAACCTGTGAGCCTACTTTCTCAGGAACAAAGAAGGGAACCTGCCTGCTCATCCCCACATCCATGACTTCCATGGAAACATGTGTGAAAAGACTTTAATAAGAGATGTGAAATACCTGATCCCATCCATTGTACCTTGACTAGAAAAGGAGCCTCCTTGAAACTAAAATCCAAAGGCACGTTTTGCTTTCATTATTCTCTTTACATAAGACAGAAAATGAAGACTCAGAATTCACATGATTCTATGAAGAAAATGTACAGTGTAGTCCCAAGCTAGGGTGCAATGGCAATATTATTAAGTTAGAGGTGGATGTAAGCCCCGAATATTCAGGAAACTCACTGGTTATTTTGGGTGGCCAGAACAAAGTTTGGTAGACTGTGTGGCTTATAAACAACAGACATTAATTTATCCCTCACACTCCTGGAGGCTAGAAGTCTGAGGTCAGGTGCCAGCATGGTTCTGGTCTGATGATGGCCCTCTTCTGAGTCTCAACACTGTAAGAAGAAGTTGAGAGAGTTCTCGGACATCCCTTTCAGAAGGGCACCCATCCAACTTCTGTGGTTCTGCCACCCCCAGCAAAGCCCCAACCCTGGGGTGGGACCTTCAACACAGGAGCCCAGGGGTGCAAACATCGAGCCCTCTGCATTCACAGTGTCTTGGGACCTACCTACCCTCAGGCCTTTCTTTCTTCCTAGTCCCAAGTCAGATCCCTAGGTGAACTCACTGATCTGAGCAGGTCTCATTAGTCAATTTTGCAGCCTGCAGAGAAATGGGATCAGGAAATCTGGCAGGGCCCACAGGCAAAGGAAGAAAGTTAGGCCAGGAAAGGGAGCCAACTTGAGTGGAGTGGGGTTCCTGCACCTGGGCCTGTCCTTCCTTCCTACCTCACTGGCAGCCTCCACCTGGGAAACCCTGGTGGCCAGACTAGGGCTGGGGAGGTGCAGAGAGAGAAGCCAAAAGTCAGAGTTTATGCTCCTGTGTGTACAAGTCTGATACAGCCTGGACTGATGGAGCATTTTCATTTTGGCAGGACCCTGATAGGTTTTTTTTTTTTTTTTTTTTTTTTAGCAATCACATATTGGCAAGAGCTGAACTTGTAAAGTTGCAGTGCAAGGGAGGGAAAGGGTGCCCTCTGAGTGCATTCCAACTGTATTCCCTGGATATTCTCATGGGGACCACTCCATGTGCTCCTTCCTTGCCCATACCGCCTCCTTTCAGAAGCACTTCCTATCTGTTTTAGAGCCAAGTGAGTCAGTTCCATGGAGGAAATAGAGCCTCCACTGACTCACAACCTTCTTTTAGAGTTCAAAGTGGTGCCCAAATGCTCTTGGTTTTTCTTTCTGATTTTTTCCTTTGAATACAAATTTCCTCCTTTAGGCTGAACATGGGGAACCCTTTCCTGGAGATCCATAGGGTGCATGAAAATGCCAGCTGTGCACTCCTTTCAGGTCTTCCTAAGATCCCTCTCCAGCTTCTGTCAGTGTTTTCTAAAGCATCTGGCGTTGAAACCATGTGGGCCTGACTCGCATCCCCTACAGGTCCTTCACGTCTGTCATCAGCTGTTTGGGCCTTCAACCAGTGCATCCCCTAGAATGTGTTGGAAGTTGGCTGGGGAGGCAGGAACCCTTAAAGAGGAGCAGGGCCTCGGAGGCTTCTGCCCACTCTTCTTGTCAAACCCAGCTCCTCAGATGCTGCTCTTAAAACTGTCATCAATGAGGTGTTGGTGGAACTCTGTGCCATGTCTCAAGACCTCTCAGATGTGAGGGAAACAGAAACACAGGAACAGTTCAGAACCTAAAGGAGCCTTGGGCACCTGTGTCTGAAGAGAATCCACTTGAAAAAAGCCCCTAAGACAGAAATCATCCACATCATGTGGCTCTGATAACCTCCCTCTCTGTGGGGCTCTGAAAAGGAGGTTAACACTTGTTGCCTCCCAACTTGATTTTCAGCCCAGGAGAGCATTTTTCTCGAATTTACATCAGAATGAAGAATCCCTGTGGTTTGTGGCTCATCACTGTGATTTGCTGGAAATCCCACATGGAACCCAGGTGATTCTGGGCCATGGTTTCTCAGTTTGCAGCACCTACAGGAGGCCAGGCTTCATGCCCTGCCAGAGATCACTGTTTTAATGCACATGTGGATTTTAACAAGAATGATCCCTGGGCATGTGTAGAGAGTGAAGCCTGCTCTGAGCACTGTGCAGCCCTGGCCCTGCTGGTCTGTGAATTACACACAATGATTTCTTTCACCAATGGATGAGTCCACTTTAGCCCTGGAAGGCTGTTGCTTGGCTCCTGTGTGGCTGCTACCTGCCACCCCTGATGTTACATATCCTACTACTGAGGCAAGCCTCCTGCCCTTCTGAGGACCCTGTGGTTGCCTTGGGCCTATCTAGACCCTGGATATAATCATTCCATCTCAAGTACTTTACTAGCATCTGTGAAGCCACCTGCCATACAATTCAATGCACTTGCAAGTTGCAGAATTTAGAACCCCCTGGGGAACCATTATGTGCCCACCAACCAGTCTGATAGGAGTCTCAGGCAGTATCAGAAACCCACTCTTTTTACAAGACCTGTAATTTTTTTTAATATGTACTAGTATTTGAAAATTGTTTTCTTAACCAATATATGGAATCCTGGACTCTGACCCAGCTTGACTTGTGGGATATTCCCTTTGGGTCCCTTGACATTTTTTCTGACCCCAGATCTCAATTATAACCATTAAATCCATCAGACATAAATGAAAAACCCTGAGCTTCAAAATGGAAGGGGCTCTTTCCAGTAGCCAGTGGGCTCAGGACAAAGGCCTTGATGAGCCCCTTGGCAGTGGTGGCCTGCATAAAAAATTCTGTCCCAAGACAAATTCCTGTCTACAATGAATACTCCAAGAAGAACTAGCCACTTGAATCATGGAAAAAAGAAAAAAGCATTAATTCCTGCTTGTTTGACAAAGCCTGTTCCACATTCCTTTCAAATAAATTTAACACCTGTTTTCTGTCAGCCTCAGTGGCAAATCCAGCATTGCCCACTTGGGTTTGCACAGAAGTGAGAATGTTCCCATCACCAAGTCCCTTATGAGAGAGTAGGTTGTCTTGGGATTTAAACACACATATTTTGTGTATGTGCGCACATGATTCATGTATTCTCCATGCACACATACAATTATAAACATGTATGCATATCCATTTATTTCTCAAAGTATGTCTTCAAAATGCATTGGCTTTGTTTGGGCATTGTTGCTCACAGACATTTAAATATAAAACAAACACAAAAAAATGTGAGGAATCTGGTAAGATGGACAGGTGTCTCCAAGGACAGGTGACAAGGAGAAAGAGATGGGAATGTCAGAGGTCAATGGGGCTCAGAGTGCTGTCAGCCAGAAGAAAGACAATTACATACTAATCAAATGGAAAACTCTGGCCCTCTCTAGTTACAGTCTGCCCAGGTTCCATTTAGACCATGAGTACTGTGGGAGTAGTTTGCATCTAAATTAAAATTGAACTTCAAAGCAGTTGGATTATTGGTATTTCTATTGCAGGGAGCTCTGCAACAGAGGTGGAAGAACAGGAAAAAAATGATAATGATAATATAGCAGATGAGGGCATCCTCAGCCAGGAGGAAACTCCAGCTAGAGGCCAGGAACTGACCTCACAACACTTGCTATTCTGTGCCACACTTGTAAGCGTAGGTGCTACGGATGTGTATGTTATAATGTAGTGTGGCTTTTACATTATTTTTGTGAATATGTATGTAAATATTTAAGATATATATATATATATATATATATATATATATATATATATATATATAATAACATGAACAATATTATTATAGTATAAAGGAAGATGGAGATATGTCTTGGTGACTAAGCACTTGCTTAGCATGTGCAAGGCCCTGGCTTCAGTCCCAGCACCATGAAGAAACAAAAAATAACTCATATCCCTAGAAAGGGTCTAAATTTTACCTCACCAGCTTCACAGCTCTGTTGTGGGACCCCTTTGATGCTTGTGTTGGTCTCCTAAATCTCTATGGAGTCATTAATAAATGATTGTGTCCTTACGACCATTGTGACAGGTCAGGGCATAATGTGAGGCACAGAATTGACTCTGTTTTTGGACTCTGTTTTCTGTGTATTAAACTAAGTTTGGCCTGAGGATGCTTTCACACTGGAGTCTTTAAAGAACAAACTGCAACCTGACTTGGCGGGCCAACTAGCTGAAGTCTCCCTAGAGCTTAACACTTCAAATGATGGCATCTCACCTAATGGCAGCAGCAGGAGCTGGTGGGTCCCAAGTCCACTTTTCCAAGTGAGGGAGAGCACAAGCTGAGGCCAGTTAAACCATCCATGCCTCTCTTCTGCTGTGTGTCCATAATGCAGCCTGACCATCTTTGTTCAAATAAACTCTGCTAAATATAGCCTTTCTAAAGGTTTTTTTTTAATAGTTACTTCTCTAGAATAAAAGGTGCAAATATGGGGGGAAGTTGTCTGAGTGATTTCAGAACTGTTTGGCCATGGGACAATGTTGAAAATCAGATTCATATTCCTTTTAGAGAGGCAGCCTGGAGTCAGTGTACCTGGCTGCTTCAGAGGGCTCAGTTTCTGTTCACTGCAAGCCATGATCACAGCTGCAAATAGAGTGTGTAGGAGTGAGGACCCACCTGATGGCAGCAATGCCCCTGGGAAGGAGGGTCAGTGAGGCCTGTTCATTTCAGCCAGGATGTCCCTCCCCTTAGGCTTGACTTAAACTTGGGGGATCACAGGTGTGGTGGCAGGTCACCTGAAATGCTATCTCTGTCTGTCTCATCCTCCTAAGTTACTGAACTTGGTTTGTTCAGTTTCCCCAGGCCGAGGAAAGCTAAAACAGTATTTATGTCTTATCCAGAAAGATGCTTCAGCAAGAATGATAATGCCCTCACCCTGGCCAACAGAACAGCCTCATCTGTGGACACTGAGCAGGCGCTGTCTGGAATTGATGTCTGTTTCTTCTAGTACATCTTTGATTAATAAAAATGCTTCCCTCCTTATATCAAAGCTAGATCCTTCATCATACATCAGATGGATTTCTATAAGCTACATTGTGTACATGCCATGTACAATTCCTCACAATCTTGAAAAAGCAAGTAGTAAGAAAAGATCTGATCTTGTGCAGCCTCTACTCTTCCCCTGTGGTTGCTGCTAAGTAACTATGGCTCTCTGGAATTTTTTTGATCCTCAACTTCCTTGGTAAGAGATGGTTGTTATAATTTCCCAGGAGCCCAGTGTCTTGGAAGATAGAAAAGTATCTCAGGTTCCAGATGATCTTGGGAGCAACTTTTGGCCTGTGATATGTTCTGCACATGCTGGGGGAGTTTTTCTGGAGAAAATTCCAGCTGCTATATCTGCATTTCTGACTGTGTCTCCATGTTGAACAGACCCCGTGGCCCCTCCTCACCTCTGCCTCAGGCTGCCCTGTCCAGGGAAAGACTATGCATGCTCCACTGGCCCCTGCTTTGTGTCAGAGATGACCATGGCTACTCCCTATCCACAGGCTCCTCACAGATGCAGGCTCATCTCCTGGAGGGTCTGCTATCTCCTCATGCCTATGCTCTCAAGGATGGTGGCCTCTTTCAGAACCTTTATTCCAACAGTTTTTCTGCCACTTGCAGGGACCAGAGAACCCATACAAACAAGATTCATCCAAACTTGGCTCAGTATAATTAGATGCAAAAAAATCTGCAATTTAGGGGCCCAAGTGAGCCATCAACATCATCTGCCCTTGGCAAGCCTAGCTCCCACCATGGCCCCAGGCCTTCATCATCTCTACCATCCCATCTAAGAAGTCAAAATAAAAAAAAATCTTTTTCTAATAATTCCTTCAGAGACCTGGAATTCATGCAGTTTTCACCAGTTTGCATCCCCAGCTCTGTGGCCCTAGAGCTGGGTTCTACTGTTGTTCCAAGAGGGTTCAATGAGATGAGCCACTGAAGCCAGAGGTGAAGCCACAGGCCCACATCAAGCACATGAGGGCCCTGCTCAGGAATGCACTTCTGGAAGTGTTCACCATCTTGATTAGGATATTGGGTACCTGGGGGTAGGTCATGTGGGGCATGGGTGTAGGTTGGGGGGAAAAACAGTTATCAATAAAAAACAAAATCAACGCCCTTGTTAAAAGTCCTTGATTGTGACCAGATTTCCCTCTCACCCTTCCAGGGGAGGCTCTTGGATAGGAAAACTTACTTACATTGCCTTTGTAGGCAGCAGAGGGCCTCAGAGCTGCGGGAATGAGAGTCTGTGCTAGGAAAAGAGAGCAAAGTCCTCCCTGCTTCAGGCATGTGTCCCCTGCTGCAGAGCACTCACTGGGCTTGTTACAGGTGAGAACTGAGAATGGGTAGCAGAGAAGGACTGGCTTTGCTCCTCTAGACTTGCCACAGGGTACCTGGGGCAGCTGGATTTTTGTCCGGCCACCCTTGACTTCAGTGTCCTCACCCATTCCTCTCCACGTGTTGCATGTCTCCACCATCTATGTCAACCTTGACCACAGAAGGCCAGGTAGAACTTGTTCATCTGGCCAGCTTCCTCCACCTCCAGGAACAGCCATTCCTGGCTGCCAAGTGCATTTTTGGCTCCAGGTAGAAGCCTCTGCTATGTTAGCTGTGAACTGTGGAGGCCCCAGCGAAGAACCAGCAGCCAGAGGCCAAGCTGCAGGGTCTCTCAGTGCTGAATACCAATCCCATCCCTTCCAACCTGTCCTGAGAAACTTAGCAGGTCTTTGCTGACCTTGCCTGAAGACAGCAGCCAAGGCCCAGGTCACTCTGGTGTCCTGGGAGAGGAAAGCAAGCAATGACTTGGTCAGTATATGGTCCACTCAGCAGAGGCCAGAAAGAGCACTGGCCAGAGGTTTTCTGCTTGAGAGAAAGAAAATGATCAAACTAATGACAAGCTCAGCCTGATTCCCAATGCCCACAGGCATCATGAGCCACTTTCTGCAGAAGCCAGCTCTTTCAATGTGTCCTACTCTGTAAGTTTAGCAGCAGGAGTTAACATCTGGCCAGGCCCACCTCTTTATGAGAGACTAGAAGAGGCCATCTCAAAGAACAACCAGGAAGAGGGTCCCAAGCTTTCTTTTTGAATGTGGTGTAGGCTCACCTTTAAAGATGAATGTGAAAATCAGAAGACAAGTTCAAAGCCCTCAGACACCAAGCAATTAAACAAAAAATGCTTAAATTCCTCTCCAAAAGAATCAAGAGCAACATAGTGAAGCTAATGCATAATATGGATGAAAATGCTGATATCCAAGGAAGGTCTGACAAAATCCTGCTCTCCCTAGAAGCTGAAGTGTGGATGGAAAGAAAGAGGGATGTGAAGAAACAGCAAAACCATCCTTGGTGTCTCCAACAAAGGCACAGCCCAAGTCCTAAATGATGAAGGTGAGTTCATTCAATCCTCTGATGGAAACAAGCAGAAAATATCAGGTGTTGCACTGTCCTTCCAGAGGGTGAGGTGGGGAGGTGGTGACTGGGAAATGGGTACAGAGTGAGTCACAATATAGGGACACCCAACCAATGGCATAAGACATTTGCAACCACTGAATGCTGTTGCTAAGCTGCCCACTTCTGTAGATACCCCAGAAGAGGAAGGATAAGAGATGCACAAGAAGACATCTGAAGAGAAACACTTTATAAAAGCAATGTGAATTCAACTTAAAATTTTCAAATTGAGACCATGTCTCTGCCATCAGAAAATGTACAATCAGAAAATGAAATTCAAAAACTTCAGCAGAACCAAAAATACCATCTGAAATCCAATGGGAATATGAAACAAAACTGCAAAGAGATTCTAGAGGAAGACTTTACAACTTAGAGAATCAAAAGATATTTTCTAAAGTACATAAAAGCATCAGCTGGGCCCCCTAAGTACTTCTAGGTGACCAAAGGCTAACCAAAGTCCTTGAAGATAAATTAAAATGATCCACTTATTTCCACACTGTCAGATGACCCCCTATGGAGAAGAAGCTGGAGAAATGTGGCAGAGAGCAATGCCCCCTGAGAGAAAGTGCAGGCACTTAAGGAGAGGAGAAAGAAGGACCATCACTCATCAGCTAAGTGAGGTTTCGCATCTGAGCTTTTTGCAAGAAAACTAAAATAAATGGCATTGGAAAATAAGATTATTTTGGGACTTACTTCTTTCAGTCCATGCAATGATTATTGCCACATTTATAATTAGCCTCTTGCTTTGGTGGAAAGATAATATCCCATTGTATGTTTATTTCATTTTTAATATCTATGTGTACAACTTGTCACTTATCATGGACCTGTTACTGGGATGTAAGTTTCTCTGTTGTCCTAATTCAGCCTCAGCCCTAGGCAAGGTCTGGGGACCTGTGATTCTGGTGGGGAGATTCAGAGTTCCTTTCTCCTGTGGTGGTGTCCAAACTCTGTCTCATTGTAAGTGGAGTCTCATCCTTTTGATTTCCTAGACCTCCTGGAGCACTTTTCTATTCTGTGCTCCAAGCAGCAACAAAGAATCATCATCTGTGTCCTGGGAATCCAAGATAGCCCCCTCCTCTCTTTTATAAAGGTTGGAATGTTGTAGTTCTGCTCCTCTTCCAGGAGCAATAGGCTTGTCCATGTCCTGGGGGTGGAGGGCATGTTTTCACTTTTCTGGTGATGTCATGCTTTGGGTTAGTAGGAAGAACTTCTGGGAAGCAGGGAGGGCATAGTGTCCCACCCCAAGAAATGACAGGTCCCCATGTGTATGCCAGGTCACCCTAGTGAGAGCTGTCCTGGCTTCAGTCTCTCCCCCAAGTACCTGTCCAAGGTCTAGAGAAGGACTTCCATGTGCATCTGGACCCCAGTGTCTGGGGCCCTTAGCTTCTCCAGACTGGACTGCTCACTCACACATGGTCCTTAGTCACTCCTGAACATCTTCATTGGCCACCCCTGGCCACCCACAGGACAGCCACCACTTCATCCCACATTCTGATACAGGTGAAAGCATCTGGTTGTCCTGTCTCTCTGTGAAGGTTCCCATTCATTCCTCAGATTCAGTTTACTTGGCATCCTCAAAACCCTGGCTCTCTGATGGACACTGGAACATCTCTGATTATATAGGTGACCTGGCCTTTCCTGGTATCAGGTAAGGTGTTCTTGGCCCTGTCTAAATCCTAAATAGAGGGAAAGGCCCATTCTGAGCATTTCTTTCCCCAATTCTTCATATTTCTATGTTTCTATTCTGGGTTCCTCATATCACTGAAACCAGATATGTCATTCGGTTCCAATGACAGGACCTTTGCATGTACCTGAGTATGAAACTGATCCCAGAGAAATGACAATTGCCACCTAGGCACATGAGATAAAAATACTGAGTTTCATATCTGGGAATATTTCAATTTAAAAGTATCACCTAAGACATAATAACCTGTGGTGAAATATTACTTTATGCCAAAATTGAAATGTCCACATCTTAAATATGATATAGAGCTGGGACTCTATGTGAGTTTTCTAACATATAAAAGCCCTAAAAATCAAAAGAAAAAATTAATAAAGCTTATGAAAAGATGATTCATCAAACAACAAATACCAATAGCAATATTGAGCAAAAAAGGCTCAACTTCATCAGTAACAAGTGCTTGTACAGTGCAGTCCTCCCTCTGTCTCCTTGGGGACCTGCAGACACCAAAATCAAGGACACTCAAGTCCCATATACAAAGTAGCATGGTATTTGCCTAGAACCTGTGTGTTTCCTACTGTTCCTTAAATCATCTCTAGATCACACTTCATGCCTGATACAATGCAAATGCTGTGTAAACAGTTGTTGTTTAGGGAACAGCAAGAGGACTGAAGGTCTGTACATGTTCAGCACAGATGGAGTTTTTAAAAAAACTTGCAACCCAAGGTCAACTGAATCCTCAGATTTAGAATTCATGGATTCAGAGGGCCAAGTGTATATGATAAGTTTCAACTACACTAACAAAAATGTTTAAACATATATGTCGGTAGATATACAGCTAATGTCTGATGTTATATAATATTGAAATAGTTATGAAAAGACAGAAAATCATGCTAGATGCCAGGAAGTGTTACGGCCATTTGCAAGGCCATGTTCACATTATTGTGCCTTAAGAATGTAAAAAATCAGCATTTCAACCTTGACCCATATTTTTCACATCTCAACATGTGCACTGCAGATTTGATCATGGATTGCAAACAATGTTTTAATTCAAATATGTTCACTCATCCACTGTTTATGATAATGAAATGCTGAGCAATATGCATCTAACAAAACAGGATCAGTTCCATTATAACTTGCAAATGAGAAAATTGTGAGGTAAATATCAAAAGCCAACCGTTTGCTGGGGATGTAGCTCAGTTGGTAGAGTGCTTGCCTTGCATGCACAAAGCCCTGAGTTCAATCCCCAGCACCACACACACACACAAAAAAAAGACTAACAGTTTATGCTGGGCTTACTCAATGAGGTAAATAAACTCTAAATTAGGTGCCAAAACTTTCAAAAATTATTTCACACCTGAAATGTCAGAATGAGGGCTTCTCTTCAAAGAGCAGGGAATATTTGGAATTCTCTATTTCAGAATCAAACAATAATAATAGTAATGATAATAAGAAAACATCAAAAAGAAATAATCATCTAATTAGTAAAACCAGAAATCCAGTTGAAGTTGGTTTATTGTCTCTTTTAGACTGACCACCACTTTCCATGTTTCTGGGATGCCCATGTCATTCATTCCACCATGTCCATAATTTTTATAAATTTACTTTACCTGTCTGAATACCATTAGCACTTCACTGTGACTCTCAGATTAAAAGCCAAGAGCACATCATGCAGTGGAATGCTAGTCACTCATTAACCAGGTGACAAGTGGGTCCCAAGTCACTGCATATGTGATTCCTTCACTACGTGTCTTTGCATTAGTCTTTTATGCTACATCACAAATGATCATCTGTGACACAAGTTTATTCTCTTACACATGCAAAGGATAACTTGGCCTTCTGCTCATGGTCTGAAACACAATAGGTGTCAGCCAGGTCTGGAGTCCCATTTAAGATTGGAGCTCTTCCAAGCTCATTTCTGTAAGCAGAATCCCTTTCTTGTGGCTAAAGAACTCATGCTGAGTTGTTTCTTAAAAGCCAGAAAGGATGTGTCCATTGCTGTCTCCAGCATCTGAGCACAGGAAAGTCCTTAGTCACTTTGTAAGGGCTCACCTGATCAGGCCAGGCCCACCATGGATGCCTCTCATTTAAATTCCTCAAAGTGAATAGATTAGAGACTATGATTAAGCCTGCAAAATTTCTTTACCTTTGTCACATAGATGAACATATCCATAGGTATCACTCACATGAAAGATGACCATATCTACCAAGGAGTAAGGTTCTTGCAGGCCAATTTAGAAGGCCAGTGGTCCTCATGGTGAGATATATATATATATATTTTATAATATATATTTTATAAAAAAAACAAATAACTGAAAAGAAATGCACCAAAATTTTAACCCTAGTTTTCTCTGACTATTGGAATGATGCATCTGTTTTGTCTCCTCTTTGTAGGTTTCTGTATTTTCCAAATCTTCTATGGAAAATAAACTTGTGCAATAAGGAGGGAAAAAATGCTCCAGCAGGTGACAGAATCCTATTTAAATGATTTGAGCTCCAAAAACTAGTCAAGCCTGAAGTCCTGAATGTGTACACAGGCTGATAAATTTTCCCTTGGAAAAAAAGAATAATAAACAATTTCAAAGCTTTTTCTTATTTTTTCTTCTCCTCTTGCATGTGTAAAGAACAATAACCTTGAAAATCAAGCCAGTGGATAGACGACAATACCAACTATTATCTTTGCCAGTGCTTTGCTCTAGGGCTGCACCCAGGCCTGTTCTGCACTGCCAGCATTTCATGGGACTGGGGCCACTTGCTTGTGTTTATTTTAAAATTTGACCTATTTTCCATTTCTAAAGTGGACAAGAATGGACAAGGGCAGACCGCCTCGCCTCTTCAGACTCAGAAAGAACACAAGGAGAGATCAGGGCCCTGATGGAACATGGCGACCCTCAAAGCTGATGAAGCACAGCAAGGCAAAGCCCAGCCAGCAGCAGCCTGTGGAACATGGCCAGGGAGATCAGAGCATGGTTCCAGTGAAATGTGCTGAGAGAGACTTTTAGGAAGGCTCCTTTATTTTGATGGAATCTGATACCATAATTGGATTTTGCAAAAGTTTGTTGTTAAAAAGGCATCTTCATGACAAGCTTCCAAACTCAAAAGTTTGCAGCCAAAAGGTATTTACGAGTCCTTAGGTTAAGAAATGGAGTTTGGGAAGGAGCTCGGGTGGGTGGGGTAGGGGAGGAGGGAGAGAGAGAGACAGAGAGAGAGAGACAGAGAGACAGAGACAGAGAGATAGAGAGACAGAGAGAAACAGCTCACTGATTGATTACAGCCCATTTTGCCCTCCATATTCCATTTGCTATCACAGATTTTTGATCAATAAAAAGCTACTTTAAGCATTGCTCCCACCTATGCTGCAGTGAGTACATATTTGCCTTGAGTGTGCAAATAATCCCATTTTTAGCTACTCCAGCACCAAGAGTTGGAAGCTAGGACTGCATAGAAAAATCTCGTGGTCACCCAGCATGATTTCCTGTTCTATTATTGGGCATCAAAACTATCTTTCCTGGGCTTGGAAAACATGGTCTTTGTGTCCCACTGGCTGGCCTTCCCCCAGAGGAAAATATAAAGCTCCTATTTCCCAGGTGCCCCTTTGTTTGCTCTTACATTTTTTCTCCTGGTTGACAAAATAGAGGAGATTTTTAACAAATATTTTGCATAGATGACTAAAAATTACCTGTTACATTTTGTATAGTGGAAAATAAAAATACTTTAAAAAATTTATTCCACACAAAGGAAACTTATTTTTAACCACTGTGATGCCAAATTATGTCTTTTAGATATTTTCTGTTTTAATTGGAAGGCCTTGGAGGATGCACATGCCAGGAACCAGTGGGGTCTGCCAGACACTAGCAGGGGCAAGTACACCATTATGCCATGCAGGTCAGGTCCCTAACTCTGCTTCAGAAGGAAAGGAGGTTCCCTGGAGTTCTGTGTCACTGGGTGATGCTGCAGCTTCTGATTATGCTAATTCCTGCCCTGCTTACTTGCAAATAGGCCTGTGATTATTTTGTGCCTCATCAGCTGTTCACAAAGACATTTTGGGAATAATTCCACAGGCAGACTGTGTTCTTTTGTCTCATTGTGAGCTGCCCCTGCAGGAAGCCCATCAGGGGTTATGGGGAGAGCACTGGTGTTGGAGAAGTGGGCTGGGGGGCTCTCCTGTCAAATCACCACCACTGTCTCTGCCCCCTCACCCATGTGTGTGTGTTCTCACATCACCTGGAAGCTCTCCCAGCTCTAGCTCCTCCAGGAGAGCCTAGCTTGCTGCTCGCCACCTCATGGATTGGGGGAAGGTCTCCTTCATGGTGCTTAGGGCCAGTGATGATTTCACTGCCTCATTATAGAAGCTGGAGGAAAGATCCTTTCAAACTGAAAATTCTAACATCTCCAGAGACTCACTGTCCCCATGGCTTTGAAAAGCCTTCTTAGTCATCAGGCTGGAAAGCAGATGAGGTTTCAAAGGCAGATAACTGTGTTCCTGATCTAGCTTCAGGGTTGTGCTTTCTATTTTACAGCCCAAATTGAGTTTTATTTGATTTTATAGAAGAAATAGAGAGGATTTTAGTTAGGGTTTGGAATGGATGTTACTTTAAATAAAAAGGAAAAGTTAATAAATCAAAAAACATTGAATTTCTACTGATTTTGTCACTTCTAACTATTGTTCCTGCTCAGTCATCTTTATAGTTTAGTGGATTTAGGTCGTAGAACCTCTGTGGCACTCTCCCCCATATCTGTGCAAACATACTCACCACTCAGGTACCTGTAGCTTACATTTACAAGCTCCATTTCCATTTCCTCAACAACAATGTAGCAGAGAAAGAGCCCATGTACTTGAGGTTTCCTTGAAAAAGACTATAGCACCCCTGAAGCCCTGTGACAGTCATATCTGCAGGCTGCCTGAGGCAGGACTCAGCACCATGCACTAGCCCCTCCAGAGCCCTCCCACCTCAAACCATGATGACTCCCTCAATGGGTGATGTGTTTCAGTACTACCTCCCCATTGCTATCTCTGGGTTGAGCCTTGTGCTGACCTCTGGTACAAACCAACTAGATCCTTCCCTAAAAGAATGAAGAGAGTGAGAAAATCACCAACAAATCATGGTTAGCCATCACCCTTCTCTGGGGTGGGGTGGGATGAGCAAAGCTGGGAAGGCTTTTTATAGTATGTGGGGCAGAGGTGATTGGTAATAGTTAACGTTAAGCAGGAGTTATGAATGGGGATGGTGTGTGAAGGAATTTCAAGGAAAGCTTAATATTTATGTGGAGAACCAAATATCACATGGATCCAGATGTGTATCCTACAACTACTACCCATTAACTGGGCATATTAGTCCATTTTTCATGACTGTAACATAATGCCTGAAGCCAAATACTTATGAAGAAAAATGATTTTGGGGCTAATGTAAATATGATCAATTGATCATTGACAAGGAAGCAAAGGCAACACAATGGGGAGAAGAGAGTCATCTTTTCACTAAATGGCATGGTCATATCTGGACTTCCACGTACAAATAAAAAATAGAAAATAATCTAAACACACACCTTGCACTCTTCAAGAACATTGACTCAACATGATGTAGACCTAAATGTAAGCTTAAAACTCCTAAAATATAACATAGGAGAAAAAGATAGATGGCTTTTGGGTGTGCTGACAATGTTTCAGATTCAACACCCAGGAATGACCAATAAAAGAAACAAATGGTGAGCTGGATTTCATTAAAATTAAAACTTCTCTTTAAAAAACACTGGTAATAAAATAAGAATACCGGCCATGGACTGAGAGGAGGTATTTGCAAAAGATGTAGTTCATAGAGACTTGTTATCAAAGTATGCAAAGAACTCTTAAAATCAATGATAAGAAATGAAACAGCCTGGTTTAAAAATGAGGGGCATATCAGATAGTCAATGAGCACATGAACAGATATTCCATATCCCATGGCAACAATGAATCCCAAGCCACAGAACAATTGAGAAGAACAGCGCACAAACTGGAATAGCCTAGTTCCACAGCACCCATAAGAGCAGATGCTGGTGAGGTGATGGAGTGCTAGGAGTGACTGCTCAGCCACTTCTGGTTGGAAAGCCAAGTGTGCAATCACTTTTGAAGACAGTTTGACAGCTTCCTGTACAACTGCCTATGCTCTGACCACACAAGCCAGCTGTTTTGCTCATTGATATTTACGCACATTGGTTAAAATAGCAGGATCCTCCACAGTACCCTTATTCTGCTTTATTTCTTTATACCATTTATTACAAAAAAATCTCCATCCCACATTTCCTGGGTTATGTGTTTATTGATATTTCTCTTCCCTAATATATGTTCCCTCAGAGCATGAATCATGTTCTTGTCCCTGGTATCTGCTCAAAATCTGTTTAGTTCATGAATACAAAAGTGTGTAGATTTAGTCATGATGATGATGATGGTGATGGTGATGATGATGATGATGCTGGTGGTGATGATGATGAAGATGAATGTGACATGATGGTTACAATGATGGTGATGATGATGATGGTGATGATTATTTACAAGAGGTGTATCTGAGGTAGATCACATCATTCAAAGTTCAGTCATACAGCTAGTGCTTTGCCTTATAAACATCTACCACTGTAGTTAGTAGACTCCAGCTTCTACTGGGGATGTGGCTTAGACTTGCCCTGAGGTGTTAAAATTGCATTTTGAGTTGGAGCTAGCAAACTTTCTGAACACAGGCCTCATCATAAACAGTCACAACTAATCATGTGGGTAAGGCCCCACCCAGCAGTGAAAAGATCCATCACCTGCCCTCCGCATCAGAGAAATGGGGTGCTGTATTATAAGGGAGGTCAGAATAGCTGTTGTTCCAAATACATGGATAAGAGTGTCCTGGCTAAAGCAAGATAAGCTGTATTTCTCATTCTTGCAGAGTTAGAATGGATGCTTCAATCTAACAGGGTCTCTTTTTCAGGTCACTGATGTGGTTTCCTTCCAGGTCACAGCCCCACCACCTTCAAGCAGCTACATGCCTTCCATGGTCAGCCAAGACACAAAGTGCAAGAGAAGCATCACAAGATTGTGGGTGGGGTTTTGATGGACAGGGCTGGATGGGGCTCACCTTGATTCTGCTATCATCTCATTAGCTAATACTCAGGCATATAGCCACATCCAACTGTCACAGAAGCTGAGGAATATCACCAAGCTCTGTGTCCAGGGAAAAGGAGGTTCATTTTAAGGAACCACTATCCAAGGAGTTCCTGTCACAGAGATGTACTCCTTGAATGGAGCATCTCAGACCTTGCTCAGAGGGCATATTTTCTTCTCAATAATCTTCTCATTTAACCCCCCACAGAACTCAAAGGCAAGGACTCATTTACCATCCCCATTTTTTAAACATCAGACTGAAGCTTAGACGCATTAGGAATATTCCCCAGGTCACCAAGATACAAATTGGCAAAATCACAACAAAAATTAAAGTTTCATTTCAAAGGCTAGGTAGCTCTTTAGCACTGTGTCATATGACTATATATATTATATAGTTACATAGTTATATGACTCATAAGTAAGACCCATGCCTTGCTTTCATCCCACAGGTTTGAGAGGAAATTCTGAGCATGCTGCTAACCTTGAGCACAGCTGCTACTCCTTGGAATATATTCTTTCTGTTCTGTGATGCTACAAGTCTCAACTGAAGGCAGAGCCTAGCTGTGAACTTCAGAGTGGACATTCACGTCTGGCTGAAATCTCCTTTATAATCAATCAGTTATTTTAAAAAAGATTGTCTGTGGCTAGTATTTCATTGGTAATTTCTGACAAAGGCTCATCCAATAAAAATTCTAGGCTGAAACACATATTGAGAAAGCCAAATCTAATCTAAACTTAATTTTGAATGAACACTATCCTCCTTTAAAAAACTCACTCACCAATGCTCAAAACTTTCTCACTCTAAAGAAGATGTTACCATGGAAAGACCACCTGGCCCTCTGTGTCAACAAAAGCCTTTCAGGGTCAACCTGCCTTTCAGTCCCTTTTAGTTTTTTATAATGTTCTGTTTTCAGTGAGAAACATAGCATGAATATGCAATAGAAAAAGAGCAATAATGGAGCCAAAGAAGAAAGAAGGTGGCCCTTGAGGGTGAAAATAGAAGGGATAGCAGGAAAGAGAACAAGCTGCCGTCAACCAGGAGAGTAGACAGCATTTCTCACCTTAATGTAGGCAGATCTGTTTATATGACTGTAAACGCATCTCTTCTTTAAGGCTGCTCCAGCCTAATCATCACGAGCCTCAACATTAACCTCTCCTCCTCCTGTATCCTCCCCATAGATATAGATTTGGCCCCAGAAATTCTGAGCATTGGGCATAGCCATGGAGGTAGATGCTGCTATGATTTCCAGCAACCCAGATGCACTCAAGCAAGCCACCAGGACAACAAGGTCCACTACTGGTGCCCAACCCAGAACTCTCAGGAAGGAGCCAGAGGTAGTGGGTGGGGCACCTCTACCTCTGCCTTCCAGGGGACTGCAGGGGCTGGGTTTCCAGTGGACCTCATCCAGTGTGTTAACTAGATTAAATGATTTCAACAGATTGTTTCAAAAATCTCCTTCACTTCTAATATCTGACTTAACTTACTGTATAAATGAACAGACTTAATATGTTTCACTTTGCATAAAATATCAGACTTCTGGGTCCAGCTCAATTTAAAGCCCATGCTCTGTTGAAAAAGTCTTCCTGTGACTATGTCTTCTCATCACAACTAACCCAGAGAGTTCCAGTTCCCCTGCAGCTAAGACTAATGCCACACATGGTGCAGAGACCTTTCTGAGTTGGGAAACTTACAGTCCTCCTGTAACACAATGCCCTCTGACTGAGCACACAACTTCTGTAAAAGGATGCTTCTCCCAATACACTGTCTTGCCTGCAGTGGTTGGAAGGGGTTTAAAGACAGGCTTTGGGATGGACAGTCTGTATTTTTTGGATACCTTGTAACAGAAAAACATACCAGAGCCTCAATTTTTTTCTTGACTTGAGCAAGCCTGATGAGTTAGTCAGTTTCCTTGTATCTTATAGAGGCACTATCTGCAGTCTGTGGCCTCCAGCTTCATTGAAAAGGACAGGGTACATCAGGAGGAGGCATACAGCTCTTAGCCACCCCAATCTAGAAGTGACACACATCACTTGCATTGATAGTTCGCTGGTCAGAACTAGTCACATGACCTCTAACAACTGCAAATAAAACCAGGAAATTTAGAAAATGACATGAGACATTTGAAGACTACCCATTCCCCATGCTGCATATCCCTGATATTTTGGATCTTTTCAAAATGCATTTGAGCAGACCCCAGAAACAGGGCTAAAGTCTAGGGAAGGCCTTTCTTAATCTTTCTACTAAAGATTAAAAGCAAGATGGCCTGGGTGAGAGGAAATGCTTCAGAAATCACAGTGGGTCAGCATTGTAGCCCCTGGAACTCTTCTCAATAAGCCTCTAGCAGTTGTTCTAATGAAGACCAAGCTCTGGGGCCTCCAAGCACACCTGGAGGAAAGTTGATGGAGCTATGGGCCATGCTGAGCTAACCTTGTCCTGTCTCATCCAACAATTAGTATCTCACTAAGAACTTGGGCTCTCCTCATCCCTGTGGTTTCTTCTGCCATCCTGTGTGAGCGGGAAGGTGAACTCTGCCCCACACAGCTTAGTAGTTTAGTCCATGAGGGAGTGCAACCTTTTACAAATGCAAAACATCCCTCCTAGAGGAGCTAGGCTGCTGAGTACAGACCCTGGGTGGCCCTAGGAGGCCTTGTTTCTCTTGTAATGGGCACTCCAGCTCTAGAGTGAGGGCCCCACACTGTGAGTCCTAGGATGAAGGACACTGGAGTTCCACACACTTGGTGTGAGAGGGGATCAGATGGAAAATACCCAGCAAGAGCAAGGCCAACCATCCCACCTCCTCCCTCCTCCCCACTCTAGACAGCTCACATAAGTCTTCATATCAAGTTTTCTTTTGCACAGAATCTAAGTATAGTATGATATGTAATCACCCATGCACATACATGTGCACATGCCCATAATAGCTGAGCAGAGGAGCTACTACATTTGCTCTGCTCAGTGTGTTGGTTCTACACATGGCAAAGCAGTGGCATTGGCACACACAAGACAGGTGTGATTGGCACAGTTGGCAAAGATACACAGTAGCTCTGTTAGGTGTGAACAGTGCACTTCTCACATCACAAAGAGCAGCCCCAGTGCCCATTCTTCATGGTCTCATTCCACTCTCCAAAAGAACATCACTACAAATGCAATGCCAATCTCAGGATGCAAGAGTGCCCAGGAGCCAGGTCTGAATGTCAATGAGTAGTGTATAGTCCCTTTCCTCCATCCTGAGATGGGCAGGCCAGGAATGCTCATCCTTTACAGAAGCTAGGAGACCAAGGATATGTCTCTCTCCAGGGCAGTTGTGAGCTACTCAGGAGATTGGCTGTGCATGAAGGTCAGAAGCTTTTCTGCCAAAACAGCTTGGTTGTGGTCAAGCTCTGCCTGTGTGACCATGTGAACACATGGGGTCTTCAAGGCTCCATGGTAAGGGCTCTCCCCTGCCCTGGCCCACATGTTTCTCATAAATACTGTTGAATAAATGTGAACAAGTGTGTGCACCAGGCTCCTGCAAGAAGATAGGGAAGGTTCTGTGGCCTTTAATCACAGGATCTCCATTCCAGGTGTTTGTTCTGGAGTCAAGATGGGAAGTGAATGTCCTGGTGCTGGGGGTGTTCCTCAGGGCTTGCAGACATGTCAATGTATCTTCCACACAGAGCACAAAGTGACTTCACACACCTATGGCCACACAGGTGCTTCCCTGAAGAAACATCACTGTCTAACAAGCTAACTCAAAATTTGATGACCCCTATGCATAATTAACCTTGTCTCCATGGTTACTCCCTGCCCAGAGACTATGCACAAGTTAAGGGTATTAAAGACAGTGGCTTCTGAAATCAGGATAGCCAGCTTCCTGCCTGTCTTCGTGTCTCAGGTAGCTGTGTAACAGTGGGCAACTGCTTAAAGTTCTATTAATTTTAGAATAATTTGAATATTACTTGTATTGGCAATATCGATTTTTCATAGATGTGCCTGTGATGAGGACAGCACTGAGACATGGGCTTGCTCTCAGTGAAGGCTCCTAAACAACTAGTCTCTGCTGTTGTGAAGTTTCTTAATCCACCTCTGTCTGGGGTGCTGAGCAGATATCAAACACAATCACATCTGAGGTCTTACCCAATATGGGGGCCCATGAGATGTCACTTTGGTCCTGAGTACAATGAGTACAGGGTTAGTGGCACATCTGCCAGAAATTAATAATTCAAACATAATTAAATAATTAAAACCAAAAGTAGAAGACAAACATGTTGTGTGATTTTGCTCTTGAGATCATTTAAAAATATCAGATTTCCTAAAAATAAGCATTTAATAACAGAGAAGTTCTTAAAGTATGCTGAGGTTCAGAAGTTAAGGTTTTTCTTTAAAATAGTAGTAAAACTTTTCAAAAAACCCATGAATTGTCTGGGTGCAGTGGCATTTTCCTGTAATCCTAGCAGCTGGGGAGGCTGAGTCAGGAGGATAAGGAGTTCAAAGCCAGCCTCAGCAAAAGTGAGGCCCTAAGAAATTCAGTGAGACCCTGTCTCTAACGAAACACAAAATAGGGGTGGGCTCAGTGGTCAAGTGCCCCTGAGTTCAATCCGTGGTACAAAAAAAAAAAAAAAAAAGTATGTTATTTACAAATGTGTGTTTGCGTGTGCATGAATATGTGTGTGTGTGTGTGTGTGTGCTTCTTTTGTGCCTAAAATAATCATGCATAAATAATCTATTAACCATGGTTTATAAACCATATCCCTATTGGAAATCAAGATGTTTTTTTTTCTTTTTAAATTTTTATTGTTTCAATTTTTTCTATGATAAACATATGTTTTTTAATAACTATGAATCTTTAATAGTAAATCAATGGTAAGTCACCTGAACTGGCCATACTCGGCAATGAAGAAATACAGCTAGTGCTTTAAGCCAACCATCCACATGGCAGCTGCCATTTTGACCTCTTTGGGGAAATCTGTCATGTATGGGAATGGCAAGATAGAAAATACATGATCTGGGTACAATAGGACATGTTCCATTATTGCTAAGGTGCCACAGATAAAATTATCATGCTCTCAACTATTTTTTGTTCCATTTAATTTTAGAGCAGAATATCAGGCGAGATTTATCAGGATCTTATTTATTACTGATTAGTGGGGCACAAAATGAAGACAGAGGGGGGAGTTTCACATTCACCCTTGCCATATGAAAAATGCCTCTGTTTCGCTGATAGGGTGATTCCTTTCTTTCCTCATCAAGTGCAGCTCCAAGGTTTGTCTCTGTAATACACAGATGCCAGATGCTCTTTCTGATTAGTATTTCAAGTTCCACAGTGATAGTCCCCAAAGTAATGCAACCATTCTCCAACATGAGGGCCTGGACCCTATCCCCATCCCAAACTCCATGGGACCTTTCCAGCTGTTGGCTTTGTGGACCAACCTTTGGCAATCTATTTTCAGCATCTTCTACTGAAAATTTGTTGACATCATTGTTTCTGTGAGTGGCAGCTGCGTGGGGATAGGGTCCGGAAACTCTGGGAATCAACCCTGGCAGTGCTCATCCCATTGCACTTAGTCCTTCCCTGGTCATAAAGTTCACCTTCCAAAATGTAACACGTGTCAGATACAAAGGCTTTCCAATGCTTGCATCTCCCCAAAATTCATGCATTGACACCTAACCCCAGTGAGGTGGCCTTGGAGGCTGGGTACTTTATGAAGATAATTAAGTTTAGATGAGGTAAGCAGAGTGGGGCCTTTATAACAGGCTTAGTCCCCACACAAGAAGAGACACCAGGGAGCTGGCTTTCTCTCACCCCCAATGTGAGGACAGCAGGAAGGTGACCATCTGAAACCCGGGAAGAGCACCCTCACTGGGAATCAAGCAGTCATCACCTAGACCCTGGACCTCCAACCTTCAGAACTTCAAGAAATAAATGTCTGAGTCTATGGTGTCTCCTCTCAACAGCCTGAGCTGGATAAGGCACCCACCAGCTTGTAGGTGAGCATGGCCTGTGACCTGGTGGGGCCTGTGAAAGGTTAGTAGAAGAAACACATCACCCATGGCAAGGAGCATCTGAAGTCGGAGGTTGCTCTGCAGATCTGTTTTCACCCAGCAGCACTGTTCAACTATATGCCCACTGATGGTTCATCCTCAGCCTAGGACCTGCTGTGAAGGCAGGCAGAAAAAGTCCCCAGCCTATTATATTCCATAATTAAAATATTTTACATATATTTCCTTTTCAGATATCAAATATGACATGTTGAGCAATGGAAATCTAAAATCTTCAAGTTGCCTTAAGACAGATGTGGTGAGTTTGGAAAGTTAATCCTTCCAATTCCCCAGTGAAGGCACACAGGCACAAAACTCAGCAATGACCCCATGCTCTAGTGTGCCCTGGCCATAAGTTCAAGCCTTGTTAGTTTCCACAGCTGCCCTCTATGGTAGGACTTTTCAGTACCCTCATTTTGCAGAATAAGAAATAAAGACTCAGATAAATTAAGTCAGCACGCAACATCACAAAGCTGATGCATGGCAGAGCTGGAAAACTTAACCAGATCTTGTAGAAATCTGTGAGCTAAAATCTTTATCCTCTACCGCTCCTACCAGAGAGATAAAGCCACTGAAGTCCTCCCTGGACATTCTTGGCAGTGGACAACTATCTTAGTCCATTCAGGCTGCTAGAAGAAAATCTTTTATCCCCTCTGACATGGAGGGGATAAAAGATTGGAGTTTAGTGAGGAACCCCTTTCTGGTTCCTAGGTGTCTTTCAGCTGTGTTTTTGCATGCTGGAAGTGGCAAGGGAATCTCCAGGGTGTCACTTATGAAGGCACTAATCCAGACCAGAAGGACATCACCCTTATGTCACAAAAAAAAAAACCACCTCCAAAGGCCATAACTCTTGACCCTATCATACTGGGGGGTAGCAAGATTTCAACATTTGATTATGGGAGTCACATATTCAGACCACAGCCTCACATCAGACCATAATTTTATCATCCATTGAATGTTAAAATGGCACCAAAATATCAAAATTTCAACAAGCTCCTCTTTATCCATACTAAATCTGTGCTCTTGAAATATGTTCTGGGAAATATGTTATTGATAGTGAAATTGTGAACACTGCTTTGAAAGATGGGCCTTTCTTGTAATAATGGGGCTCAAAAAGTGTATTGACTTCTGTGCTATGAGATGCTGAAAGGCTCTGTGGGGCAAATATGGGAGAAAAGCAAGTCCAGAAGCTCCTGCTGAAAGCGAATGGCCAGCATGTGCAACAACCAAGTGAGAGGCCTGAGGCTGGGGAGCTCATCTTCCCCTGGCTGCAGAGGCTCAGCCTTCTCAGGCTGTGGTTTCAGGCTTCAAAGCAGAGGGGAGGCCCTATTGTCACCTGGCTGCCAGGCTCTCCCTGTGCTGCCCCTCACCTAGGTGGACAGGTGTGATTCCCACCATGGCTGTGATCTCTCCAACCATGGAAAGTGAGGCTCTTCTCCCTCCACAGAGGTGAATACCACCTCAGAACAGAAGAAAAGATGTCTCTAAGAGAATATGGGGCTGTTGGGAATGCTGGGAAACGTGTTCACTTTTCTTTGATTGTATATTTTTGTCAGATTAAAATTAAATTATCTTTGGTTGCACAAACACTACCCATGGTCATCCCACTGTATTCCCCTTCTTCTCATCACTTCCCTCATCATTTATTTGCACTGTGTCTTGCACACCAGTGACATATATACAAGATCAGGGCCCATCCAAGGACAAGAGAAGCCCAGCCACACCTGCTTTTCAAGAGAAAGGCCAGGGCAATTGACAGGAACTTTGAAGTACATGAAATATCGACATTTTCTAAATAAATATTATCAGTCCATGTACAAACACTCTAAAACAATTGCACTAGCCACATATAATTATGGCATTTACAAAAATGTGAATTCCAGTCACCACAGACTCGCATTGAGGCAATCACACACAAGACTAAAAGTGCTCACTGGCCAGGAATCCCCGTCCCCCTTTGGTGGCACTCCACTGTGGTACCTGCTTCCTCCACACCATGAGAAGGTCTACACTGGAGGCCAGGTGAAAAGAGGGGCCCATATAAGATGGCCCCTCACATCCTCTCTTGCCCCCACCCAATGCAAAGGCCACTTAATTAGATGTGCCCCGGCTGTGACAAGCACAATCCCTGAATCAGAGAAGACTGATTGTATTCTGACCCTGACACTGATATGTATGAAAGTCGTCTTTTAGGCAAATCCAGTTTCTGCATCCAAAAGATGTGGAAAGTGATGTTGCCTGTTGCATTTGGTTGTTGGAAGGATATCTGAGACACTAGACAGACAACACATACCACCCAGCCACCTTTGAAGTGTGTTTTTCAACTAATATTATTATTCTATTTTAAAATATTTATTTATTTTGTTTAGTTGTAATTGGACACAATAACTTTATTTCAGTTATTTATTTTAATGTGGTGCTGAGGATCGAACCCAGGGTCTCACATGTATGAGGAGTGCTCTTTACCACTGAGCCACAACTCCAGACCCAAATATTATTATTCTTTATATTAGAAAGTAGCATTAAATTTTTTCAAATAGTAGTAGTTATTATCAAAAATGTTTTACTCTGCAATATTGCTGTAACTTTCTAAATAAAGAGGATGGATTTTTTCCTTAATGCTGATTCCAGTACAGTGCTGCTCATGGAAATGGGGTTTAGAGAGTAGTGGAAACATTGACACAATACACACACACAAAAAAAATTATATACTTTACATGAAGCTTTTAAAACTAGTAAGCTGGCACAGAGAGTTTATGTAATTATCTAATCATAATATATGCAAAATTTTAAGTGTAGTCTGACCCCAAACTACCTAGTGTGACACTTGGACTACTCCAGAATTGAAAAATTGCTCTTTTCATTATCAAAACAAAATGTTCATATTCTTCACTTTCTTTCTCTCCTCCCCCCCCCCCCACTGTCTCTTCTCAATCCAAGTGGCAAAATAAAGATTTGAAAATGTCCTCTAATGGCAGCACAGGTGTCTCCTCTATGCTTTTCTGCAGATTCACAGGTCTCTCAAATTTGTTTAGAAAATCCTACATTTATTTTCTCTGAATCAACAACAGTTTTCCCTTTGAGTGTCTTGGTTTGTGATTTTCCAGTCAGATGTAGCAACTGCAAAGAAAAGCCTCAACTCATGGTGTTCCTCTTGTGCTTTGTGTACATGCACTCACAATGGCAAATTTGGTGGTCACTCCTGCTGTAGAACAGAGGGAGAGGCACAAAACCAGCCCTAGAAGGCCAGCGTGAAACACATTCAGAACCCCATTGTGCTTGTCTATGGCAAGATTTTAAAACCAGTTTGTCATTTGTTGGTGGTACCAAGGAGTCAATTCAGAAGATGGAGTTGACCAAAACAGCAACTCCCCTTCATCCCCCATATGCTAGTCTAGATTATTGTGGTCACACAAAATGCAGGCAGAATTTTCTTTGAGTCCAAGTGTGACACTGAAACAAACACAGGCCGCATCCTGTGATGAGTGCACTAAGATTCAGGTGCAGGAACAGGGTCCATGTGATAACACTTCCCCTCTTTTAGCTGAAATAAAGTTTGGGGATATAGAATAAAAACAAAGGACCCTCTCAGGAAGGAGGTGCACAAGTAATAAGATGTGAAAAAGGGACTCTGTCTAGGTCTGACTTATCTTGGATGTCCAGGGCAAAATAGCTACATTCGAGTGCCTCCCATCTTCAGCTGGGCCACCCAGGCAGATTGTTTGGAGCCAGTGACAGTTGATTAGGGAAGGAAATGGGGGCTGAAGAAGGGGAGGCAGGGTCGGGGGTGCATGAGAGCCAGCAGTGGGGAGGGCAGATGCCATCAAAGCAGGATACATGCAAGGATAGAGAGGTCACAGTGAAGCCCACCAATCTGTGCAAATAATTTAGCGGAATACTCGTCATTTTTTTTTTTTTTTACATGAAGGAAGAAGGCTGGTGGCAAGACCCTCACAATGGCCCAGGTGTAGACAATGATCTTCCCATCACAGAAAGGAAAAGAAGCAACCAATGTCAGGGGAGATAATGCAAAGGACAGGAGAGTCACTAGGTAGGTGTCTGAGGCTGCCTCACCACAGTGACCATGCCCTGCGCTCTAGCATGAGGACATGCAGAGGACAACGAACCCCCAAAGGAGCCTGAGAATCCATGTTGGAACAGAACCTGGAATAGTGGGCTCTTCACAACAACCCATGGCAAGAAATGGGCACAGGAGAGTTAGAAGAGAAAACAGAAATGAACATGGCTTAGAGTGACATAGTGGGCTCACCTTGGGAGAGTTACAGGCACTTTTTAAAAGTGAGTGAACTGGAATATTTGCTGTGTTTTGTTTGGCCTGGGCTAGAACGCAATGCACAGGAAAGTCATCCTGGTGTAGAGAGGAAAAAGCAAGCAGACTTCTAATCAGCTTCTTCACTGCTGTGACTCTAGAACCTGACAAGAAAAATTAGAGAAGAAAAATGTGCTTGGGGGCTTAAGGTTCAGAGGTCTCAGACCTTAGAGTCCATTGCTCTGGGCCTGAGGTCGGGCAGAAATCATGGTACAAGAGTGTGGCAGAGGGAAGCAGCTGGGAACATGGCACAAGGAAGCAGAGATATAAAACCCAAAGGCATGTCCCCAGGGACCCGCCTCTTCCAGCCCCACACTATCTGCTTCCAGTGACCATCCAGTTAATCTCTATCAGGGGATTAATGTACTGATCAGGTTTATAACCCAATCCTGTCACTGCTAAGCTTTCCTGTATTATAGTGTAAATCGAGGATAGACCTGCACAACCCTGGGGATAGTCAGCTGACCTTCAATGACTGTGGAAGACAGGGTCCAGGGATGACCCACAGGGCTGTTCCTATCCATGGCTGTACAGCCATGGCTGTTCAAGCTTGAGGGGGCACCTCATGTCTAAACCACAGCACTCTGAGCTTTCATCTTTATTACAAGGCTATGAGACAAAAATCATAGACAGTTGAGTCTCCTTATCTGTAGGTTCTATGTGCATCTGTATGATCTCCTCCATAGATCAAAAGTATTCTAAAACAAAACAAACAAACTTGTGTTCAGACATTTTTGTTTTTCACCATTCTCCCCCAAGCAATACAGCATAGCAGCCATTTACCCAGCATTCCCACTGCCTTAGGGGTGAGAAGCAAGCTAACTATCAGGTAAGTACAGGATGACATTTAGGTTATGCAAATACAGTTACATAAGGGGCTTGGACAGCCATGGATGGCACATCCCCAGGGGTCCTCCCTGGACACTATCCTCCATAGACACTGAAGGTCAGCTAACTATCCCCAGAGTCCTTTCCAGACCCCATCCTCCACAGACACCAAAGGACAGCTGGCTGTTTTTTTGTTTTTGTTTTTGTTTTTTTGCATAGAGTTTCAGAGAAACCCCAGCTGGGGAAGCAGTGGTTCTCCTTCTATACTTCTCCCTCAGTCTCCAGATCCTTGTTAGCAGCAAAGAACACTCAATCAGAATGTGCTGGTAGAATGGAAAGTGAAGCCTCCGTCTGGGTCTGCAGGCTTTCACTACTCTTCCATCTACTCTTCCTTATTAAATGAAAAAGACCTTCAGCTCCTGGTAAGAACTGACCCAATCACACTGGCTTCCATACCATCCAGTGAAGAACAGCTATTAATTACACATGGGTACTTTTCATGCTTTGAACTAAATTGAGATGAAGGAATGTTTATGTGTATAAAAGGAATGCCATTGTGAATAATCAACTGGCATGGGAAGAAAGGGGGCTCAATCTCTTTTAGTTTGTGCAAGAATAATGGTTGATTAGAGCATTGTTATGCAAATAATGCTCACCAGGGAGAGAGGGAAAGGAATAACACAAAAGCCACCCAATGAGGTGGACATTCCTATGTGACTTATTTTCTATATACCTTTCCAGTTTTTTTTTCTCTAATATCGCCCTATTTCCCTCACAAAAATTACTTTTTACTCATTGAACAGAAAGTAGGCCCTAAAATTAAGGCCCGATATTATATGTGGCCTTGACATCTGGGGAAATTGAAAAGAACTCAAATTACTAAGTCCCCCTTCCAAACTATCCCTGCAGAGACAGCCTCCTGGCCAGTTACCTCCCCAGCACATGCCAGCTCCTGTTATCCTCTGGCAGTGGCTGCAGAAAGATTCCAGCAAACCCGCTGCATCTTCCAGTGGGAACAGGGTCACCTGGCCCTCTTCACACTAGGAAGCTGCCTCCCACAGCCCCTCTGGAGGGTTAGCATCCTCTCTTGTGAATCACCCCCATAATGAGTCACCTGAACCAGGGAACAGCGTGTGTGGCCCTATCAATGTCCAGTGTATCTCTCTGGCCTGAGGATCGGTGATCACAAGCTGCTGTGGGGTCTTTTGTGTGGTATCCAGTGCTGAGTTCTCCTCAAAACCTCTCCCCCAACATGTAAATTAGAGGACATTAAAGCAAGTCTGGAGGACTTTAAGAATGTTCTGTTGCTTGTTTGAGGTGGTCACTGGACCCTAGGAAGGCCAAGGAGGTACCCTGTCTTGAAGAAATTAAAACTGTTTAAGTCCCACGTCACCCAACAAGTCCTTTGTGCTGACTGTGGCAGAGATTCACTGGTCCTGCCTTCCCAGAATTTGGGGTTTCTCAGAGTCCATGTGTGTGCCCATCTATTCTACAAAGCAGAACTCCCAGAAACCTTGTGATGGAAAACAACGCACACTTATCTTGGGTTTTCTGGCTCAGAAATCCAGGCACAGCTGAGCTCTCTGCTTCAAGGTGTCTCACGAAGCTGCAGTGACAGTCGCAGCCACTGTCCTCGCAGCCCACCCACACACCTCACAGCACAGGAGGTGCTGTATGTCCCACAGAGTCCAGAACCTCCCACCCTGAGGGAGGGGAGTTAGGAATTGCAAACGTGTCATCAGCCGGGACCTTAGCTCTGTATCTTATCTCTTCTGGTTTCATAGCTGCTCCTCATATTCACCTCTACAGACTCATGTTCCTGAACTATCTGCTGAGACCCTGGAGATGCAAAATATATTTATTAAGCTATTATTTTCTTTTCCAAAGACTTTCTTCACCATAAATAGGGTTTCTATATGATGTTCTGAGCATTTGGCTGAATTTCAATTCCAGTTAAAGCATGAATGTTTCTATAAGTTCACCCTAAATATTCCATAGGAGAGAGCTACACTAGTACTTTTCATTATCTACCTGAGTTCCAAATTTAACTGGGGTTCCACATTTCTATTTGGCAAATCTGATGACCCTACCATAGCATCCCCTGCCCTCCTTCTTCTGTGAAGTGCATGTACAGTGTGTGCAGAGTCACCCCTTTCTCAATTTGTGCCCCGTAACCTTAGGGAGTCTTAACTGACAATGAGTGTGATGCAGGGCAATATGTTAAACGATTCACTTCTGCATTGATGACAGCTCCTAATGTCACAAAGAAAAATCCTCAAATGATAAATTCAGTGCATAGTCCAAATGCCATGGCAAAACCACACATGTAGCCCTATTAAAGGCCAGATTTGAAGATTAGAACTTTTGAGGAGGTAAGACATTTTTAAAAACCCTAATAATCATATGGAGGGTTTAATATTTTCATTCTTAAGAAATTAGATGCTGAATGAGAAAGACAAAAGGGAGACTCCTTTTATGGAAATTTATAACCCTAAGTATTTAATGAGGATGCACATGCGGTATTCACACTAGGTTGTTGTGGAGAGCAAGGAAACCTCCGAGGAACACTCAGGCTCTTATTAGTCTTAAAAGGCTTCTAAAACAGCAAAATTTCCATTCAACCAGAAAAATAATTAGATGTATTAAGTAAAAACATTTTCTCTATAGCCATCTCATTAGCAATGGAAATAAAGTAATTTGTATCATTAAAGTGAAGGTGTGAATTACAGGACCATTCCCATCATAATATTAAGAAGGTAAAATTTGGGCTTGTTTTTGTAAAACTAAAATGAGCAGAATTAGAAAGTTTACCCATCAAATTCCTCCTCAAAATATAAAAAAGAAAGCAATGCTACATGGGTTCTTCAAGCTAATCCCCCACGTGAGAACATCTGCATCTGCCAACTACCAGGGAGATGCAAGTTGGCTGCAGATTTGGAGAGATTTTCATGATTCCACCACCTGTCAGGATGGTGCTCAAAGAATTTCAAGAAAGAGATGTAAGAAGGTTAAGCAAACAGAAGTCTGGAGAGAAGCAGCTCTGACTGTCTACAGAACCTATGGCCTCTAACCTGGCCACACAGCAGAATTCAGGGAAGGACCAGACATGGAATGTCTCTGGGGGAAGTCTCCCCAAACCCCCAGAACACAGGAGGGGAGAGAAAGTAGCATTCCTCAGAATATCCAGTCATGAAAACACCATGTGAACCCCTCTATTTTGCACATCCCCAATAATGGGCTCTTGATTAGAAGAAGGCATATTCAATGCTTGTGCAATTCTAACAGAATGTATTCTACTGTCTATTACTAAAAAGAATGGAGGAGGAGGAAGATGAAGGAAGGGGAGGGTGAAGGATGAAGAAGAAGGAAGAGATGAGAGGATGAGAAAAAGGGAGGAGAAGAAGGACATTCAGGAGAAGAAATGGAGATTCCGTGGAAAACATGAACCAATCTATGCAATAGAATGACCAACAACTGTTTTTTCAAAACCTTCTAGAAGCCAGAACAGACTTATCAGGCCTGATGATTCACTCTCAGGCATGTTAGGTAAAACAAAACCAGGATCCCTTTAAGACTCAGAACCAATTTTTACTCCTATGGACATACTGACAAGTGCAAATTGCTTGATTATTTGCCAGCTTGGTAGCGGATGCACATCACAGAGCCAAGAGAGAAGAGCATTCTCACCTGGCCAAGTTTCTGTTCCACACTCTGACCAGCCTGGCTGGACCAGCATGACACCTGAAAAGCTGGCACTGGCCCCTTCAGTAATCACCACTCCTCACCTGTGCCACTCAGTACTAGTGGGACCACTGGCTGCAAATAAGGGACAGCTTTTTAACTTTTATGAATTTGGGTTTAAAGGCCACATGTGGCTGTGACTACTCAGACACACAAGTAGTCAGAGGTTACACATTTTCTAAGGCAGAGGTTTGCTCCTGACTTCCCCAGGAAGCTACCTAAAACCTGATGAACCATCCTAACAGAAGGCGCTCCATGAGCATGGAGAGTGGAAATCATGAAGGGGAGATCAGTAACAATGGAAAAGGAGCTTTCAAAAGACTTGCTTATGGGAGGCCAGACAAATAGAAAGGCAGCCATGGATGTGTCCAGTACTTTTAAAGTGAAATCACCAGTGACCACTGAAACGACCCCCCCCAAACACACACACACACACACACACACACACACACAAACTCACACACACACACACACAAACTCTCACACACACACACATGGTGTTCTACTCAAGTGAGGCACATTTATAGAAAGTTCTTGTTAAACATGACTTAAGTTTTGATGCTTAAATATGAGAGCTCTAGGTGGACATGATGAACTAGACTTCAATAAACCTGCATGAACCCTCTGCTACCACTTACCTTTCTTCTTGGTCCCGGAGCTATGCCTGCCCTCAGAGGCAGCACGGGGAGGCTTACACAACAGTTTGCCCTGATAAAAAAAATCCACCATTCCCACCTACCCATCACTCTTTCTCTGAGGCCAGAGGAAGATGCATTTGGAGCCTACTCTCCCTAAAATTGTACTGAAGCTCTCATGACATTTGCAGCCATGGATCTATTTGGAAACTGAGATAACTTGATATATTTCTAAAAATGAATCATTGCTTTACAGCACAAAATATTTATTTTTTAAAAAACTAGCAACCTACAGTTGAATGTCAATATGTAAAGTCCATGAAAGGGTTCTGGACCCAAGACCCATGGACAGTGATGGAATAGAACAACACACCACCATGATTTATACCACACCATCACCATGGAGCTTCCTGCAACATCTCCTGCTCCTAAAAGTCATGGAGTGAGAGGGAATGAGGTCTCCTCCAAGCACATTTCAACATCCACATAAAAAGTGCACATTTCAGCCAGAGGCCCATGGGGTGAGTCTGCACTTCACCACCCCTAACATGGAAGAAGCTGACCAACATCCTGGGAGCAGGGACCAGTGGGGATGTTTCTGGTTCCTGCATTCTGGAGGCTGTGAGGGTCTTACAGGCCACCCAAGCTCTGTAGCCTGGCACTCACTTTCTGTTCTCAACCTCAGTAACTAATTTCTTCATCTTTTCTTAGCCATCTTATGATCTCCTCAATCCCTTTGACTTTATGAACAATCACTCTAAAAGAAGAAAAAAAATTACTTTCCAGTAAAACACAAAAAGGTGAATTTTAAGAAAATGGAGTTTACATTATTAACAGTAGGAAGAGGTCCAAGTGGAGACCATGACATTCTGCACAACCCAAAAGGGTTAAAATACAGGAGGTGGAGGTAAATCAAGGGGTGCCCACAACTCAAAGGTGAGGGACCCATGCTCAGAGCTTTAGTTTCACTCTACTCTGTCCCTCCTCCTCTCTGCCCCCTCTTTCCTCTCCTCTCTTATTACCAAGGAGCACAAATTTGGAAGTGTATGTTAAAAAAGCAAGTATGAACTACTTTATGAAAATAGTTTCATCTCAATTTTGTAAATGGAAAGACTATAATCTTTTAGGACAAATTTATTTAGTGTTTAAGTTGTAAATTACACACCATATCCTGCATTTTTTTAGAGAATACATCATTTTCTATGCAGTGACTGTCAAACTAATCTGATCATCATTGTAATAAAGATCAAATGCAAAGAGAATTTAGGCATAGAGTAATTATTTGAATTTTCAATGTAAAAAAATTCTTTTATTCACTGACCAGGCTAAATAGGAGGCTTCTTCTATTGTTTCCCTTCTGTGTTTACTTTGTAGAAAAAAAATGCAAGTAATGCCTATTGACAACTGGGGCCATTAACTATGGTGTTATGAATCTAAAACCTGGAATGGTCATCAATATCTGTGGCTGAGAAATCCACTGGCTCAATACATGTTACTTTTAAAGGGAAACAAATTTACAAATACCTTTGCCTGCTCCCCAAGTTGTGCACCAGCCTTGAGGTTCTATTTGTTTTGCTTTGTTAATTTGAAATATTGAATGGCCAAAAGCAGCAAATGAAAAAGCACCATACAGATCCTTGCTTTCTTCATCCTTCAATTCCACAAGATACTTAGATTTCCCTCAAACTCAAATAAAATTGGAGGAAGGGGACATTTGGCTTTACAATTCATGTTTCTTTGCCTCAAATGACTAGAGGCATAAAAAGTCAGAGAATAACTGAAGGAGTGAAGGAAAACCTCTAAAGTTAATCCTTTAGTGCTCAAGTTTAGATTTTATCCAAGATTGTGGTATTATCTGTATAAAATGGAATTTTTCAAAGGAAACCCTTGAAAATTCTGTGAATCTTTTATTTTATTTTATTTTTTTCATCTTTCATACATTTGATTCAAGTGAGTTATGCACTTCCATTTTTACCCCAAATACAAATTGCAGAATCATATCAGTTACACATTTACAATGTTTACATAATGCCATATTAGTGACTGTTGTATTCTGCTGCCTTTCCTATCCCCTACTATCCCCCCTCCCCTCCCCTCCCATCTTCCCTCTCTACCTCATCTGTTGTTGTTCAGTTCTCTCCCTTCTCCCCCCTTTCCCCTCACAACCTCATATATGTGATTTCTTATAACGATGAGGGTTTCCTTCCGTTTCCATGCAATTTCCCTTCTCTCTCCCTTTCCCTCCCGTCACTCATCTCAGTTTAATGTTAATCTTTTTCTCATGCTCTTTCCCCCTGTTCAGTTCTTAGTTGCTCTCCTTAAATCAAAGAAGACATTTGGCATTTGTTTTTTAAGGTTTGGCTAGCTTCACTTAGCATAATCTGCTCTAATGCCATCCATTTCCCTGCAAAAATCCATGATTTTGTCATTTTTTAGTGCTGCATAATACTCCATTGTGTATAGATGCCACATTTTTTTTTATCCATTCATCTATTGAAGGGCATCTAGGTTGGTTCAACAGTTAGATATTGTGAATTGTGCTGCTATGATCATTGATGTGGCAGTATCCCTAAGGTATGCTCATTTAAGGTCCTCAGGGAATAGTCCGAGGAGGGCGATAGCTGGGTCAAATGGTGGTTCCATTCCCAGTTTTCCCAGGAATCTCCATACTGCTTTCCAAATTGGCCGCGCCAATTTGCAGTCCCACCAGCAATGCACAAGTGTACTCTTTTCCCCACATCCTCGCCAGCACTTAGGGAATCAACCTAACAAAAGAGGTGAAAGATTTATACAATGAAAACTACAGAACCCTAAAGAGAGAGATAGAAGAAGATCTTAGAAGATGGAAAAACGTACCCTGTTCATGGATAGGCAGAACTAACATCATCAAAATGGTGATATTACCCAAAGTTCTCTACAGGTTTAATGCAATGCCAATCAAAATCCCAATGGCATTTCTTGTAGAAATAGATAAAGCAATCATGAAATTCATATGGAATAACAAAAGACCCAGAATAGCAAAAGCAATTCTAAGCAGGAAGTATGAATCTGGAGGTATAGCGATACCAGAGTTCAAACTGTACTGCAAAGCAATAGAAACAAAAACAGCGTGGTACTGGTACCAAAACAGGCAGGTGGATCAATGGTACAGAATAGAGGACACAGAAACCAATCCACAAAATTACAAGTTTCTTATATTTGATAAATGGGCTAAAAACATGCAATGGAGGAAGGATAGCATCTTCAACAAATGGTGCTGGGAAAATTGGAAATCCATATGCAACAAAATGAAACTGAATCCCTTTCTCTCGCCATGCACAAAAGTTAACTCAAAATGGATCAAGGAGCTTGATATCAAATCAGAGACCCTGCACCTGATAGAAGAAAAAGTTGGCTCCGATCTACATATTGTGGGGTCAGGCTCCAAATTCCTTAGTAGGATGCCCATAGCCCAAGAGTTAATAACAAGAATAAACAAATGAAACTTACTTAAACTAAAAAGTTTTTTCTCAGCAAGAGAAACAATAAGAGAAGTAAATAGGGAGCCTACATCCTGGGAACAAATCTTTACTCCTCACACTTCAGATAGAGCCCTAATTTCTAGAATATACAAAGAACTCAAAAAATTATACAATAAGATAACAAATAACCCAATCAACAAATGGGCCAAGGACCTGAACAGACACTTCTTAGAAGAGGACATACAATCAATCAATAAGTACATGAAAAAATGCTCACCATCTCTAGTTAGAGAAATGCAAATCAAAGCCACCCTAAGATACCATCTCACTCCTGTACGATTGGCAGCCATTAGGAAGTCAAACAACAATTCAGTGAATCTTTATCTGTTAATTTCACAGGTTGCTCAGAAGCAGGGACTTCAACTTCTTCCTAGGAGAGCACTAATTAAGCACAAATAAATTCAGCACTCAGGAGACCCATGGAGGACAGAAACTTCTGGATGCAGTGTTGCAGTAGACCAAGAGTGGTAACTCACCAGCCACCCAGCTGTAAAATCAGGAACCATCAGAGGCCTAAGAAAGCTCTGCACTCAGTCCCTCCCAGAGTGAGAATGGCAGAATTATGGCACGTTATATCACAGGATCCTAAGAAGACCCAGCTCCTACTGGAACATAAAGGCACACAATGGGAAAAGTGAATTCCAAATAAATCATGTCATTCAGTCACTATTAGCACATGATGACAAATGGCTTTGACTACTGTTCTCTGGTTTTATAAGATGCTAACATAGCAAGCTGTGTGTGAGATGTATGGGAACATGGCAACTATTACAGAATTCTAAAGTCATCTCAATTTTATTTTAAACAAAATTTGGTACTAATATTTTTGCCACTTTTTCTCCAAATATACAGATTCCTCATTTCCAAAATATAAAATCCCCTCCTAACACTGAAGCATTAGCTCTTCCCCATCACACTGTCTATTTGTAGCTCAGTTTATCTTTATGCAACAACTACCATGTTCCTGGTTTAACGCTGGCCTAAGATGTTTACAGAAATATTAACTGTGGTCCACACCCTTGCAGAACTCACATGATAGCTACAGAAACCAGACAGTGACACAGTGGACCAGGGAATTCCATTCCCTATTCTAGTAAGTTGCCTAGAAGGAATTCCTTCACCTTCTAATGTTTTTGAGAATGGGATGCATCGTGCATTTGACAGGGTATCAGCATTGCAATTGGCATCATTTTTTTTTCTCAATGGTACAAGCTAACAGTGGTGCATTGTTCATGGAGGGGATTTTAGATTCCATGGAAGATGGGGATGAAAGTCTAAATTAGTCTATCATGATTCATGGAAGCAAAAAGGGAGAGGCTCCATGAGGGGTGGGACATGGGCCAGTGACTCTCTGGTGCTGGGACAGAAGTGGACATTTGCCCCCCTTTCTTCCACAGTCATGGTATCTAATCTGTTCTCTACCATTTTTTTTTCTTCCCAGATTCCCTTCCCTGCCTGGGCTGAGCATACCCAGATCTTTCTACCAAGTCTATTCTCCACCCTGTGACCCTCATATTCTGCATTTTGTCCATATTTATTGAGTATGAAGGACAAATAGAACTTATATTTTTTAATGAAGTTTCCAGTGTAGAATGATTACTGTGATCAAACTAATTAACACACCATTGCTTCTTCTTTTCTTTGGGGTAGGATGGCCATTGTGCCCTGGCCTGGGTGGCTTGGGATTGAGTGGCCTTCCTGTGCTTCCTGCTCAGTTGGCTGGATGCCAAGGTCTCCCAGGTACCAGGAAACAGAGCCAGACCCTGCCTCCACAAAGAAATAAGTCTCTTGACATTAATTACCTTGTGCTACTCTCTTGAGATCTGGGATTTCTTCATGTGACTACCTGCTGTTTCCTTAATAGCAAGACAATGTATAATCTTATGATATCTTCAAAATAATTTCAATCTTAATTTTGAATTAAAAATTACATTGACTAGACATGACAAATCAATGGAAGACAGTCTCCTGGATGGGATCCCAGAATAGAAAAAGGGCATTAGATAAAAATCTAAGGAAACCTGAATAAATAATGTACTTTAGCTAATAATAACGTGTAAATATTGGTCTGTTACTTGTATCAAATGCAGCACAACCAAGCAAAATTTTAATAACAGGGGAAATTGCAGGTGAAGTGACTCTACTGGAGTGGTTGAGTCTGCTCAATTTTTTTTTATAAATCAAAAATTGTTTTAGAAATAAAGCCTATTAATATACAAAGTTCCAGCTAATTTAGATGGATAAGTTCTAGAGATCCACACTACACAATCATGCCTGTAGTTAACAACAAGAAATCATTCACTTAGAAATTGTCAGGAGCATTGCTCTCCAGTTGAGTACCCTTCTAACACCCTGCACAAGTGTACACACCAAGCCACAGGGACACCTGCCCCCACCCGCACAGGTGCCAGGGATCCATCTGTTACTTGAAGGTGGTGATGGTATCAACAGGTGTTTGGCACACCAAACTCCCCAAATTGTGCATATTCAACGTGTGCTGCTCTTTGTATATCAATTTTACCTCAGTAAAGCTGCTTCTAAAAATATATTAAAACAACTGCCTACATCCTAAAACTTCACATTGATTGGATGCATGGTTCTGCTTTGCCCAGCATAAGGACCTGTTGGGGCTGGCCTCTTCATGGGCTCAATACTGCAAGGGGTCAGACTCTAAATTTTCTTTCCCCCACCTTAAGCAGTTTTCCCCTGTCCCCAGGGTCCTGATGCCACAGTGGTCAGGGAAGTCCTTGGACTCACAAGATCGGCACTGATGCTCGATGGCTCATGGCTTGCTCTCAAAAGGCCTGATGGGTATGTGAAGGTGGCTCTGTAGTGGACATTTCAGTGGCCCTCCAAACAGCACAGCCTTGCTCAGAGAAGGCCACCTCTCCCACTTCCTGCTCCAATTCCCTTGGCATCTATCCCTGCAGAAGAGCAGGACCTCACACTACTCAAGTCTTCTTGCCCCAGTTAGCTCCCCATCCAGGCCAACATGTCCCCTATAGGTGCAGAGGTGGGATGCCTTATTCCACTGCTCCTCCAGTGCAGCCACTCAATGTGTGGCCACCAAGGCCTTGCTGTCTGCAAAGTGCATTCAGGCCAGGCACCTGTGGCTACTCCCACCTAATGGGCAGATTCACCTAGAGCTCTGGGGGTGGCTCTGGCAAGTCATATCCTTCTCCCTACACTTGCTGTTTGTGTGGAGAGGGATGGACCTCACAGCACACCTCTGCAGAAACACTCCCTGGGCTGTCCCCACCATCCCCAAAGTTCCTGAGGCTCTGATGCAGGACTATTTTCAGTGGGGTTGTCTTAGAGAAAAGAGTTTGTGTTAAAAAGAGTGACAGAGATCTTAATATTTAAGATACAAATAAAAAGGAAAACCACCAAAATTAATTTCCTACCCATCTTTGAAAAAGAGAGTCATGGCTATATTCACAGAGACTCAGGATGCTGAGGCAGGATCACAATATCAAAGCCAGCCTCAGCAATTTAGTAAGGCCGTAAGCAACTTAGTAAGACCCTGTCTTAAAATTAAAATGTGGCTAAGGGGTTAAGCACCCCTGGGATCAATCGCCAGTGAACCCCTGTCACGAGGGGGCAAAATTGTGACATATGCAGTTGAGAGGAGAAATAAAGAATTTCCACACACTTCCGCCCTTTCAATGCTTTATTCACTCAAATAACTCAATGCAATTTCTCTCTATAGGTTCTTAATCAAGAAAATGACAATCCTTAAAGCTAGACACTGCAATAGACATAATTAATTCAGAGCAAACAATTCTAGATTAATTCTAAGCACTGCAAAGCACACTTAATCACGATCGGCTAATGACAGACATTCGCTCTGCATGCTACATTTAAAGGACTTAAGACTTAAACTTTGAGTCCAGCAGATGCACACTCACTCAAGCCATGCTGATCAGGTCTGGAACCAAGGCAGGCTTTTCCTGGCATGGAGTGGATGACTGGTTTAGGAAGGGGTCAGAGGGAGGAGTTGCGGCTTTTACCAAGGCCCAGATGAGGTGATAGAGTGTGAGAGTGGTCAGGATCATGCAGAGGCTCATGAAATGATGACAAGTGATGGAATGTCAGGTCCTCATCAGGCTCTCCAGCTCGAGTGCATCCTTGTTTCTGCTGGCTGAATCCCGGTTCATTTGCTCTATCATTGATACTAAATTTTTGAAGTTTTTTGACCCCCTTTCAATCCTTATCAGCTACTATCAGATTTCTCAGTGACATCATTCACCCTGGGTTCAGAAACATCTGGTTCTGTGGTCTCCACCCTGATCTTCTTGCCTTTCCCTCTTATTAGGCAAGGACAGCCTTCGTGAGGCTTCACTTTCTTTATGAGGGTGAGGCAAAGGAACTTGTTTGAGGACATACTGGAGGGATCTATGGGTGTGCCCGGTGAAACTGCAGGTTTTTAAAATGGAGTTGCTTAGGCTAAGACCTAAGGGCATCCTACAACCCCCCCCCCAAAAAAAAAAAAAAAACAAAAAAAACAAACAGGGAATTGGTTACTAATCTACTTACCACAAAAACAAGTTGAACAGAGCAGCAAGCAGAGCAGAAAAGGAGGGCAGGCAGCCAGTCCTGGGACCTCCTTCACCTTATATTGTGGACTGAGGAGCAGGGCAGGCTGCATTCCCAGGCCTTGCCCCTTGGCCAGAGGTCTCTGCGCATGTGCAGCACATCTCCCCCACCTGCTGGCAGTGGGGAGGGCACAGGCTGGTGAAAAGGGTTCGGCCTGAGCAGCTGAGTCCCCTTTAGAGCTCAGGTGGAAGAGATGCCTCCTGGCCCTCAGAGAAGCCACCTTTACTGCAACTTTATGACCCCTGCCTTAGTAGGAAGCACAATGAAAACAAATAATTCCTCATATCTAATGGTACAGCTCATTGGGCTGGCCACTGCACACACCTGGAACACCCTTGGGCCACAAGGCCTCCTGCCATCCCTCAGGCTCCCCTTTGTGCTTTGCTTTGTTATGCAAAAATACTTAACCAGAGAGATGTCCTCTTAACACATTTTAAAGGCAAAATACCACATTCTTAACTACTGGCAGCTAGGGTGCAGAACTCTAGGTCTCACTCACCTGACATGCATGTGCCCATGTAGCTTTGACCAACATCTGTTTCTCTCCCTCACCCCTGGTGACCACCATTTATTCTCAGCCTCTGTAAGATTACATTTTTTGATTGCCCATAAAGTGAGGTTGCTGGGCCATATGGTTTTTCTACTTTTATTCTTCCAAGCAACCTCCACACTGCTCTCCATTTTGTCTGCACAGATTTGCAAATTTGTAAATCCTCTGTGAGTAATGCTTCATGGGAATTGAGGAGGGGGAAAGTGGTGAGTCAGCCACACACTTCCAACCAGAGGAGTTATTAGGGGAATGGCCATGCAAGCTTGGAGCCCACAGAAAATAAGCTTAGTGGCCTTGGAGAGTGGCTCTGCCATGCATAAATCTTATGGAAGGTGAAGTTCCTGGCAGAAGTACACAGCACACATGCCTTGGGAACCATCAGGCTGGAGGTTTTGTGCTGGGTCTGCCCATTCTGAGGGTCTGAAAGAGAGGCTTCACCAAGTTTCTGTTCTCCCCAGTCCTATCAGTCTAAAGCCCTGAAATGGTTTCCTGATGACTTCTGAAAAACCTGCCATCAGCTGGACACAGCACTTCCTTTTCCCACTTGCTGCTTCTCAGGCTGGCAGTGACAGCCTCCCCCATGTCCACGAGTACTGCAGTGGATCTGCTGGCCATCTTGCAGCTGTATGCACTTCCATTTCTGCAGATCAGTGCCTAAGAGGGACTGAGTCCACAAGACCCAGGCCCCTCCACTTTCACCCAGGATGAGATTAGACACATCCAGGGCTGAATGACTCCCTGCGGAAAGTTTTGTTCTTCTGGTTCTAAACCCAGAGGGACATGAGGCTGAAGCCACTTCCATGAGGGAAGAGCCTGTCTGACAATGGGACACACACGGCAGAGGGCAAAAATGAAAGTGAAGATAAATTGTACCCTGATGAACCCCTGGATGCTACTGGATCTGCAGTCCACTCTTCCCTTGAATACTTCAGCTACACAAAATATGACTCCTTATTGTTTGTTTAAGCCTTTGTGAATTGGATTATCTGTGAATTTCAAATGGAAGATAACAAACTGAAACATTTCATAAACTCAGGACAAACTTTAATGTAATTTTTTTTGGTTTTCTACTATGTAGACTAGCATCTCTCTCCCAGAAGAAGGAAGCGAGGAAGAAGGGAGAGTGAGGGTTTGAAGGAAGTCTCTAGCTGAGCAGTCAGCCTGAGAAGGGAAGGGCAGACATCGATGATCTTACCATTGCCACAGAGAAAAACCATCTGCACTCTGAGTGAGATCACTCATGAAATAAAGAGCTATTAGGCTTGTCTGGCTCTTTCACAGCTTTCTAATTAAATAACCATCTTTAAAAATCTTGTATTTTGAAATAAAGTAATTTAAATAATTTTAGTTAGATGGGAAATTACATGGACCAGTGGTGTTGGATAAACCAGACTGTTCCAAAATGATTTGCTGGAAACCCTTTTCTAAAACACCTAACATGCCTGAGATTCCATGCCCTAGGCCACACCTGTGGTCCAGAAAAAAAGGGCTGCTACCCCAGCATGGGGGACTCTCCAGACACAAAGAGACTAAGTCTGAAGATAAGGGCCATGGTGACAACTTACCCCTGATAACTGGGCTTTTTGAGGGTTTGGACTCACATAAAAACCACTGTAGAGCCACTGTCAAATCTTGCTTTTTCTAGGAAAAGTACAATAACTGCAGATGCAGAGACAAACCCCAAATCAGGCAAAAATATCTCAGTCAAAAGCTCAAGCCCCTCAGGTCCACAGAGGAAGCTCTGGTGGGCCTGGAGGACCACGACCTTCTGGACACAGAGGAGAAAGCAGAGAGCCCACAGAGCAAGAGGGTGGAACTCTGAAGAAAAATCTGAAATGTTTGAGCATCCTTTGATTTTGAAAAGGCCAATATTCAGAAATACAGATGTAGGAAAGAGACTAACAAAAGAAATTTCTAAATATTGCTGCAGTCTGACTGGGCACAAATCACCCAGCCGCCACAAAGCACTTGTATGTTCAAACAGGAAACTTTATTGTTTGAACTCCAACAACACTCCATGCACACTCCCCGGGAACTCTCCTGAATGCCACCAATGCGGCCCCTCTCCAGCACACCACACCAACCGGAACTCCCTCCACCAGAACTTTACCAACCAATGCAAACTTCCCAGGAAATCCCTGAGAACTCCAAAGTAGTGGGCGCCTAAGGCCGACAGCAGAGGTCTATATACAATTGAATCAATCCAGCATCATCTTAATGGCTCGCCTCTCAACCATTACTTATGGCAAAATGCCAGGGGCCATTCCGACTTGGCTGTGGCTCTCAACGTCTCCCCCCTTCTATTTAATTAAACAATAAGCAATGTGGCTTAGGGACCCTGCCTGTCTTTGGTTGTCCAATACTACATATGGTCCTTAACTGTCATCGGATGAGCTGAACTCAAGGTGTCAGCCTCCTGTCTTAGGTTGGTACCATTGCAATTGGATCTTACCCATCATTGACTACCAGTCCAGCATACAGCCATACTTGTGGATAGGCATTTGCAGCAGTGTGGGGGGTGAGGTTCTTTGCCTCACCTCTGTTGGCCTCAAATTTTGTCCTTGGTGCCAGTGGGGGGGTGAGGTTCTTTGCCTCACCTCAGCCCCCAAATTTGGCCTTGGTACCAGTGGGGGGGTGAGGTTCTTTGCCTCACCTCAGCCCCCAAATTTGTCCTTGGTGCCAGTGGGGGGGTGACGTTGTTTGCCTCACCTCTGTTGGCCCCCAAGTTTTAGACCATCACAAGCAGAAGGGAGGAGGATGCAAAATGAAATGACACCAAGCCAAATGTCGGTTCCTTTTGGAAAAATTGTACCACTGATGGCACCATCAGCAAAGATACCCCAGATCATCCACAATTCACTGCACCAACAGATAGTTCACAATGCATACAAGAGATACAGAGTCCAGGCAAGTTCTGCAAGCAGTTCAAAGCAGAGGAATCCCTCAATATGTCCATTTTCTCCCAAAGTAAATCAACTCCTTGATTGAGCATCACTTGTTGAGTTATTATTCACTGATGCATCAGTTTATACAGTTTGTTGTAATAGATATCATTGAAGCTGTAATTTGGATTTATCTTTGACTTCACCAGCACTGGGATGAAGATAGGAATTCTGGAAATGATGGCTAAAAAAAAATATGTAACATTCCAGCAGGCACTAAGAAAACAATTTTCTGAACAATTTATATTATCCTGAACAGAATTATTAAATATAATGAAAAGGAAAGGTGAAAGTAAACAAACAGATCTGTTAACATCCTTTATTGTTCACATATTAAAACAATCCTCAAAAGCTGTTTGCCCAATGTAAATTAAACCATTTAAATCACGTGAATAAAAAAAAATTAGATCCATTTTTTTCATGAGTGATCCTCATATATAATATGTGAACATACACACATACAGACATACAACACAAAACAGAAGTGTGCACACTTAATACAATACATACAACACATAACATAATAGTAAAGGCCTTGTAGCTTTTCATAGGTGAAATCTCCAATGCAATGTTTAAAAACTCCACAGTCAAAAAATAGAACTGATCAGAAAAACATTAAACTAGGTCTGTATGAGCTCAAAAAATAAATAGAACTTCATGATGTGGGAAAAGGCAATAATAAAATAGATATTGAAAAAAGCATCCTGGTTACCACTGGGTTTGACTCTTCTTTTGATATCTCATCCTTCTTCCTGTAACTTGCATTTGGGTCCGATGGTATTCCCACAAGCAAGCCCCAAGGTTCTTTACATTTGAAATAGGCTTTAATGGTGTTCATTATTCATTAGCCTCCATGTGGGGGAGAACCACTGTTGCAGATGTAAGGATATCAGTTGTTATGAATTTGAGCCAAATCATCTTCTTTTTGGTCTGTAGAAATCACTTTAGTTAATCTCTCTAGAATCCAAATTGCTGCTGTTCTCCCTGTGGAAACACACAAACAGACCCCCAACTCCAGACAATCACTGGGCCAGGACCATTCCATTGTCCTGTTAGAATATCCTTCCAAAGTACCTTAGGCTAATGTACATTTTTTGGACACATATGCATTTCTGAAGCACTAATCCCTGATGAATCCAAATTTTAAAAGTTTAGAGTACAAAGGGTTATTTTAAGTTTATCTTTGGGGGATATATACCCCCTTCCCAATTCCCTGTTTTTGCTCTAATAAGTCCATTTTAATAGTTTGATAAGCTCTTTCAACTCTGCCTTGTCCCTGTGGATTATGTATGGGATTCCTGTTATAGGAGTAATGCCAAATAATGAGCAAATTTGTTTAAAAGAGGTAGAAGTATAACCAGGACCATTATCTGTTTTTAACTGTTTGGAATGCCCACAGTGGCAAAATTTTGTAAGCAATGAGAGATAATATCTTTAGTTTTTTCTCCGGCATGAAGGGAGACCATCAAAAATCCAGAAGATGTATCAACTGTAACATGCAAATATTTTTATTTTCCAAATTCTGGCAAGGGTTTGATGTCCATCTGCCAAATATGGTTAGGTATCAGTCCTCTAGGATTTATTCCAAGATTAACTTGTGGTAAAAAGGTCACACAATTTTGACATTGTTTTATTATTTGTCTAGCTTGTTGCTTAGTTATTTTAAAATGCTTTTTAAATATTAGCATTGATATGGAAGGATTTATGAAAATTTGTAGCATAGAAAAATTATGTTTGTCATGTGTAGTTTTATCTGCTAAATCATTGCCCAAACTAAGGGCTCCAGGCAATCCTGTATGTTCCCTGATATGTCCTATAAAAATGGATCTTTTCTGTCCCAGATTAGACTTTTTATGGTGGAAAACAAAGAGAAAACAGTAAAGGAGGGGAAATCCTACCAGCATCTTCAAGGGATACTATAGCATTAACTATATACTGACTATCAGAAAATAAATTAAACACAGAATCTTTAAACATCACAAAAGCTTGTAATACTACATTAAGCTCTACTTTTTGAGCTGATTGTTTGGGTACTAAAAATGTAAAATTTTGATTAGGGGTTAACTACTGTTGCTGTACCATTATTTGACCCATCAGTGAATATATTTGGACCATTCATGATAGGTGTTTTTCTTGTCATTTTTGGAAAAACTACAGACAACAAAGGGTTAGATGGTAAGTGACTATCAAATGAAACATTAGATTTGCACATGATTAATGCCCAAGTATTTAACTAATTAGCTAACTCATCAATTTGACCCATAGTATATGGAGTAATAATTTTATTGGGAGAAATTCCAAACACTCCCTTTGCTGCTTTTATTCCTTTGAGTATTAATTGTTCTTCAGCCTCAGGATACCTAGTAAGAATAGTGTTAGAAGAATAAAATAAATGTATCCACAATAATGGACTTTCTTGCCAAAATACTCCTATAGGAATATTTTTTTTGGTAGTACAATAAATAATAAAGGAAATCTTATATCAATTCTATCCAAATGCATATTTTCCATATATGTTTCAATGATTTCTAATGTTTTTCTTGCTTCAGGCATTAACATGTGAGATGAATTTGGATCTGATGGACCTTTTAGGATATCAAATAAAGGTCCCAACTCTCCTGTTGGTATGCCTAGATAAGGCATTATCCGATTTATGTCTCCTAATAACTTTTGAAAGTCATTAAGTTATTTGAGTTTATCTACTTGTATTTGAATTTTTGGTGGACGGACCATGGTTGAGGATTATAGAACTCCTAAATAATTAATAGGAAAATTTAATTGTACTTTATCTAATGCAATCTCTAGATTATAATTTTTAATAAGTTTGTAATTTTGGCATAACATTCTAGCAATGTGTTTTTATCTTTGTGTGCTAATAATACATCATCCATAGAGTGAAATATTTGTAGTTCAGGATTTTGATTTCTAAGTGGCTGGGTTGCTTTGTTAACATAAATTTGACACATAGTTGGGCTGTTAGCCATCCCTTGAGGGAGTACTTTCCATTCATATATTAATGGCTCTTGAATCTTGCAATAATCTCCATTTACCAGATTTCTATTTAATGACAAAAATGGGAGTATTATGGGGAGATACGGAAGGTTGTATATGTCCCTCCGCTAATTGTTGTTTTACCAGATCATGAGCTGCTTGTGTCTTTTCTTTAGTCAGGGGCCACTCAGGAACCCATACTGGTCTTTCTAATTTCCAAGTAATTTTTATTATCTCAGTGACCCCTCCTGAAAATTCAATCCATGTATATCTATTTCTTGATCTATTTGTATTGGCACCTCTATACTTTGTCCTTTTTCTCCTAATCTTTTTCCTTTCCTAAAACCTTGTCTAGCCCTAATAGTGGGCACATTTGAATTGATGTTATTTGTTAATGGCAAACCTAATTGATCTAGGACATCTCATCCCCATAAATTTATAAGAAGATGATCCAATATATATGGCTGTATAGTTCCTTCACATCCTTCAGGATCCTTCCAATCTAATACCATTGCACTTTAATGGGGATTAGTTACCACTCCTATTCCTCGAAGTGTTTGAGTGGCTTGTTGTAATGGCCAATGTTTCGGCCACTCTTGACGAGAGATGATGCTAAGGTCTGCACCTGTATCCAGTAGCCCATTAAATTCATGTCCTTGAATATGTAGTTGTAGCATTGGGCGAGAATCTAAATTTAAATACAGCATAGCCCAATCTACACCTGTGGAGCTTAATCCCCTGGAACCTCTTTCTATAGTACTACTGGAAAATTTATCATGCATGCTGAGTATTATTACTAACTCTGCTATTCTATCTCCTGGTGAAATTACTGATATACCTCTTGGAGAACTAGCTATTATTTTGATTTCACCTTCATAATCAGGATCAATTACCCCAGAACTTTTCATAAGTCCTTTTAGAGTAGAAGAACTGCATCCTAATAATAAGCCTACTGTTCCTTGAGGAAGAGGTCCTTTTACCCCTGTGGGAATGATTTGAACTCCCATCTCTGGAGATAGTACTGCTCTGGTGGAGGTGCAGATGTCCAACCCTACACTACTTCTGGTTTGTCTAGTGAGGGATCTAATGGATAATGTGTATTGGCACTACCCTGATGGGGTTGCTGGGTTCCTCCATGGTGTTCCTGGGTTCCTCCTGTGCCCTGTATATTTGTGGCCGTGGGCCCCGGAGCATTGGGCCCCCATGTCCATTTTTTGGCAATGGAGCCCGATGCCTTTCTCCATGATAGTTTACCTTGTCCTTGTCCGTTTTTTGATAATGGAGTACCCTCTATGGTGGCTTGAGAACGCCATTCATTAGCCCAATGTCTCACTCTATGGCATCGTGGGCAAATATCCGGTATTCTACCCCTCTGATACCTAGCTTTGTTAAACCCTCCTCCTATGGGGCAACTCCATTAAAAATGTCCTGTTTGTTCAAAATTGTAGCATGTTTTTGGCCTGGCATCTAAAGCCTGTTGTACTGCAGCTGCCAAGACTTGCCCTTGTTCATTAATGTCTCTAAATAATTTAATATATGTGTTTAAATCTTCATGTTTCCTTGGTTTAATGACCTCCCTGCACCCTTTGTTTGCTTAGTCATAAGCTAGCTGTGTAATTAATGGAATTCCTTGCTCTGTATCCCCCAAAACTCTGGTAGCTGTTTGAATAAGCCTATCTACAAATTCAGCGTAAGGTTCATTAACTCCCTGTATTACCTTAAATATTTGACCTTGTAAATCTCAATGTCCTTGTAAAATATTCTATGCCCTAACTGCATCTGCAGCAGTTTGTGAGTTTATAGCAGGATCATATTGAATTTGTTGTTGCTGATCCTCATAAGATCCTTTTTCTAACAACATATCTAGATTTCTCTGAGGAAAACAGTCTGCTGCATATCGCCTAGCTGTCTCCATGCAAAATTCCTCATTGGCAACCTTCCATAACAAATATTGCCCTCCATTTAGCACAGCTTTACACATACTAGCCCAATCTACTGGCGTCATGTCCAAGTTGTTAATGGATTCGAACATGATTACAGTGAAGGGTCCTTGGGGACCATAGGTTGTTACAGCCTCTTTTAACTGCTTCACTGTTTTGAAATCTAAAACACGGTGAATTCACTGCCCTCCTGCCTGCTCAAGTACAGGGCATGCCAATCTTTCAGGTCCTGAATCAGAATCCCATTTAACAACTACGGGTGTTGGGAGCCCTCCAGCATATGTTGTCTGTATAAGCGGAGCTGTTGGTTGGACAATTACACACTCTGGTGATAGAACGTTGTTAGTAGCAGCATCCTGTTGCAACTTTTTCCCTCCTGATGGCCCTTCTTCCTTTAAATTTTCTTCATCTGTCTGACTAGCTTGAGAAACCTTCTCTTTTGCTTGATCTAGCATGTTTTCTACCATAGTCTGAACCTCTAATATTTTACTTAACATTTTTTGGGTTGTTTTTTTACTAATTTCTGATCCCATATTTCTACTATAAAGATAACACAAAACAAAACCAAAACAGAATGAAACCAAATTGAAATAAAAATGCATTGTATCAATTTTCCTATTTTCTTGAAATATATATTTGTGGTCTATTTCTATCTCTATCTCAGGGGTGAACAACTTCAAACCTTGAGTCAACCATTTTCCCCAGTTTGCCTGAGAAAGTTCTAGGGACAGGCAGCTTTAAACAAAAACAAAAGCAATCAAAACAAGAACACATTGTTTTTTGAAATGGTCACCCATTCTCTCGCTCTTCCTCAGGGGCGAGCAATTTTACTTACTCCCAATCTTCAGGCATTCCCCATACGGGCCACCAAATGCTGCAGTCTGGCTGGGCACAAATCACCGAGCTGCCACAAAGCACTTGTATGTTTAAACAGGAAACATTATTGCCTGAACTCCAACAGCACTCCATGCACACTCCCCGGGAACTCTCCCAAACGCCACCCACGTGGCACCTCTCCAGCACACCACACCAACCAGAACTCCCTCCACCAGAACTTCACCAACCAATGCGAACTCCCCAGGAAATCTCCACGAGAACTCCAAAGTAGCGGGCACCCGAGGTGGACAGCAGGCATCTTTATACAATTGAATTAATCCAGCATCATCTTAATGGCTAGCCTCTCAACCATTACTTATGGCAAAATGCCAGGGGCCATTCTGACTGGCTGTGGCTCTCAACAAAATATGAGCATATGCCACTTCCTATTAAAATTTGAAACAAACTATAAATAAACATACAGAGAGAAGCAGGGAGGGGAGAGGCAGGAGGAGGGAGGAAAGAGGAGGCTCGGGGGCCTGAGTTGGAGCAAATTATCTTCCTTGCTTGTGGAATTATTGAAAAAGGAAGCCCACTATTGTTTAACTCTGATGTACTAATAAAGAAAAAAAATTAAAAATTAAAAAAGCAAAATTCAAACTTCAAAGAAAAACCCAAAGCAATGACTTTCTTGATTTCCACCTACATTTCTCACAGGGATCTGCAAAACTGGAAGTGCCACAGCCACTGTGGTGGGTGATAGGGGATTCCTCAAAAACCAACCCCTGTGGCAGAGGTGTGTAGGCAAAGGAACCCCGAGAACACTGTTATGGATTGCCTTGGAAACTGCTGAGCTCAACACTTGGCCAGACAGACGTTCTGGATGTCAAAGGGAAGGCAGGGACGACAAAGGACAAGGCAGCAGTGCTTAGCGCCTGCATACCTCAGTATGACCTTGCAACTGTCCACCTTCACCTCAGTAACCAGGCTCTCCCAAGATTCTCAGTCACCCTTGGGCGGTGGGGCTGGCTGAGGAATGTTTTTATGAAAGCCTCAGGTTATCATTTCAGAATCCTAGAAGTTCTGATGTTCCCAAAGGTAATTTTCTTTCAGGTAATCCTTTGGTTCCAGCCCCTGGGTGGCCATACCAATACCTTTGGCCAGCCTGGGCACCTGCAAATGGGCATACTGGCAGTCTCTGCTCCCTGTGGCTGCTGGAACAAAGCTGGACACCCTGGGTGACTTAAAGACTCATCCTTTGTGTCCTGGAAGCCAAAAGACTGAGACAGGTAATAGGCCATGCTCTTGGGACACCTCCAGGTGCCATTCTGTGCCTTCTGAGCTTCAATGGTGCCTACAGACCTTGAAACCTTTCCCTCCCAGCTGCCTGGCTCCAGCCTCCTCCTCTATTCTCAGCAGGCCCTGTGTGTCCTCCTTCACCCTGCCAGCCCCTCATAAAGACATGGTCACCCTGCATCAGGGCACTCCCTGCTGTACTGTGACCTCACCTTGACTAACTCTGCAACAACCCAATTCCAAATCAGCTCAAATCCTGTTCTCAGGGGCAGCATGTCAACATACCTTTGGCCAAAGACCCAACCATCGCAAAGCTCTACCTTGCCCCCAAAATGAACATCCCTTCCAGGCTTACACCAAGCCTCATCACCCTCAGAGAGTGGATACACTCCATCTCTGGGAGCTTCATGTGAGCCAGCACTGGGTAGAACATGAGTGAAACTCCTCTCTTCTGTAACCTGTGGACCTGGCCAGCATGCCACCTAATGAGCTGAAGGTCCTGTCATTGCAGTCTGAGTTCTAGGTGCCTCCTGGTTCTACAGGCCTCACAGCCCTCACACTCTTCTGCAGTGCCCATTCAAAGGAGCAAGGGAAGGGCCAACTCAAAAAAGGGGCCATGCATTACTTCTGCCCTCACCTCATGTTCAAGAAGCAGTCCTTGGTCCTAGTGGGCATCTGTGAATGGACCAAGTAGGTTCCCGAGAAAGGAAAGGGAATAGATAATGGCTGAGCATTACCAGACTCAACTGTAGGGTCAAGAAGATGACCTGTCAGCATTGACCTGTGGCCCTGACCTCCAGCAGAGGGGATGGATCCCCAGGAAAGGACATGGCCTTAACATGGGAAGAACCTGGTCCCTGAAAAGCTGCCTCTTGCCCAGCCTGTCCCAGCCAGCTGGCTGACCCTGGTCCCCAAGGAGCTGCCTCCTACCCAGCCTCTCCCAGCTGGCTGACTGCTCCAGTCCCCAAGGAGCTTCCTCCTGCCCAGCCTCTACCTGCAATCTGGCTTCCCCTGGTTGAAGTGAGAAACTGCACTACAGTTAATTTCTGTTGGCCATGGCCATCGAGACTTGAACATCATCCTTAGTTCCAGTCATGGGGTTTTACCTGAGACTCCCAGGCACCTGGCCTCTAGAAGTAACATTCTCTATACAAATGCTGCTCCTGACCACAAAAAGTAAAGAAAAATAAATAAATAGTAAAACCCTGGAATCATAAAAATTCTCATCATCCCCACTGCAGGTCATTAAGGTATCTAAAGTTCCTGGTGTCTCATTTTAGCCACAGCATCCTCTAATATCTGTAAGACTGTTGGTACTCATTTATGACTATTCTCAGCAAAATGGGTCCCAGAGACAAGAGAATAAAATACTAAACACCAGTATTAACCAAAATCCTTACAAAAGTCTTGTGAACACTAAGTTAAGATATGCATCAAATCCATTTTATCACCTTCCTTATCAACTATCAAAATGTTTTCATATTTAAACACTTTCTTATTGAAGAAAACTTTTTCTTTCTTCTTTATTGGCCATTTGCTTTACTGTGTATTAAGCCAATAAGAGAAAAATCGATCTGACATTGATTCTAATATGTGATTGAATGTGTGTATGTGTGAGTTTAGAGAGAGTTTATCTATCCCTGCAGCCAGAGTGCTTCCCTCCCACTGGCTGTAGAAAAAGTTGTCAAAACAACTTTATGAAAGATCCTTCCTGTGGATAAAATTCCTAATTTAACTCTCATTTTAATCCAGAGTATTTCCTACCACTTTCTCCAATGGCAATAACTAAAATGAATATATTGAAAGATTGAAATATTGGCCACAAAAAAAGATGTTTTTAAAGAAAAATTGGCCACACTGCTAATAGAGTTAATATTGTCATTTATTTATAAGAATGGGTCCCAGCTAACCCAGAAAGCCAATACCTCTGATTTTCTTAAAATCTCTGCTCACTGACCCTCTCTATTGAGGGAGGCAGTAGTTTGGGTTTCTGTGCACAGCTGTTGAGGTCCTACATAATGGACTGCATACTGTGGTGTCCTGCCATCCTCAAATCCCACCTTCCAACTGAAGAGATGCAGTCCCTCTGGGACTGACCAGTTCTCAAAGGAAGTGTCTCAGCCTGTAAGATGGAGACTAACCCCCAGAGCTGAGCCTGCTCCCTCTGGCCACCAAAAAGTGGTTCCATGCAGTCCCAGGACTCAGGCTCCTCCACCCTCTTATCCTTCCATCCCATTTGACTACTAGCCAAGACCTGGATCCTCCTTATCTGGCTGAGAGAGGAGGACAGGCAGGCCTAAGGGACAGGCTGAGGGATAAGCTGAGGAACAGGCTGGCAGTGGGCACATCCCAGATTTCACCCAGACTCCAGTCTATAGATGGTGACTATCATCACCCAGCCAAAGGTGAGGTGTGGTAGCCAAAAAGCCAGTCTTCACCACAGTGATGTTAACTCTCCTTTGAGAACCTTGAGCCTGCAGAAGACAGTTCAAGGTTAGCACTTGGCTCTGCATCTGGCCTGTGATGTGATGGGGTGTGTTAATTAGATTGGAAGACACTCTAAGGAGACTACCATTATTGTCATTCTGTCATTATCTTGGGAACCTGTGTGTGAGCACCTGTCTCTAATTCAGAGCTAAAAATGGGGTAAAATTCCTCTTCCTGATAGGAAACTAGGTAAAAAACCTCTCAGTATTATTTTTTGGAGACACACTGATAAGAAACCCTATAATGCAAAAAGCTATGAACACATAAAGGAGCTTTCTGTTTCCCACAGCTCCTGACCATCCCTGTGGGGTCAGCCTGAATGTAACCTTGTGTGAGGATTGAGAAAATTGAAGCATTTGACTCTGAGGCCTCAGGGACTCTGAAGGAAAAAGAAACATCCATCCACCCCTTCAGCTCTCAAAGGAGGAGAAAGCAATACAGAGGTTATGAATGTCCAGAGGTATTGAAAGAAACAGATTTGAAAAAAAAAATTATCAGCTTTGATCTGTTATTTTCATTGCAACAGATGGTGGCTACTAGATAAAGATGCTGGGCACGGCAGCCAAGCAATTACCCCGTGCTCTTAACCAGTTTGACTGGTTAAGCTTTCATGGATTAAAAACCTTTTAATAATGTCTGCTGAGAAGTTTTCTTCTCCCAGAGCAATAAAGGTATAAAAATCATTGTATAGCCATTATCCAAAAGCTAGTAAAGAAAAATAATGACCTTGGCTTTCTAAAGTTTGATGAAAGTTATAGATCATGCCCCAAACAGTCAATGGTACAGTGTTGTTCAGTGATCAGCAAAGGTCCCCATGTCCACCTAGGTGCCAAGACCCACAGACACATAGTTCTGCCTGCCAGCTCATGCAGGCATAGGTTTTCTTTCATGACACTCAGCAATGTCTCAAAGAAACCCAGCCAGGGGAGTGTACAGAAGATAGCCAGGGTGGAGAAGATGAGATAGTTTCCCTGATTCCAGTGTAAAGCAGAGGTGTCACACCTCCAGGTAAATGAGAACTAAAGCCCCCCAGGCACACAGAGAATGGGGACCCTAGTGGAGAAAGAAGTGCCTTCCAAGTGGCCACCTGTCAATGTTGCCTTTTTCCTGGACTTAAATGTTAAAATCAGGCACTACTTTGTGCTCTCCCAGGATCTGAGCCTGTTCTGGGAACCTGCCAGAAATAGCCAAGCCCTCTTTGTCAATGGACTCCTCACCATGAACACAGTGTTCATTTGCCTTTCTCCAGCTGCATTTGCCTTTCTCCCACAGTCTCTTCTCAGCCTCCCAGCCTGGGTCTATCCCTCTCTTCTGTGCTCAGCATCATGTTCCCATTCTGTTTCACTGATAGGTATCCAACTCTGAATCAGAAATCTATTAAAAGTGTCCCTTAAAGATGGTGCAATTGTTTGCCCAGTCCTGGGACCATCAGCACATTCTGCTCCCCACCCCAGGAGCCACCCACTGCATATGGAGTGCTCACAAACATCAAAGCCAGTGGGATCTATTCACAAGCAAATTGGAGCCTATAAGGGGGTGCTTTGGGTTTCCCATTGGAGAAGAACCTGATGTCATGGCAGAGACACAGGACAGTCTTCTGTCCCACACACCCTTTCACAGGTGGGGACAGAGTGCTAGCACAAGAAATGCCATGCCATTGTGGAGGATGGCATGGGAGTGGCAGAAAAGAAAAGAACATCACATGACTAATCTGCAGGTGCAGGGGCAAGTGACTAAAAGGTTTCATTTGACTCTGATTTTGCTTAGCTTTGAAATAGGGCCTGTGATTTTGGGAGGCCCTGGGCACTAGTCAGTGCATCTGAATTTTGGGCAGCTCCTGTCCCCAGACTAATGACAGCTTTTTACTTCAAACCTGAAAGCAACATTTCTTGCATGGTGTCATCTTCATGCAACCAGAAAAAAACCACCATGGCATGGCCTTCCAGCACAAGGCCTGCTCCAGGCAAGTTCATCAGGTGCAAAGGTTGATATTCCAGGAAATTGCCATCCATCCATCATACAGAGGTGGCCCCACAGTGGTCTGGCCATGAGCACTAGAGGTAGGCATGAGAGGTACAGAGAAAGATGCCTCTGGCCCTGCATCTGCAGAGGGCCTAGCTTCTCACAACCAGCACAGCTCACTCCTACATCCAGGAGACAAGACTGTCCCTTTGATAAACCTCCAACTCAGGAATGACTTAGGGTCATTCTGGAGGTACACTAGGGTCATCTTTAAACCAAAGATTCGTACCTCATATAAATTTCCCATGGTCCTAAAACCAGATTCATTCAGTCAATGAAGGTGAGACCAGAGCTGAAATAGTCCTGATCCTGTCACAGGCAGGAGCTTGGGTGTTGCCTGCCAAGAGGGTCACTATGTTCAAGACTCAGGACTCAGGATGTCTCTGGGGAGCTGCAACACAGAGGCATGTCCTTAGGAGGGTTCTGCAGGTGATGAAGGTCCAGGCTTGTCTTTAATTAAAACAGAACAAAGCCCATACAAAGAAAGTGTTCTGAATACAGAAAACACTTTTATAAAGAAAACCCACTGGGCAGAATTATATGCCCAGCTCCTAGCTGCCAGTCCTTAAGTAAATGCTTCTTGACACTTATGAGTTGACTGGCTCTCTAAGTGTTCCTTTAAGCAGCTCTCACAAGTTCCCAAAGGTTCATTAATGGGCAGCCCATGTGCAGAAGTGTCTTTTGGCTGAAATAACAAAGACATGGAACTTCTGAGTAAGCAGAGGGGACAGAGGATTATTGGTTCTGGGATCATAATTCTACTGTCACGCACAGCCATATGGAGGTTTTGGAGGGTAATAAGCAGAGTGAAAGAAGGGGTTGAAGTTCAGCCAACAGCAGTGACTTGTCATCACTGCATCCTCAGCACTCAGCAAAAATCCAGGTGGTGTATGGAGGTTCCCAACATGCTTGAGTGCCTTGTCACTCATCCATGTTCTGTGGACAAAAATAATTACAGTCACTACCTCTTAGAATTAACAAGGGAATTTAAATGTAATTGTGTTTGAAAAGCCCTTAGAAAGATGCCCATGCCCTTATGTTACTTTAGACCAAAGACCCAAAGAACTCATTAGTCTAAGTTTTGTGGTCATGCTGCAGGCCATGGGCCTGCCATGCAGCTGGTGGCCAATGCCAGATCTCTATGAATGTGAGGCCTGGTGGCCCTTCCCATTAGTCATTTCTGCCTGTCTCAGCCTTTCGTGCTGCTTCCCCAGGGCCAGGCCCACATTGCTCAGTCCCCCGGGTGGCTCAGCAGCAACATGGCACCAGCTACTAGAGAAGTTCAATTCATACTGTCAGGTAAAGGAAGGGCAGCACAGCGAGTCGAGTGGAGCATTTGCAATATTGGAATGCAAAGATGTCCAGGGGAAATGGAAACAACTGCAGATCTTTTCCCTCAGCACAAAATTTCTAAGACCAAATTTTGCCTTTTTTTCCTAGAGCACCAACAACCATTTCAGGTTTGTTTTGCCCCTCCCCCCCTTTTTTTTTACCTTATTACTAACTTAGGAAAAAAAATATTTGCGTACTGGGTAAAGACACAAAACAGCAATAGGCAGATATCTCTCATTAGTACAAGATGGTTTCAATCTTTCACACAACTTTAATTTTATTTTCCTGTTTAATGCTCATCAATATATACTATTAAATAAAGGCTTCAGGTAAATAATGTCATCTTATGAGTTTCCACTAGAGAAACTACACAGGGTGTGGTGGAGGACACCCTGGGGTGGTTTTCAGATTGTTCTGGTGAATGGGAAAGCAAGTGCTCTCTGGGCATCACTGGGGCGCACAGGGGCACTTGCCTATTTTTCTTGACTCTGTGTGTCCTCATGTCCACTCCTCCATCATAAACAGAACTTGCTTTAGACCACCATGTGGTCGTTATTCATGTCTTTATCTGCTAAAATTCCTGCTTAGCCTGAGTTCTGCAATCACACTGCAGGCCATGGTCCAGTCCTGCTGCAGGCGGCCAATGCCAGATCTCTCTTAAGAGCTGTGGAGAGAGACATTACAAGATCTGGAGGCTCAACAAACAGCCTCAAAATGCAACCCAGGCAACCAACTGCACTCCTCTAATGAGGTTTAAGAAGGGTTTAAGAAGTTGCGCTCATGCAAGTCAGGAGACAGTGCCAGGTAGACAAAGGAGCTACTGACATTTATTATGAGCTCAACATCTAGGGTGCATGACAGTGAAGTGTCTCGGAGGGCACACTTTATGTGGCTCCATTACATCATAAATTATCCACTTAAGTAGCTTGGAGGGGTGGGGACAGATTGGGCTACCAGGGATGGGGACTTGGAAAGGAGCTGAGTCTCTAGGGGGTCATGTGAAGGAACATTGGACAGGTAAGTCACCTTGATGTGGCTGCCAGAGCCATATCCATAGGGAAAAACCAATGGAACTGTGAAGCTAAGGAAGCACATGCCACAGGCACACCCAACTGGTGACAAGAAAAGAGTTGCCAGGATAACACTGATGTTGACTGCCTGGTTGGTGTTCTGCACGGTCATTTCAGATGCCAGCTCTGGGAGACTGAGCCAAGTGTCCATAGTACCCATGTGTCTTTGCAACTTCCAGGGAATTGAGGACTATTTTAAATCAAGTGTTTAGGAAAAACTATGAATGGTGTGGCTGGCATTGAGGCCTGTAGAGCACTGGCTTCAGTCACAAATCCCCAAGGTGTCTCTGGAATGTTTCCTGTCCCTCAGCCAGAAACACACCCACCTCAGTCCATCAAGAGCTACTCACATCTGCAACCTCTGCAGCAAAACTAGAAAGCTGGAGCACCTTTCTCGCTCCCTTTCTCTTTCCCCTCCTCCTTTTCCTGGTTTCCCTGCCTCCACAGTGTGCAGGAGCCATGAACTACACATATTTAACTCCACCAATGGGGTTTCTCTCCTTCCCAGGGTTGCTCTCCATCCTGATCTCACCCTGTTTCCCTTGCAACACTAGATATTCATGTGAGGCTGATTTGTTATTATGCCTGCAGCCCCTCCATCAGTATAAAAGGAGCCCTGCATAGAACCTCCTCACATGCCTGAGCACAGAGTCAACATCAAAAGTTTGCATTGGTCTCTGTTGCGATACTAGTACATGACACAGCCACTTGTTCTGGGCAGTTTGTATTCAGGACATATTTGTCTTCAGGGTGTATCTCTGTCTAAATATGTGTATCATTAATCTTTTAAAATGAGAAACTTTAAGAGCCCCACTCCATGATGTTAAAATCTCTACATGTGAGCTACAGATTACTCAGTCTCATTAAAACACAAGTCTCTGCAACAATGTCAGTAAACTGAACAGGAAAACCATCCTAGAAAACATGGAGATCCTGACATGGTGCTCACCTCCTCCATAAGCACTTGGAGAAGAGATGGGTACACTCAACTCTTCATACTCATCCTCTAACCCAGAATAAGAACCCTAATAAATAGGGCATGTGCTCCTGGAAAATAACCAAATAATGTAACAAAATATGTGAGGTTGCTACATTATACAAAAAAAGAGAGTTTTATTTACTTTGCAGTTTGGAGTCTGGAAGTCCCACCAGCATGGCTGAGGCACTTCCAAGGGCCCTGTGGCTGCGTTTCATCATGGCAGGAGCTTGCTTGCATTCTTGGGTCTTTGGCCTACTCCCTACTTATATAGTCACTAGGATCCAATCATGGGGCTACGACCCTGATGACCTATCTAATTCAGTCACTTTTCAAAGGTCCTACCTCTGGACTCCACAACCAGAACCAGTCTCTACCTCCATACCACTGGTATAAGATTTTGAGGATTAAACTGTATGATTTGGGGCAACACATGTATTGAAGCCACAGCAACTTGTTTGCTGGGTCACTTTTCTAATTAGTAGTGAAAAGTGACACCCAAATAGAAAAGAAAAAATCTAACATGAGGCCACTCCTTCCCCTGCACATGACCACCCTCATAACAGGTCCATAACAACCCAATCCTGGTATCATCTTCAGGAGACATCACTGACACAAGAGGACTTGGTGTCACTGAAGTCTAATTTTGAAGAGGCAACAGGCTGTGGCTGAGCTAACAGGAGATGACAAAAGAGGAGACATCCATTTCCTTCTTTTATGTCATTTCACATAGTCCAAGAAGCCAGTTGGTGCAGATGGTGTTTCACTTATGAAGAGTGTGAAGCATCAACCAGAGAGCCCAGGTTTTAGGTCTTAGAGAGCAAGTGCCCTTAAGCAGCAAAGCATCACTGAGCAGAATTAAACAACACCAATAGCAAGATGAAAACAAGAAAGCTGTCCCTCTTGGAGGTGTTGCAAGGTGCCTGGTACTCAGAAGGTGATTATTGAATATTTAACAGACAAATGAAGAAAAAAGAAGAAGAAAAATTCACCAAAAATTTATTTTGTTTTCCCTATTTTAGGTCCATTCCCTTCCTCAATGTTGTGATGGCTCTGGCATGTGCTTCAATTGCTTTATATCTCCCTCAAAGAAGACTGCAGCCCTCAGGAGTCAACCTGACCTGCAGCATCTTGGAACTAAGTTGTAATGAGGCCAATTGTGGGTTAAACCAATCTTAACCCATACCCTAGAATGAGGGTTGGGCAAAATGCTGCTGCTTAATATCTGAAGAAATCCAGAATTGGCCACTGAACACAGATCCAATGTCAGCCACAAATTGTGCAGCACATCACCTGGTGACAAAAGACAGAATTTTAGTTGAAAGGCTGGATGTTTTCAGTGTCATTTAACTAGGCTGTAAATACCATTGCATGGTACAGGGAGGAGTTTCCCTGATCAGACTTCTTGGAGACTTTCTGGTACTTCAAGGGGAATCTTAGCTCACAGGGACCTTCAGCCCCTTCCCTTCACACACCACCATTGCTCATGATAGACCAATGGCATCATTCCTTCCCTGGTGTGATGCTCCCTGGTGGCAGGTAACTTCTGCTGATGGCAAACGATGATTGTTTGCATTTGTAGTATCCAGCTGGTTCCCCTTTTAAACCTTGATTAAGAAGCATATTTTAAACAAAAACATTCAATAGTCAATAAATGATGTGGCCACAGAGGAGTGCTGAACCAAAGACTGAAAACTTGGAAACTCAAGGGGAGTGTTAAGGGAGAAAGTTTGGAACTTTTCAAAGGCTCCAAGACAACCCAGATCCTAACAGTTAAACCTGAGAATGGTGATGCCAACATAAGGCAATGTCACAGAAACATCAGCATGGCCATCCTGTTTCCCAAGCAACATCCTCAGCTTATTCTGTATTTGGGAAATTAGGCCCATTTTCCTCTGCAGCCTGCCTGTCCCTCCATAAAATCCCCATGCCTTTCCAGGCATGTGCACTGCCATGTGGAAAGTGAGCGATGCAACAACCCCACATCTGTCCACGGTCCAATGCCATGTCAGCATCTCACATTGATTGCTGCCACCATTCCTGCTGATTCTTAAAGCCAGCTGAAGTATGCAAGATCATGATTCAAGGAACATCAATTTTTGTCTTGATATATAGAATTATAATTATAGAGAAAGCCATAAGCTACTACATTTATGTCCATGACGTGTGATTCACCTTAAGATGTTTGTTAAAGAAAAGCAGTAAGTTGAGTAAAAGACAAATGCTAGGACCCAGTTCTGGTGTACATCAGGCCTTGATGGACAGCCATGCATCCATCTGCACAGCTCCAGGGCCAAGGAGACTTGTGTGAGTGGCACTCTGTGTTTGTCCACCATGGAGGAAAACCTCCTTGGGGGTTTGGAGGCCAAAGAGGTCTGAATGTTTATGCTCTTAAAATTAAGATTTTGAAATCTTCATTCTTCAGATGGTAGTATCAGAAGGAGGAACCCTGGGAGAGGTGACCTAGATCAAGAGGGTTGAGCCCTCAAAAATGGGAGTTGTGCCCTTATGAAAGAGGCTCCCAAGCACTTGTCCAGCCTCCCACTAAGTGAGGATATATGAAGAGAGCACCATCCATGAGCTGTCCTGGCTCTCACCTGACACTAATCTGCCATGGCCTTGACCTTGGATTTCCAAATTCCAAAGCTGTTGCTTCTAAACCACCCAGCACATGCTGTCCTGTTATGGTAGTCTAAGGGACTGAGACAGAGGCCCCAGATACAACCATGTGTAGCTGGGAGAAATGGACTCATGAATTTCTTCAGAAAATGAGCCCAGGTCAAGCAAGAGCAAAGGATAGGCACCAGCACAAGTCCACCTCTCGGGCTGGGCATGCCTTTTGATCCCCTCCATCTCAGACCAAACTAAGGCTCAGAGTCAAAGAAGGAGGATAGAGTTTTCCAGAAAAGTTGGCAGGTCTTGAAAGAGCAGCATTCAACAGGTGCCCACTGATGAGGAAACCTCCAGTTTTTTTTTTTCTTGTTGACAATTTTCTTTCTGTCCACCACCTTAGGTCTGAAGGGTGGGGACCTTGAGTCCATGGTTGTTAAGCAGACTGAGGTGTTGGGAACCTCCATAGAGAGCATCACTGCCAGACTCACACAAAGGCCATCTAAGCATAGTAAAACCATCAAGCCTCAGCTGTGAACTCAGCAACTTTCCCTCTCTGTCAGGCTGAGTCACTCTTCTTCCTGAAGGACTGGAAGCAGCCTTTTCACTGATCCCATTTGTGATGTTCACTTGGGTACTCCTTCTTGGATCATCAAATGTTTTCATCATCAACTATAATCTTGTCCCATCTAAACTGTAATGACTTTCAAAATCAGGACAAGAGAACCACTGGGGTTTGTGGGATTCTGTGTTAACAGAAGATTATGGGAAAAGAATGCCCTACATTGTGTTTGCAGAGAGATGTTGAACAGGCAGCCTGTTAGAACACACTGTGCTGGGACCTTCTGGACATTTGCCCGTGGTCAACAAAAGCTGAGGTGGCAACACCAGGACCCTCCACAATGGCACCCCTTCAGCCAGGAGATGCCAGATGTGCCTCTCACACTGCACCCACATGTGAATCCCCCAGCCTTCACTCACCAGAGAAGATCTAACAGGGGCACCAGGATCCCCACCAGTGGCCAGAGGCAGAGCAGGTTTTTCCTCTCTCCCATCCCCAGGCTTCCCAGTAGGAACTCTGCAAAGAGTCACACAGACTCAAAATGAAGACCTGCCTGCACTTCCATGTTGACCACAGAGGCCTTCAGACTGCACCTCTTCATCCCCTCTGATCCCATCTAGACGATCTGTGAGAAGCAGATGGTGTCCCATCTGCTGGGGAAAAGCCACGCCTACAGACCTGCTGCCACAAGAATCTTTTCCCCAGCCCCTCCTCTACCCACAGGACCCTTCCATTCCCTGCTTTGCTCCAGCCATGTGGATATGCTTGCTGGGCTCTATCTATTATTTGGGAGAGTGCATCCTTGAGGCCCACAAAAACTCAGATCCAGTTACCCTACAACGCTTTGGAAAAATAGCTGAAGTCCCCACAACCCAGTCCCCTAATCTATTGATGAGGATACTGGCAAATGCAGCCAGTCACTGTCCCAGCAGCAGCTCTTCCCTTCTTCTCAATGACAACACCTGAGCACTGCTCAAGACGGTGGCACAGACCCATCCCAGTCTGCCTTGCATTTAAGAATAGACATGTTCTGAAGTCCCCAGGAATGAGAAGTGAACAGAGGCCACTGGGCATGGTGTCCAATCATGGTCACAGAAACAGAGAAGTCATCTGGCATCTCCTCTTCACGTTTACCCTCCCCATCTTTCCTTTTCTTCTGTAAAATAGAGCAAGGCAATAAGAGTAACAGGCCACTCATAAGGCAACAGAGACAAAGGTATTGCCTATCTGCACCATACTGAAATTTGTATTTCTAAAGTTTATGTTATTTAAGAAAACAAATTTCTAACTAACTAAAACACACAAACACACACTCACAAACTTGAGTTTATTCTTCCAGTCTTCAAATGTGCATGGGTGATCAGATAATGCTTGGAGCCCCAGCAAACATCATGTGATCATGAGGGGAGCAGACTGAGAACTAACAAATAGGCTATGGAGGAAGACAGAAAGAAGCTGGTCTGGCCTACAGGGAAAAAATCCTGAGTCAGCCCTCAAACTGTCCAGCTCTAGGTCTCTTGCTGTATCTGATATTAACTCCTCTCATTTCAAGTCTTACAGTCAAATATTCTGTTACTTGGCACCAGTACAAGGTAGCATTTGGTAATCCCCCCAAATTGAGAATTTAATTTGAAATTGCAAGATCTGTGATAACTGTGAAAAATATTCAGTGGCATTTGGCATGTCCTTATTCAAAGCCCTAAGCTTAGAATGCACAGAGCAGTGTTCATGGCTGAAGTGTGAGTGCCTGGGGGCCATAGCCCTGCCTTCCTAGCACAACTTCCAGATGCCATTTCCTGCCCAGGGCATCCCTGAGAACAGTATGTGCCACCTGAGACACAGACTCACATAAAGAGATCCAGGTCTCTGAGACCATTCTCACAGTTTGGAGCTCTGGCCTGGATGTGTGGGGTGGGCAGCTTCAATAAAGAAAGCCTACCAGATACAGCCAATGTGGTGGACATGTGGAATTTAATTATAGGGCATGGAAATGAGATGACCCCTTCCATCTCCATGGCTGCTGCCACTACTCTTGGCCACCATCTGTACAAACTCACAGGGAAAACCTGCAGTCGACCCTGCCCCTTGGGGCCTGGTCAGCTGACCAGTGGACCAGAAGACCCGAGACTCACAGCCAGCTGTGAATGCAGGGACCCATTTACCAGGTCAGAAAAATTTGTCCTTCTGCAGATCCAGGATGATGGTGAACACATGGTGACATGTGTGCACGGCTCCCCTCTCCCTATCCCAAGGCTGGAATCTACTGGGGCCACCATATTGGTTTCCCTGCCTGGTGACAGTAGAGATGGCATTAAAGAACCTCCCCATGATGGACTGAGGGCACATAATCTGGGAGGTTAAACAGACCAGGATTTAGCTGCTCTCATGTTACAGCAGTGAGTCACTATAGATGGGAAGAGCTGAGGGCAACCCGGCCATTCTTTACCCAATTAGCTGACAACAACCCCAGTGTTCCAGTTATGGTGTCCCCTCCAATAATGGGAGATAAAAATAACATTTTTGCTGCTGTCTCCCCCCACAGGCCCTGCTGCCACCCAGCATCCTGCAGGAGTAGCCACATGCTCATGGTCAAGCAGATCAAGGATAGAATAAATAGCAAGTGCTCATCATTCAAGTGGAATTTTAATGAATTCAGAACTCATTCCCAAACATTCCAAGACACCTCATGAGAATGTGCTCTGGGGCCCTTCTTCCTGCATCTTGCAGTGTCGTGCTAAGGGGACTGTCTAGAGGTGCTGCTGGGGGAGGTCTGTGCAGGCTGGATCCAGCTCTGGACTTAGAGTCTGCTGGAACCTCCACTCACACTCCATCCCCAGGGCCTCTCTGCTTCCCCCCATTGCTGGGGTGAACCTCAGAGTTCTTGTGGCTTTTACAAGAGATTTCAGACTATGAGGCCCCAGTGTCATAGAGTGGAGGCTCTGGGCTTTTTTAATTTACATACTTGAGACCCCCTCCAGTCCTCAGGACAGCAAAAGCACCTTAGAATGGCGCAAAAGGAGCAGCTGAATCCCCTGTTCTTATCCCACAAACTCCAGCCTTGTGCTCCTGCACCCAGGGCAGAGGTGCCAGGTCCTCCTAAGCCCAAAAGGGAGCAACAGTGCAACTGGGGTGCACAGAAAATGCTTCTACACAATGGTCTCCTGCTGGGCTCCCCACCTGGGAAACAAAGGCAAGGGCGGCTACCCAGCTGCTGCCCAGGGTCCTGCAAAAAGTGACAGCAGGGAGGGAGGCAGTTCTCTCAGAGACACCTGTGCCTGAGGCACTCAACCCTCCTACCCACCCCCATGGTCACCACAGTGGACAGGTGGGGCCACAGAGAAGACAGACCATCTCAGCATGTCTGCAGCCTCATGGGTGCTGGGCACTGAGGCAGATGTGACCAGGACAAAATACCACTTCAACTCTGTGACTGTGCCTCAGTCATGGCAGAGCACCTCGTCTTCTCCATTTCCACAGGCATGTGACATGTAGAACACGAAACTTGGAGTGTGGATGGAACAATAGGTGGCTTTTCTCTCCTGTCGCTCTGGCCTTCAATAATTGGGCATCTCCTTTTTGTGTGCCTGAATCCTCCAGTGGAACCTATGGCATTCGCATGCACTGTTAAGTCATGCATTTCCCCACAGTCACCTGCTTACATTCTGTTAAGTGACATTTCACTGCCAAGCACCCATCCACCTAAGATCAAATTCCCCACAACTACTGCCCTTCCTTGTGATGATTTGGGGCTTCCTGGCAGGCTGAGTGTTTGAAATCATCTTCTGCTTGGCTTTGTGCACAGGGCAGGAGCCCCTTTTGCTGGGACACTGTTTTGAAGGCAGGAATGGGAGCTTCCTTAAGGGGAAAACTCAGAGGCCTGTCCACTCTGCTCTGCTCTGCTGTTGGGTCTGGGGTGGTGTCTGTGCTCAGAGAATTTAAAAAGACAACATAAATGAGAAATAAGAATTGGAAAGGTGATGATGCAGGTATTTAAACAAAACATGGTGAATTTTTTTTGAGGGGGGGTGCTGGGACTTGAACCCAGGGCCTTTTCATGCAAGGCCAGCACCCTTCCAACTGAGCTAATCCTCAGACCAGGGTGAATTCTTTACAACTTAGGAAAAGGTAAAATATTCTCCATTCAATTCAATATCCACAGGCAGTAAGGTGAAAAGACTGACAAAACCAACTCCACAAAATTTAAGGATAATTAAAATTTCCTCTGAATCAAAGAAAATCAGAAATGCATACTGGGAGAAGAGACAATTTTCATCAGAGAAGAGGGTTCTTCTCAGCACATTAATAATTTCTAAAAGAAGAGAAGAAAAACACAAAGGCCCATGAGGGAAAATGGGCAAGAGTTATGCAGAAGAACCTTACTAATAAATAAATTAATTCTACACATACAAGATGCTTCCTCATGGCAGCACAGCAGCTGAAACTATATTCAGGGGCTTCCTTTGATGATCAGGTTGGTCAGATCCAAAGCCTCACAGGGTGCTCCAGGGGCCAGGCTGTGAGGAAACAGGAGCTACCTGGTGTCCCTAGTGGGAGTGAATAGCCCAAGGAGGAGGATCTGGGAAAGGGGATTCTTGAGATGCGTTTGGGAAAACTGCAGCACTGAAAGCATGTTGAGAGTACAGGTACATCTGAGCAGTTAAATGATCTTTGACAATATGTAGAATATTTCCAAGGCCTACTTATGTATTTACAAACAAATACACACAATGTCTGTACTTTTCTTCACAGAATTGAGCAGGAGGTGAGCAGAGGGCAGAAAGAGTTGAAAGGAAACTGGCTGTAAAGTCACAGTTGCAGAACTCAGGCTGTGTGAGATGGACTTCACTGGGACAGTCTCTCTGCTTCTTGTGAGTCTGACATGGCCCTAAAGAATAAAGGGGAAATGGAGAATTGTAAAAGATATTCAGCTCATGAGTCACAGTTCACCTCTGGTTTGGACTAACTGCTCCTTTCAGAGGTTATGAAACCAAAGTGCAGAGAGGTCCTTGACCTGCCCAATGTCACAAAACAAGCAGCAGTAGCACTCATGTGGGGGGTCATTCTACTTCTTGTACCATGCACATGGTACAAGAAGTAGAATGACTTAGTAGAAGTAGAAGGTCATAATTAGGAAACTCAAAGAAACACTAAGCACATCTTCAGGGTCATGGCTGGCCCTAGGACCCTTGAAAAAAATGCTCCTTATTATTATTCTGGCTATTTACTGACAGACACTGCAGTCAGAGCAAAACACTGGAATTGCTACTGTGATCATCATTCAATGCCTCATTATGGGAGAGTGTTCCCAAATAGTGCAGAGGTGAATACCAGTCTACACTGTATCAGGCCACATGGGCTGAAATCCGGGTAGGCAGATGTGTTCCTCACGCAAAGCCCACATTTTTAAGAGCAACTGGAAGAAAACAAACTGTCCCCAGGTGCAAACACTGATGAAGACCTTTGTCTCCCAGACATGCTGGCCATGCAATCTTCTGCTAGGCCCAGCTCAGCAGCTGTTGGGTGGTGAATGAGCTGTCACTTAATCAACTGTCCCTGCCATCACCATGGGTTTCCTGGGCTCACTCCATGCTATGGGTCCCCAGTAGTGCTGAGTTTCTGTCTACCCATTAGAGCGATGCCCTCTGCTTGCCCATCTGCAGTGCCAGCTACCCCTGGTTGGCAGACAGCCTCTCAGCTCACTCAGTGGCATTGGGGAATGGTGGCAGGAGGTGATGTCTCCCTACATCACTACAGAGCTCCCTGGGCTCTGTCAGGGCTGCCCTGAGCAGACAAGTGGAGCTGCCTTCAGGGGCCCATGCCCTTTCGTCTCAGAAACCAGGAGAAAAACGCAGTGACACCAGCAGAAGGCAAAGGTGTGGCCAATGGCGAAGAGGTCTCTGAAGTTGCAGCCTCTCCTTGGGTCGCTCTCCTTCTTTCTTTCATTCCCTTCATCAGTCTCTCTCTCTATCCAACCACAAGCACCACAACCAACCACAGACCCTGAATGGAGAAGTTTGGGAGAATTTACTAAAGAGGCTGCTTTTCCTCATTATTCCATCCTGATTGCTCACAGCTCCCACACCCTCAGATTGGTGTGTCCAGAGACAAGGCAGCCCTGCCTCTCAAAGTCCCCAGGAGTGTCTTGCAGCTTGGCACCCTGTGGCTCCAGGGTGGCCTCTGCACAGCACTGAGATCTCTGCGTGGTTTGGTGCTGCCCTGAGTGCCAGTGTCTATCCTTAGACAAAGCTGGAGGTTTTCCCTTTCTCTTGCCTCTCAGGGGCACCCAAGTGCCTGCCATTGTGCACTGAGGCAGGGGAGTAGGTGCTATCTTGAGTCTGAGTGCCCATGCAGCATGGACTTCATCCTGGAGCCAGTATTCCCATCTTTCAAAGGATGCTGCCAGGCCACCTCACCTATAACTTGGGGCATGCAACAGAATCCCACTGGTGAAGGACAGTGCCAAAGGCATAGTCACTGGTCAGTTGTTCCTGCCTTTGCAAAACCTTCCACCTGTGCAAGGCTCATAAACCTGCCTAAAGCAATGCCTTCAGACACATTTGACTCTCTGCTGGAGCCTTAGATTTGGCAGTTCCTCTTGGCAGGGGCATGAGTGTTCACAGAGGTGCTGAGCAAGGTGCTCATGCCAAGACATGGGGCAGAGGACCAGTGGGTCAGGACTCAGAATTTAGACAGCTTTGGGTGGCCTGCAGTGATGGCTGGGAAAGCACCACTCAGAAGCAACCCTCCCTTCTCTGCCATCTCATAGTGGGGAAGTGAGCATAAAGGGAGGGTGTGTTAACCAGAGGAAGCAGACTACAGGCAAAGACTGGGCTCCAGAAACTTTCCTCCAAGGGAAAGGGCACTCCTGCACACAGCTCTCCAGGTCGGGCTACACACTAACCCATGATTTATGAATGAACTTAGTAGAAACCAATGAGGCCTGGCTGCACACACAGAGCTGTCTTTAACAGCTGTTGCATTCCAGAGTGGTTCCTTAGAACAAGAACAACTAGGAAAGCCCTGGGCCACAATAGATCACCAGTGCTAAAAAGATGACTGGCTTCCCAGGAACACTGCTGATGACGGTGGCTGGGCTGAGGCTTCTGCCTAGAGGAACCCTGCTGGTTGGCAAGTCCTCTGTTCCCCCAGCAGCTAGCCCTCGGCTTCCTCTTCTGCAAGAGAGGAAGGTCTTAAACTCATACAGGGTACTACAAGACACAAGGTCCAATGACACTGGCCTGGGATGGGGAAAGGATTTCTCATGTAGATAGTCCCCCAAGGTAGAAATTGTGTAGTAGATTTGTTTGTTGGTTAGAGGTTTTTCTAATCCATTTTTGTAGCTCCTTGCTAGAGGAGGGGGAATTTCTCTTTTTCAGACTCCAGTTATGCCCACACCCCTAGACACGTCTGTTCTCGTCTATCAAGGGACATCTGGGGTCAGAGACCCTGCCACTCTGGACAGCCCTTATCCATGCTCAAGAGCCCATGAAGATGTTCAAACTACCAGTCCACAGGGAGTCCTTCAAATCCAGCCAATGCCACTCCACTGTGCATACACAGGCTGCTCCTAGTACTTGAATTGCTGTGACCCAGCCCATTGGTGAAGCCCCATATTGCCCTGTTGGTCACCTTATCTCCCTTTGGGTTCTACATCTCAGAGTTCTTTCCATCATCCTGGATGTCCCTGTGGTGTGTTATGTGCTACCATCAAAGAACCCTGGAATTTTGCAAACTAGCTGCCAGCATTTCAGCAGGCCTTTGACACACCGGCTTAGCAGGTCTGCTGCTTGTTCTGATCCCCACTTTTTTCTGTTCCTTGAGTGATATCAGATAGTCCAATGGTTGTTCCCAACTCAGACACCCCTGACTTCAAGGCCTCACACCAATGCTTGTAGCTGCAACTCTGAACTCAGCCCTCCAAGAAAGTGTGTTCATTTTTGTGTCTCCTCCAGGGACTGTGACAAGCACATCCAGGCCATCTCAGATTCCCATAGGGCACTCATGGCTGTCTCAGGTGTTAGGAAATTCCCTGTGTATGTGCACATCATGATCCTATCCCACCCAGCAAAAGCTGAGGCAGAGGACAAGGGCTGCCATTCTCAAGGAAAAGCAAGGTTTGTTCTCAAGCCCCACCTTCCTAGAGCAGTAAATGTGGGCCATGGGCCAAAAGAAGACTACCCACCCAAAGCTAGACAGGTTGAGTAAATGGGCCTTCATCACGTGCCTGAGTACTTCCACCCACGTGTCCTCTACTGTCCTGAGGATGGTAGTCCCAAACCCTGTGAGTTCTTTGTGAAGTATGTACTATAACTTTTTTAAAAATATTGTTTAGTTACAATGGACCTTTATTTTATTTATTTATATGTAGTGCTGAGAATTGAACCCAGTGCTTTACACATGCTAGGAATGCACACTGAGGCCCAACCCAGCCCCTCTATTACACCTTTCACAATTTAAAAGCATTTGCTGATTTAAGTGTGAACATTTAAGATTCAGAACTCATTCAGAAACTCCACGTGGCTTTGTTTGTTTGAAGAATATTTTTTTCTAAATTGAAAATGGTCCTTTCTTTAAATCAAAGGAGCTTCAGTATGACCAAGGATCTTTTAGGGGATCTGCAAAAAGGGTTGCGATTTTCTGAAATTTGAAATGTTCAAAAGAGTTCTGTGTAGATTTCTGCATTTTTGACAAAAAGTTCCCTAACTTAGATCATTTGAAATATATAGAAGGAGAGGATCAGAAAAATAAAGGAAAGGGGGCCAGAAAGTCACAAAATGGAGGAGGCGGCTTTGCAGATGTGGATCTGTGGCCTCAGAATGGTGCTATGTCCCCAGGTGCACTCTGCATCTGCAGGAGCTTAGGGGCCCTGCGGTGTGTTTCCTCTTGCTTGCTCTTGAGGGCGGGGTACCCTGGAGACCCACCAAGATTGCCCGGCAGGGGCCCCTCTAAAAAGAGGTAACAGGAGCTGAATACTGAGGGCAACTGATTTGCTTTGGGGAGGTTGTGAGGAGTGTTGCAAATAGTCCAGTGATCTTTGCAAAGTCATTTCTCAGGATTTCTCAAAGTCATTTCTCAGCATCCCCAAAATGGAATCTCAGATCTGTGCTTGACTGCACGGCTTTGGAAATGAGAAGCTGCCTCTTGAGTTTCAGTTCCGTTGACTCCTAAAATGGAGATAATGAGCATGCCGAAGTGATAAGTTTGGGGCAAGAATGAAGTAAGTCCTTGCACTTGCAGGTAGCCTACAGAACACCTGGTAGAGATATGTGCAAGCACCCACGGACTATTCTGTTATGCCAATGCTACTGATGAAGAAAAAGGTGCACTTTTAATTGAACCAAATAATGGCTTTGCACTGCTAATCAGCCTGAACTTTATTCTGCTATTTGGTGACAATTAGATCTGGCTGTTGACCAAATTATCAAGGCTTAGAATTAGACTCTACCTCTGAGCTAGGAAGAGCTGTTCCCAGTTGCTTCAACAACCTACCTGTTGGTAAAAGAACACCTATAGTCAAAGATTTGCCACAATCAGCCTCAAGGATCCCATGAGCTAAAGCTACAGGTAGTGAAGAAAATCTCATTTTCCTCAAGTCCTCACTAAACACAGCATGTCATCACAGGCTGATGAGTATTTACCGAACAGAACAAAACAATGTGCTGATTCCCAATCCAGCCACAAGTTTAACTGCCATTTAAACAGGGCATTATTATTTAAATGAAATTAATATTTAAAATATTAATTTCATTATTTTCTAGCATCTTATAATTGTAACTCCAACATATTACTCAGCATATATTTGCTTGTGTAAATAATCCATCACTGTTATTTTTCATGGCACAAATGGCTATTGGTTTGACTTCTGAACTGAGCTGTCATCTAGCTACTGGGAAAGATATGACATGGTTTCTGCACTGAAGCCTCCCAATGCAGGAGAAAAAATGGAAGGGCAGCCAGGCAGGAGGAGTGCTACATTCCTCACCTGGGAGGCATGCTCTGCCTCAGAGGTGTTCAGTGATGCTTGCCCTTTCTGATGCCAAGCCAGCCACAAGACTTCAAAACTCCTCAAAGTCTCCCATCATGGTGGCAGGGTCTGGAGGTCACTAATCAGCTGCAAAGTGCTCAGACTTCAATGTCTATATTAGTTCTCCAGAGGTATTGATATGCACTTTTATCAATAAGTACTCACACACACATCCATAAAATAATTACTTCAGTAGCTGTCAGTCCTACCTGCCGAACACTCCAGTTTACACCCTCACCAAAAATACCATAGGATTGTAACTCTAGAGCCCCTCAGCTTAATAAATCAGATAATTGACCCTGAGCAGAAGTGGCAGGTGCTATAAGAAAGGGAGGCCCATGGTGGGCAGGCATACTCAGAATGACCAGTGTCACCTGCAGACCTTCCAGCATGGTCCAAGCCACTGAGGCTGCATGGCTGACCAGGAGCCCCTGCCTGGTGTTTGTGGACTCCTCAGTCATGACTGCCCTCTCTTCGTCAGCTTGTTGTGTCCCCTCAGGGGGTTTTCCATTCCTCTTCTCTCTTTCTCTCTCTAGAACCTTTCCTTTACCCTCTCTAGAACCTTTCTTTCCTCACTTACCCCATGGACTACATGCTCACTCCTTCTGGATCTTGCTTGGACATTAGCTTCTTGATATTCTGGAGGTTTCCCCCTCCCAACCCTGTCTCCACAAGGCACTCTCTGTACTCCCACATTTTGCCAATTGCCCTTTACCCTCCTGACCTACCCTACATTTACTTTTGCCTCTCTCCCTATTCAAAATTATAAGCTCCATTTACATTCTATCCCCAATGCCTGGAACAGAGATGTTCAATAAATGTTTGTTCAGACAAATCCTGAATCAACATCTACCACAGGAACTCAACACACACCACCCAATGACACAGACCTTTCCTCCACCCAAACCTGTTCTGGAGAGCTGGGATGTGAGACCATGTTTCCAACAGAAACCATGGTGCTTAAGTGGAAATCCCATCATGCCACCCAAAAAATCTTTTGTCTGTACACTCTCCTTCAACAGATGAAACAGGTCACATGTCCATGTCTGAGGGCAACACAATCAAGGCTGGACTCTGACGAATGTGAGAGAACAAATAATCTAATCCATCTCAGATTCTGACAATCATCATCATCACATGGTCATCATCATCATCATTATCATGCCATTCTCCTCATCACTATTATGTCACTATCATTGCTGTCATCAGCATCATATCACTGTCATCATTATCATCACCATCACTGTCATAATCATTGCCACTTCCATCATCATCATCATCACCATCATCACCATAATCACCACCACCATCATCACCATTATTATCACCACCATTATCACCATTGGCATCATCACCACCACCACTGTCTTTATCATCACCATTATTGCCATCATCACCATTGTCATCATTGACATTATCAGAACCTCTGAGGAGAGACAATAATACATAAGTTCAACCCCTTCAATCAAACTCTATAGCAAAGGTGGCACAAGAAATTTTCATGGCTAAGAATCTAGTGATGATGTGGTTTTTTAAATTCAGGATAGATGGGTGTGAGGCCCCTGTGTGACCACATGAGAGCCTGGTGAGCACATCATGATAAAGCTTGAGAGTGACCTGCTGTGCCCACTGAGGCAAATATCTTTCTCACACATAAACCAATCAGCCTGAGCCAGATAAATGCACAGTATGGGTAAAATACAAATATGAGATTGTGAAGAGCAGAGCAGTAACAAATTTAGTGTCAGGCAGTAAACTTTACTCTGTTGTTCACTCAAGTTTGAAGAAAACCGTAAAATAATTTACAGGGTTTCATATTTTCTAAGAATGTTTTTAACCTGATATTCTGAAATAATGACTGTTGTCTCTATTTCAAAACTTGCTGGGTAATTCACGTGAATTTCCATTTTTCATGGTGAAAGAAATCCATCAGTTTTTAAAGCTAACAAGAGCCATCTATTTTACTTATTATTTGTAGTTTTTTGATCTGGTCTTTTTGGTGTCTCAAATTTTCACATGGGATAAGTTATTGCCCTCAGGTAGCTGGCTTGGAGGAGATGCCCAGTAGTGAGTCAAGGGGTTGTCAAGAGAAGAAATAATGGGACATCAGATGTCTTTGGACCAAACACAAAATTAGAATCACTGTAAAAAATGGAGGTGCTCCTCAAAGGTGCTGCCTGGATCCCCCGAATGAGTCATGGTTTGGGGAGAGATCACTTTGACTTTCAAGTTGCTGTCCTTCATTTCTCCTTGGCCTCTGGAAGAAAGAGGCCCCTGCCAAGTTAGCATAGTTAGCATGACGTGCATCCTCTCCCTGGATGTAAGGAAGTTGGCTTTGCCCCCCAAATCTGCAGAAAGAGACATCATGTGAAATGCTTTGTGAGACTGTTAAAAGTCACTCCACCGTTTGATACATTCTACAATAAGTAGGCTTTCCTAAAACCAATGAGGGATAATGGTGGCAGAATGACATGGTGCAAGAAGAGTGGGCTGTATGACGTTCATGGGCTCAACTCCCAGCGGTCTTGGCACATGGTCTCTGCTTTTTGTTTTAGTGTCCATGCCTCAATTTCCTCAAACTCAAAATGAGAAGAGGATCCAACAGCCAGGATCATGTGGTTAACACTGACAGGGAAGATTTTCCATGACAATTTATCTTGTGTGTTCAGATGTTCAAAGCTGGAAATGCTTACCTAGGGGTGGCAGTGAGACATGCCTCCTCCTGTGAAGTTGAGGGCAGTTTTGCAACATGGAGTTGGCCCAACACTCTGCAGCATCGGGGCCCTGGGTCTCAAGCATGTGGTCAGCCAGAATGGCAATGATGGTGGGTGGATTTAACCTTACTGCTTAACGACCTAAGCACTGGATGGCAAAGCACTAGCTCACCACCCCACTGCCTGCTCCCACTTTGTTCTGCTCTCGGCAGCAGCTGTGAAGTCTGATTTGCTCTCTCCATAAACAGGTCAGCCCCTTCTCCCACATGCAACACCATTAAAGGACCAAATCCAGAATGACAGTCAAGCTTCTTATCTTATCTTCTTATCCAGAATCCATGGATCCTCAAAGACACCTCCCTCACCTTTTCCAGGAGGATTCAGGCAAGAGTGCTAGGCTTGTGATCTTCCTTACAGGTCTTTGCCCACAGAGTTCCCAAACATAGCCTGCCTCCAATCCAGGTTAACTGTGTCCAAGGCTGCATTCTCATGAAATGCCAACAGCGTTCCTTCCTCTGACTCTGGGCAGACAGTGCCAACCTCACAAGTACGCAAGATCCCATGCCAGAAGGGCCACTCAAGTGTTCTGCTGTGTTGTGCTCACCATCTTGAAATCCTCAAAAATTTCATCCTTGAACCTGTGAATTTATGGTGTTTTATTCAAATAACTGCATCACCACCTTTCCAATTCTCATTTCCCATTTATGTTGTCTTTTTAAATTTTCTGAGCTCCAACACCTCCCCAAACCAAATGGCAGAGCAGAACAGAGTGGACAGGCCCCCAGGATTGCCCATTAAGGAAGCTCCCATTTCTGCCCTTGGAACAGCCCCAAAACAGAAGAAGGAAGAGTGACACATGTGAGGACTTTGATCTTGGGTGATTAGGGCATGAAGCAGTGGAATGTCACTGATGAGGAAGTGCACATATAAGGAAGATGCCCAGTTATTAAAGGCCAGAGGGACAAGAGAGACAAATCCACCTGTGTTCTGTATGTCACATGCCTGTGGAAACAGAGAAGATGAGGTTCTCAGCCATGGCTGAAGAAGTGTTGCAGAGTTGAGGCCAGGGATTTGTCCTGGGTTACGCCTGCCCCAGTGCCCAGCAACCGTGATGCTACAGTAGTGCTGAGTGAAGCTGTCTTCTATGTGGTCTTATCAACCACTGTGATGACCAGAGAGATAGGTGCTTCAGGTGCGGGTGTCTCTGAGAGCACTAACTCCTTCCCTGCTGTCACTCTTTGTAGGACCCTGGGCAGCAGCTGGGTAGCTGACCTTGCTTTTGTTTCCAAGATGGGGAGCCCAGCAGGTGAAAACTGTGCAGCACAAATAGCCTGGTGAACCAGCATTCAGGGGAACTGCTGGTCCTTCTTGGACTCAGGAGGACATGCCCCCCCCCTTTGCCCTTGGTGCAGGAGTGCAAGACTGAAAGCTGTGGGGTAAGGATACAGAAAATTTATCTGCTTCTTCTGTGCCATTCATGAAGTGCTTTACCTGGCCTGAGGGCGGGGGGGGGGTTGCAAGTATGCAAATTTAAGAATCACAGAGACTCCCCTTAGTGACAACAGGGTCTCATAGTCTGAAAGATCTTATAATAACCACCAGCACCCTCAGCTTCATGCCAGCAACAAGGCAAGAGGAGAAGCTCTGGGGCTGGAGCAGGAGTGGAGGTTCCAGCAGAATTGAAAGTTGGGGCTGGGTACAGCATGCACAGTCCTCCCCCAGCAGCACCAGGTCTGTTGTATCAGGCTAAATGTATCCATGTGTGTGGAGGCGGAAAAAATAATTCAATTCCAAGGCCACAGGGACTCTGAAGGTAAAAGAAGATCCATCCCCTTTTTCAGCTCCCAAAGGAGGAGAAGGCAATAAAAGAGGTCATGAACATCTAGAGTCATTGGCAGAAACAAATTTGAAAAATTTTTGATTCATCAGCTTTAATTTGCAATCTACTTTGCAATGGACAGTGGCTATTAGATACAGATACCAGACACAGTGGCCTAATGGTGGCCATAGTGCTCTAAAGTAGTTATTTTGGCTGGTTGATCTTTCATGGATTAAAAGCCTTTTAAAAATGTCTGCTGAGAAGTTTTTCTCTCCTAAAGCAATACAGGAACAAAAATCATTGTACAGCCATGATCTGAAGGCTGCTACAGAAAGATAATGGCCTCAGCTTTCTAAAGTTGAATGCAAGTGATAGATCACACCCCAAACAGCTGATGGTACAGTGTTGTTCACTGAGCAGCAGAAGTCTTCATGTCCACCTTGATGCCAGGACCCGCAGATACATACTGGTGCCCACCAACTCACACAGGGGTAGGTTTACCTTTGTGACACCCAGCAGTGTCTTCAGCGAGCACAGCCAGGGGACTGGACAGAAGGCAGCCAGAGTAGAGGAAATGAGAGGGTTTTCCTGGTCCCAGTGGAAAGCAGAGGTGTCACGCTTCCAGGTAAAATGAGACCACGACTTCCATGGCACACACAGTGCTGCTTGACCTAGGGATTCCCCAGAGCATGCAGACCCTAGTAGAGGAAGTAGTTGCCTTCCAGGTGGCCACCTGTTGATCTCACCTTTTTCCTGGGTCCAGGGACTGCTTCCTGCTCTCTCAGAACCTGAACCTGTGCTGGGAACCCTCCAGAAATTGTCTAGCCCTCTCTGCAGATGGGCCCTTCACCATGGACATAGCATACAACCAGCTGTGCTCACCTCCCTCCCATGGTCCTTTCTCAGCCTCCCCAGCTGGGTTCATCCCTCTCTCCTGCACTCAGCAGCACATTCCCTGTCTCAGTTGTAGGTACTTAACTCTCAATCAGAGGTCTGTTGGAAGTGTCCCTTAAAGGTGGTGCAGATGTGTGCTCAGGCCTGGGGTCTGTAATCATCAGTGCTTTCTCTTCCTCACGGTAGAATCAATCTGGTACATTTGAAATGCAAACAACCATCAAAGCCAGGAACCAGGCAGAGGCCTGGACTCATGTGGCCTGACACATGCACACATGCAAAGGCCAGGACTATACTGGCTCGAAACTCACACATGTGCAGAAGCCAGGACACACCTGGCCTGGCACTCACACATTGATAGAGGCCAAAACTCATGTGGCCCGACACTCGTGCACATGCATGAACATGCAGGCCACAGACTAAAACTGGGTGCAGAGGCTTTCACCCTGCATCTGACTTTGTTTGATATTCACATCAGAAACAATACAAACCACTGCGACAAGTAGTGAGAAGCTTCACCTGAAAGAGCCCCAACAGCTCTTCCTTAAGGTGGTCATATTCAGAAAAAACCCAAGGATCCCCTTCTCTATCTAAATGGAGCCTATTTTAAGAGGGGGTGCTCATGGGTCATCCATGGGAGAAGAGCCTGACATCATAGTAGAGAAATGGGGCAGTCTTTTGTCCATCACACCCCTTCACAGGTGGGGACAGTGTGATGGCATAAGAAATGCCATGCCAAATTGGTGGCATGCCAAGTGGCAGAAAAGAAAAGTGCATCATGGGACTAATGTGAAGAGGCAGGGCCAGCAACTCAGAGGTGTCATTTGACTCAGATTTTGCTGAGCTTTCAGAGAGGAGCCATAATCCTGGGAAGCCTCAGCACTACTCGGGGCATCTGAATTTTCGACAGCTCCTGTCCCCACACTGATGACAGCTTTTTATTTCAAGACTGGAAGCAACATTTCATGTGTGGTATCATCTTCACACAACCAGGAAAATGCCACCATGGCACAGATTTCCAGTGTGAGGCCTGATCTGGGCCATAGTATCAGGGGCAAAGGTGAATGTTCCAGGAAATCTCCATCCATCTGTCATGGAGAGGTGGACCTGTGGTGGTCTGGCCCTGACCACTGGAAGGAGGGATAAGAGGCACAGAGAAGGACACCTTCTGGCCCCACATCTGCCCAGGGCTTGGCTTATCACACCCAGCACAGCTCACTCCTGAAGCCAAGGAGACAAGCCTGGTCCCTTTGATAGACATAAAGCTCAGTTTAAGATGTAGGACCACTTCTATTATTTTAAACAAAGACTTCTACCTCACATAAATTACCCATGGTCCTAATACCAGATTCATCCATCAACAAAGCTAAGGCTCAGCTGAAACAGTCCTCATCCTATCATGGGCAGGAGCTTGGGTGTTGCCTGTTCCCCAAGGTCCCTGTGTTGAAGGCTCAGCTCTCAAGATGTACCTGTGAAGCTATGACACAGAGGCATGTCCTCAGGATGGCTTCACCCATGACAGAGGCCCAGGCTTGTCCTTAACTGAAACAGAACACAGCCTATACATAGAATGTGCCCTGAATACAGAAAACACCTTTATAAAGAAAAAAGAAAACTATATAAAACCCCACTGGGCAAAATCATATGTCTAGCTCTAAGCACAGGCCAGAACCTTCATCCTTCTTTAGTGAATGCTTCTTTATACTTACAAGTTGACCGGCTCTCTAAGTGCCCCATTAAGCATCATTGACAAGTTTCAAAGAGGCAATCCATGTGCAGAAATGTCTTTTGACTGAAATAACCAGGACATGTGGCTTCTGGGAAGGCAGAGAAGACAGAGGCTTGCTTGACCCAGGACAGTAATTTCCCTGTCACACACAGGGTCACAGGGAGGATTTGAAGGGTAATAATCATAGATAAGGTAGGGGTCACTGTTCAACCCACAGCAGTTACTTGTCATCACTGTGTCCCCAGCACCCAGCACAAAACCAGGTGGTGTAGGCAGGTTCCCATCATTCTTGAGTGCCTCTTCACTAATTCATGTTCTGTGGACAAAGGTAATGAAAGTCACCATCTCATAGAATTAGCAAGGGAATTTAAAAAGTGTTTGTGTTTAAAAAGCCCTTAGAAAGGTGCCTGTGACTGGTGAGTACTGGTGGCCTTTCACATTAGTAATTCACACCTGTCTCAGCCTCTCGAGCTTCCTCCCCAGGACACGGTCTTCATCTGCATGCATGACGTTGGGGACACCACCCTTAAGATCTATTTAATGCACCCAGGTGTGCTCAGCACCAGCTTGGCACCAGTTCATGGAGAAGCTCAGTTAATACATGTCAGATAAATAAAGGGCAGCCTGGAAAGTGGTGCATTTGCAAGATTGAAATGAAAAGATATCCACAGGAAATGAAAATAACTGCAGAATATTTTCCTGAGCACAACTTTTAAAAAACTAAATTTTGCCTTGTTCTGTCAATTTTCCTAGAGTACTGGCAACCATTTCTTGTTTGTTTTGCTTCTTTTTTATTACCTTGTTAGTAACTTGTAAAAAATGCCTACTGGGTAAATGCACAGTAACAAAACAGGAATAGAGAGATGTCTCTCATTAGCACAAGATTCTTTCAATCTTTCACAAAACTTTAATTTTATTTTCCTGTTAAATGATCATCAATACATCCTATGAGTTAAAGACTTCAGGCAAATAATGTGATTACATAAATTTCCACTTGAGATACTCCACAGGGTGTGGGCAGGACACCCTACGCTGCTTTTCAGCCTGTTCTAATGGCAGGGGAAGCAAGTGATCTCTGGGCATGCCTAGGAAGCACAGGGCACAAGCCTATTTATCTTGTCCAGGGCACAAGCCTATCATGTCCACTCCTTCCTCATGCACAGAAGTCACTTTAGACTGCCACATGGTCACTCTTCATGTCTTTATCTGCTAAAATTCCCATTTAGCCCAAGTGCTGCAATCATGGCTGCAGGCCATGGGCTCATCCTGCCTGCAGAGGGCCAATGCTATTTCTCTCTTAAGTGATGTGCAGAGAGACATCATATGATCTGGAGGCTCAGCAAACATTCTCAAAATGCACCTCTAGGAAACCACCTGCACTTCATCTAATAAGTGAAGGATTTAAGAAGCTAGGGAATGTGCAAGTCAAGGAACACTGTTGGGCAAAGTAGCTGCTGATTTACACATTGAGCTAAACAGTGAGAGGCATCTCAAATGGCAAATTTTACATGGCCCATTTACATAGCATATGTACCTACTGAAATAGCTTGGAGGAGTACCAGATCGTAGTACCAGGGATCTGGGCCTGTGGAGAGGACCTGAGGCTCTAAGGGGTGACATGAAGGAACATTGGGAAGGTCAAACACCTTGGTGTGGCCTCCTTAGCAAGATCCACAGGGGACAAACCAATGGGATTGTGAAGCTCTATATGCAGTCACCACGTGCACATTCAACTGGTGACAAGGAACGAGCTGCTGGGATGACACCATTTTTGACCACCTGGTTGTGTTCTGCATGGTCATTCCAGATACCAGCTCTTGGAGACTGATCCGAGTATGCACAGGATCCCTGTGTTTCTTTGCAACTTGCAAGAAATTGATGATTATTTCAAATCAAGTGTTTAGGAAGAACTATCGATGGTGTGGCTGGCATTAAGGCCTGAAGGGCACTAACTTCAGTTACAGGTTTCTGTGGCATCTCTGGAAAGCTCCCTTTGCCATGAGCCACAAACATACCTGCCTCAGTCCATCAAAAGCCACACAAAGTCTGCAACCTCTGCAGCTTAACAGGAAAACAGGAGCAGCTTTCTCTCTCTCTCTCTTCCTCCCTTCTCCTCTCCCTCCTTCCTCCTCTCCCAAGTGTGCCTGCCTCTAAGATGTGCAGGAGCTGTGGACTACACATACTTAACTCCATTAGTCGAGTCACTCTCCATCCTGAGTTTGCACTTTTTCCCTGGTAACACTCAATAGTCATGTGGGCCTGATTTGCAGTTATGACTGGCAGAACCCCAAGCACCTTCAGAAGGGTAGAATAAGCCATTCACAGAGCTTCCCCATATGCCTGAACACAGAGCCAACATCACAGGTTGGCATCAGGCTCTGTTGTGAACTTGGTACATGACCTGGCCACTGATTCTGGGCAGATTTTATTAAGGACATATTTGTCTTCTGTGTGTTTCTCTCTCTAATTCTGTACATCATGGGTCTTTTAAAATGAGAAACTTTAAATGCTTAACCTCATGAGGTTAAAATCCCTACAGAGTTGTGAGAGGCAGCTTACTCAGTCTCATTCAAACACAAGTCTCTGTGTCAAAGTCAGTAAATAGAACAGGAAAAAAACCAATCATGGGTTATATCAATCATGATCCATGCCCTGGACTGAGGGTTGGGCAAAATGCTGCTGCTTAATATCTGAGCAAAACTGGAGGTGGCCACTTGACATAGATCCAACATTAGCCACAAATTGTGCAGCACACCACCTGGTGACAGGAGAAACATTTTAGTTGACAGGTCAGATGATTTCATTGTCATTTTACTGGGATTTAAATACATTGTGTGGTACAGAGAGGAGTTTCCCTGAGCAGATCTCTTGGGGACTTTCTGGTACTTCAAGGGAAGTCTCAGCTCACTGTGAGGACCTTCAGTCCTTCTCCCACACAACGGTGTCCCTCACAATGGACCCGGTGGCATCAGGCTTTCCCAGTGTGATGCTTACTGGTGACAGTTGTCTTCTGCTGATAGTAAATGATGACTGTTTTTGCATTCCTAGTGTCCACATGGTTTCCCTTTTAAACCTCGATTTAAGCAGCATATTTTAAAGAAAAACATTCAGTAATCAACAAATGATGTGGCCTTAGAAGGGTGTTGCACCAATTACTGTGAACTTGGAAGCTCAAGAAGAGGGTATTGAGAGAGGTTTGGGACTTTTCAAAGCCTCCAGAACAACCCAGATCATAGTAGTGAAGTCTGAGAATGGTGACACCATTGAAAGGCACAATCTCAGAAACTTCAGAGTGAGCCATCCTGTTTCCCAAGCAACATCCTCAGCTTATTTCATATTTGGGAAACCAGGCCCATTTTCATCTGCAGCCTTTCTGCCCCCCAGACAATTCACATGCCTACCAGTCATTGTGCACTGACTGTGGACAGTGAGTGATATGATAACCCCCACATCTGCCCATGCTCCAATGCCATGTTGGCATCTTACATTGATTGCTGCCACCATCCCTGCTGGTTCTGAAAGCCAGCTGAAGTATGCAAGGTCATGATTCAAGGCACATCGATTTTTTTCTTGAAATATCCAATTATAAAGACAAAGAAAGGTATAAGATAATACATTTATGTCTGTGATGTGTGATTTATCTTGAGACGTTTGTTAAGGAAAAGCAGTAAGTTGTGTGAGTTGAAGACAAATGCTAAATTGTAAAAATCAGTGTAAGATGCCATGTATTTAGAATGCTATGGGGCCTGGATAATTGGTACAAGGGCTCAGTTCTGGTGCATGTCAGGCCTTGCTACAGGGCCATGTACCTGTCTGCACAGCTCCAGGGCCAAGGAGACCTGTGTGAGTGGCACTCTGTGTTCCTCCTGCCAGCTGTCCTGTCTTCACACAGAAACCCACCACAGCCACCCACTACAGAGAAGAACCTCCTTGTCCTTTGGAGGCCACATAGGTCTGAATGTTAAAATTAAGATTTTTGAAATCTTCATTCCACAGGTGGTGGTATCAGGAGAAGGAACACTGGGAGGTGACCTAAATCATGAGGGTGAAGCCCTCTTGAATGGGAGTAGTGCCATTATGATAGAGGCCCCAGAGAACTTGTCCAGTCTCCCACTGAGTGAAGATACAAAGACAGAGCACCATACATGAGCTGTCCTGGCTCTCACTTGAAACCAAATCTGCCATGGCCTCAATATTGGACTTCCAGCCTCCAAAGCTCTGAGAAACACATTTCTGTTGCTTCTGAACCACCCAGTGCAGGCAGTTCTTTTATAGCAGCCTGAAGGATGGAGATAGAGGCTTCAGGCATGACTGTGGGTAGCTAGGCAGAAATGGACTCACAAAGTGCATCAGTAGCTGAGCCTCATACCAGCAATAGCACAGGACAGGCACAGCACAAGTCTGCCTCTCAGGCTGGGCACATCTCCTGATTCTCTCCATTTCAGATCTGTGGCTCAGAGCCAAAGAAGGAGGATAGAGTTTTCCAGAATAGTCTTCAGGTCTCGAGAGAGCAGAATGAGACAGGCACTCACTGACAACACAACCTCTAATTTCCTTTTCTGGTGACTATTTCTTTCTGTCCACCTTCTACGGTCTAAAGGGTGAGGACCTTGAGTCAGGGGTTGTTAAACAGACTGAGGTGTTAGAGGTGGTGAAGATTGATACAGAGCACTACTTGCAGACTCACACAGAGGCCATATAAGCATGTGACAAATAACAAGCCTTAGATGTGAACTCACAGACTATCTCTCTCTGTGGGGCCAAGACACTGTTCCTCCTGAAGGGCTGGCAGCTGCCTGCCTACTGATCCCATTTATGATGTTTACTTGGACACTCCTTCTTCACCAAATATGTTCTTAATCAACTTTGTCTTGCCCTGTGTCCACTGTAATGGCTTTCAAAGTCAGGACAATTAAACTAATGGGGTTTGTGGGATTCTGTGTTTACAGGAGATTGTGTGAAAGAATGTCCCATATTGTGTGTGCTGAGAGATGTTGAGCAGGCAGGCTGCCATGATCATGCTGTGCTGGTACCTTCTGGACACTGGCCCATGGTCACCACAAGCTGAGGTGGCACCACCAGGCCCCTCCATGATAGTCTCCACCCCAGCCAGAAGATATCAGATGTGTCCCTCACACTCTAGCCATGTACAAACCTCCCAGCCTTCTCTCTCCAGAGCAGACATGCTGGGGGTACTGGAATCCCTGTTAAGCATGACCAAGGTCCACCAAGAACAGAGGTAGAGGATGCTTTTCCTTTCCCCTGTGCCAAGCTTCTTCACAGGGACTCATGATGGTGACTCAACTGCACTTCTGTGTTGACTGCAGAGGCCTTAGACTTCATCTTTGTGTCCCCTCTGACCCTCTCTGGAAAATCCATGAAAAGCCAGTTGGTGCACCCTCCACAGGGGGAAACCCAAGCCTGCAGACTTGTGTTTCCGGGGAACTTGTCCCCAGCCCCTCCTCTACCTCAGAGGGCTCTGCCCTCCCCTTCCTTGTTCTAACCACCTGGAACTGCTCACTGGGCTTTTACAGGGGAGCCTCCTGTAGCCAACTTTCTTGTGAATCTTCTTAGTGTCTGGAGTGTCATCAGCCCTGAAACCCTGCCTATTAGTTGGGAGGAGTCCATCATTGAGGCCAAATAAAATCAGATCCAGCCCCCCATGTGGCTTTGGAAAATTAGCTAAAGTTCCCCCAGCTCAGGTCCCTCATCAATGTGATAGGGATACTGGCAGATGCAGCTGGTCACTGTCAAAGTAGCTGCTCTTCCCTTCTTCCCCAATAAAACCACCTGAGCTTTGCTCAAGATGGAGTGGCACAAATGCCTCCCAGCCTTCCTTGCAGTTAATAATAGACATGTCCTAAAGTCCCTGGGAATGAGAAGTAGACAGAGGCCACTGGACATTGTGTCCAAGCAGGGTCATAGAAACAGAATCATTTGGCATCTCTTTTTCACCTTTGCCCTCTGCCTCATTCCTTCTCTTCTCTAAAATAAAGCAAGGCAATAAGAGTCACAGGCCAATCATGACACAATAGAAGGACAAAGGTATTGTTCAGCTTCATCTTACTGAAATTCTTATTTTGGAATTTTATGTTATCCAAGAAAATAAATTCCTAACTTACTAAATCACACAAGAACAAACCTGAGTTTATTCTTCTGACCTTCAAATGAGCATGGGTGATCATATGATGCTAGGAGCTCTAGCAACCATCATGTGATCTTGAGGGGCCCAGACTAAGAATCAACCAATATGCTAAGGAGGAAGCTGCACTAAGAAAGGGCCAGCTGTGGATGCAAGTAACAGTTTTCTATGTCAGAAAAATCTGTCCTTCTGCAGACCCAAGATGATGCTGGGCACGTGGAGACATGTGCACAGGGTTCCCCTTCCCCTGCCCTGAGGCCAACACCTCCTGAGGCCACCATTGCCTACACGGAAGAACTCCTGAGACAGCCCTAAAACTGGAATATCTGATATTAACACCTCTTATTTCAAGTCTTAATTGAATATTCTGTTACTTGGCACTAATACAAGGCAGCATTTGGGGTTTTTCCCACATTGACACCTTAATGTGACATTGCAAGACCTGTGGTGACTATGAAAAATATTCAAGAGCATCAGACATGTCCATCTCCAAAGCCCTAAGCTTAGAAATCACAGAGCAATATTCTGAAGCATGAGTGCCCTGTGCCACAGCCCTGCCTTCCCAGCACAACTTCCACATGGTGTTTCCTGCCCAGGGCATCCCTGGGAGCACTGTGCACAACCCAAGACCCAGACTCACAGAAAGAGATTCAGGCTTCAGAGGCCATCCTCACAGTTTTGAGCTCTGGATTGGATATGTGGGGTGGGCAGCTTCAATAAAGCAAGCCTGATGAATATGACCAATGAGGTGGGCACGTGCAATTTTATTAAAGGGTGCAGGAATGAGCTGACCCCTTCCATCCCCATGGCAGCTGCCACAGCTCTTAGCCACCAACTTCACAAGCTCAAGGAGAAAACTTGCTGATCCTGGTGGCCTGACCAGCTGACCAGTGGACCAGAAGCCCCAGGGCCCACAGCCAGCTGTGAATGCAAGTAACGGTTTTCTAGGTCAGAAAAATCTGTCCTTCTGCAGATCCAAAATGATGCTGGGCACATGGGGACATGTGCACAGGGCTCCCCTACCTCTGTCCTGAGGCCGGCACCTCCTGAGGCCTCCATCTTGATTTCCCTGCCTGGTGAGGGTGAAGTGACATTAAAGCACCCTGCTATGACAGACTTAGGGCAAGTCATTGGGGAGGTTAAACAGACCAGGCTTTAGCCACTCTTGTGTTCCAGCAGTGAGTCATTATGGAAGAGAAGAGCTGAAGGTGACCCAGCCATTCTTTATCCAAATTGCTGACAGCCACCCCAGTGTTCCAGTTACAGTGTCCCCTCCAATAACAGGAGATAAAAATAACATTTTTACTGCTTCCTCCCCTCATGGGCCCCATTACCACCAGGCGTCCTGCAGGAGGAGCCATGTCCTTATGACAGAGCAGCTTGAAGATACATAGCAAGTGCTTGTTATTAAAGTGGAGTAATATTTAGTTAAGAACTTGTCCCCAAACTTTCCAAGATGGCTCATGATAATGTGCTCTGGGCCCCTTCTTCTTCCAGCTTGTGGCATCCTGCTAAGGTGACTATGTACTGGCACTGCTGAGGGAGATCTGTGCATGCTGAACCCAGCCCTGGCCTCCAAGTCTGTTAGAACCTCCTGCTCAAGCCCCAGAGCTTCTCCTCTTCCCCCATTGCTGGGCATGAAGCTGAGGGTGCTGGTGGCTTTTACAAGAACTTTTATACTATGAGGCCCTAGTGTCACACAGAGGAGCCTCTGGGATTCTTAAATTTACATACTTGCAAACTCCCAGCCCTCCGGCCAGCTAAAGCACTTCATAAATGATGCAGAAGGAGCAGCAGAATACCCCCATCCTTACCCCACAGCATCCTGCACCAAAGGGAAAAGGGGGAGGGGCTATGTCCTCCTGAGTCCAAGAAGGACCAGCAGTGCCCATGGATGCTGGTCCACCAGGCTAATTGTACTGAACACCTGGTCACCTGCTGGGCTTGCCACCTGGAAAACAAAAGCAAGGGCAGTTACCCACCTGCTGCCCAGGGTCCTACAAAGAGCAACAGCAGAGAGGGAGTTAGTGCTCTCAGAGACACCTGCACCTGAAGCACCTATCCCCCTGGCCATCACAGTGGTTGGCAGAGCCACAGAGAAGGCAGCCCCACTCAGCACTGCTGCAGCATCATGGGTTCTGGGCACTGGAGCAGGTGCAGCCCAGGACAAAACCCTGGCCTCAGCACTGTGACTGGGCCTCAGCCATGGATGAGAACCTCATCTTCTCTGTTTCCACAGGCCTGTGACATTCAGAACACAGATGGCCTTGTCTCTCTTGTCCTTCTGGCCTTTAATAACTGGACATCTCCCTTATATGTGCACTCTCCTCACCTCCTCATCAGTGACAATCCACTGCTGGGTGCCCTGGTCACCCAAGATGAAAGTCCCCACACCTGTCACCCTTCTTTCTCCTGTTTTGGGGCTGTTCCAAGGGCAGAAATGGGAGCTTCCTTAATGGGCGATCCTTGTGGCCTGTCCATTCTTCTCTGCTCTGGCATTTGGTTTGTAGTGGTGTCAGAGCTCAAAGAATTTAAAAAGACAACATAAATGGGAAATGAGAATTGGAAAGGTGGTGATTCAGGTATTTGAACAAAACTCAGTGTAATATTTACAACTTAGGAAAAGGTAAAATATCCTCCATTCAACTCAACATCTACATGCAATAAGGCAAAAATTCTGGCAAAACCAACTACATAAAATTTGAGGATAATTGAAATTACCTCAGAAACTAAGAGAATAAGAAATGCAAACTGAGAAAGACACAACTTTCATCAGAGAATTCAGCAAAAAGAATTTCTAAAAGAAGAAAAGAAAGACACCATGGCCCATGTGGGAAAATGGGCAAGAGTTATTTTATGCACAAGAACCTTACCAAAAAGTAAATGGCTGCTGGATGTTTCCTCACAGCAGCACTTCAGCTGATACTCCACTCAAGGTGCTTTCCTTGCTGATCAGGTTGGTCAGATCCAAAGCCTAGCAGAGTGCTCTGGGGTCCAGGCTGTGGGGAAACAGGGGTTCCCTGGTGTCCCCAATGGGAGTAAGTGGCCCAAGGAGGAGCTGAGAAAGGAGGGGAGGTTCTTGAGATGCATTCAGAGAAACTGCATGTTGTGAGTACAGGTACATATTAGCAGTTAATTGTTTTTTGACAATATTTAGAATATTTCCATGGCCTACTTAAGTATTTACAAACAAAGCCATACAATGTCTGTAATTTGCTTGACAAAATCGAGCAGAAGGTGGTCAGAGAGCAGAAAGTGTTGAAAGAAAACTGCCTTTGGGTTTATGGTTGCAGAATCTGGGCTGTGTGACATGGGCTTCACTTGACTAGTCTTTTTGCTCCTTTTTGGTTTGAAATAGCCCTAATGAAGAAAGGGGAAATGGGAATTCCAAAACATATTAGCTCCTGAATCACGGTTCACCACTGGTTCGTACTAACTACTCCTTTCAATGGTTATAAAACTAAAGCTCAGAAAGTTCCCTGACCTGCCCAACATCACACAGCAAGCAGCTTCAGTGTTCACAAGGGGGTGGGGGCGGGGTCATTCTGCTTCCTACTTTCTGTGGAGGTGGAAGATTGTCATTAGAAAGCCTGAAGGAAGCACTCAGCATATCTTCACACTCATGGCTGGTCCTGGGATCCTAAATAAAATGCTTATTATTTTTATTCTGGATATTTACTGACAGACACTGCAGCCAGAACAAAGCACTGGGTTTTCTACTGTGATCATCATTAAATGTCCCCTTAGAGGATGGTGTTCCCACAGAGTGTAAAGATGAATGAAAGTCTACACAGCATTGGGCCATATGAGCTGAAATCAGCACAGGCAGATCAGGGGTTTGTGCTTCTCACACCAAACCCAAAATTTTCAAGAGCAGCTGCAGAGAAAAAAAATGTCCCCAGATGCAAACACTGATGAAGACTTTGGCCTCCTAGATGTGCTGGCTGAGCAATCTTCTGCTGGACCCAGCTAAGCAGCTGATGTGTGGTGAGGGAACTGTCACTTACTCAACTGTCCCTGCCATAGCCATGGGCTTTCTGGACTCACTCCATGCTACGGGTCCCAAAAGCCCTGGGTTTATGTCTCCTGATTAGAACACTGCTCTTTGTTTGCCCATCTGCAGTGCCAGCTGCCCCTGGCTTGCAGACTCAACCTCTTGGCTCACTCAGGGGTGTGGGGAAATGGAGACAGGAGATGATGTCTTCCAAAGGTGCTACAGAGCTTCCTGGGCCCTGTGGGGTCTGCCCTGAGCAGATAAGTAGAGCAGCCTGTGGCAGTAATTCAGGAGGTAGATTTTCTGGTTTGGTTTTCTTTGTTCTGTTTTTAATTTGGGGACTGTTGACCTTGCTGTGATAAAAGAGGCAACAACTGAGCAAGAACTGCCACCAGCACTGTTACTGGGAATTAGAAGACCTGAGTTTCTCTTCAGAACTTCAGTGCAAACTGACAACACTTCATCCAACGTGGATTACATCCTGTGCCTACTGATTGCTGAGTGTTCACCTGGACCTTCTGACCACCTTACTTCTGCTAGACCATCAGCCTACAGACCTGGTACCTCAATTTTTGCTCATGGTGATTCCTGCCATTTACTACTGAAGAAGGCATCATTCCAGTGGACACTGTGACCCAAGAGGCATTTATCCATCATGATGTGGCCTTTACCTCCACTCCTTTCCTGTTGTACCCAGAGTCAGCACAGCCCTTTTTAGTGTAGTCAAGAGTCCTGAAGCTAAATGGCTGAAGCTATTTTATCACAAAGGCCCAGTTTTTTTCCATGAGTGTACATTTCATTTCATCAGTTAAAGCCTTCAGCAAGACACAATAAAGTTGGACTAGGGGATTTGTAATTGTCAACTATGTCTGAAGAAAGGAAAACTCTCTTTGAGAACAGCATTAGACCATGCTCCCTGACCCCTGATCTCTGATGATTGAAGTTCATGAACTAACTATCTTGAGTAAATCCCGTCAAGGTCACTGGACCCTGTTCTTTTTCTACATCAAATCTGTAGTAGCCTACTGAATGAGAAAGTAGATACTCTGACCCACTGGGATCAAAAGAAGGCACAGTCAATTCCTTATTGCATCTTCTTTGGGATTATTCATGAACCAGAACTCTTCAAAAAACATAAGAAATTCTACCCAGGAATCCCTTTACCTAATGGCATCTCACAAGACTACAATGAGACTTAAGAAAAGGCATCTTGATACATCAAGATAGCACATATATGCATTTTGTGAAAAGCTTATTCTTAGATCATTGGTTTTCCAAAGACTTGTGGCCATGAAGTCTTTGAATGAAAATATGGAAGCTCAGAGTAAAAGTGAAGCTGCTCTAAATAAAGTAGTGAAGCAGAATTGGGGGTCTTCAACCGGCCATAACCATCATCCTTTACCACAATGGTGACATCAAAAGAGATTTCCTTGCAACATGTAGAATTCTTCAGAGCAATGTTTGAAAACTACTTCACCAGATGACATGTTTGAGCTGAGTGGCATTCTAATCTTTCGTGTACTTTCTCTCAATATGGTCCATATTCAGTTGATGCTGAACATTCTTATGAATATCTACTGCAGAATTAGGGATGCAAGAAATGACAAAGTGCAAGAAATGCCTTTGCCTCCCAGAATGGTCATGTGGGCTGAAAATAATATTAATAGCCCTCCTTTATTAATAGCCCTCCTTCCCATTGACTTAAAATCACTCCTGGAATTGAATAGACCCATAGAGCAACAAATATGCATCCTACACTGACAAACCCCACTTACCAACCTTCATAACCATCAGATGTACTACTGGTACTGAAGTACATGAATGATATCTTAGACCTTCCTTGGATACATGAAAAACCGACATGTTGATACTGAAACTGATTTCTCATTGAGACCATCTTAAAACAACTTGTGCATTTTACCTCTTATCATTTACCATGGTACTGTACTTCATATGCAAGGGATAACTAACTATGAAAGCAGTATCCAAATACTTGCAGCATTTCCCAAAGGGCCTCAGTACCTAGTTATCATTCATCTTTTCAAACTACAAATCACTATATGACTCAATCAGTGGTAGTTAACACTGCTCCTTAGTTTATATTCAGTTAACTGTATTTTCCAGGACAAGTGAGCCTTTTAAAAAGTTTTTTTTTTAAATTTTAATTTTCTCTGTCACTGGCATATCTGCTTGTTCTACAAAATTAATATGAATACTAGTCTCCAACTACATGTAACAGCTGATCTTCAAGACAAACTTTGGACATCCCTTCTAATGTGATTTTAAATGTAGCCATTTGGAAAATTTATCTTCTAGCCAGTGAGAAATGTTCATGTAATATGAATCCTTTGTGCCTGGTACCACCAACTGTATATGCTAGCGATAGTTAAACATAGGCACTTTGATCAGAACATGGTAGCCAACTTGCTGGGCATATCAAGTGATATATGTTGTCTAATTTTTGTCAGACTGAAACGGAAAAAATAAAAATATAGCAGCAAAGGATTTTAATACTTAAAACTTTTGTCCTTGTGGATATCTTAAATCACATCTATCTCAATACTGCTTTTTAATACCAATTAAGAGTGGTTGGCTTTATTCCTTTCTATGAGATACTTTTAGGCATTAGGACAACTTATTTCTGTAAGAAAGATTCAATTATTGAATTCCAACTCATACCAAATGAAGAGACTTCAATTTGTGTCCTAAGAAAAATCTCATTCTTTACTGCACAATTTAAGGGCCTTCCATCTTCAGCCCCTTTAACAAATGTACAGATTCAATGCTGGACATGTTTTTTTTTTATGTCCTTATTTCTTATACTTTAGACTAATCATGATTATGTGATTCATTCTACAAATCATCAAACAAGACTTAGTCCTGTTGCTGTAGACTGCTTACCCTCAGCACATTAAAATCTGGATGGATATTCTGCTTATATATACAATTTTATATCTATAAGCTCACTTTTTCTGCTGTCTTCAGATTGTCAAGTTGTCAGTTTTTTTTTTCCTCCCTGTGCCTTTCCTGTACCTAATGGAAAAGTACATTTATCTACACTGCCAGTCATTTCCTCTGATTCTGTTTTACTCAGTCAAAATTAAGGGTTTAATATGAGGGTGAGCATCTGCTCAAGAGTCAAATGTATTCTGTGCTTAAGAATTGGTAATTAAGAAAGTAAAAAGCCCCAAACTTAAACCCGGGAGTTTGCCTACTATCTCCACACCTCAAATCTTATCTAAATCTTTCAAGAGTGCCATCCAACAAGTCTGAGGCCTTTACTTGCTTTTAAGATGACTCTCAGAGATGAACCGTTACAGAGGATGAAGACTTGACTACCAAAGAAAGTAGGACCAATTTTGACAAACCTGGCTCTACTGACCCTTCTGCTCCCAGATGTAGTGTAAACTGATAAACAGACCCTCAGGTCTGGATTGGACCTGGCCTTTGAGCTGGCTGTTCTTGGGCAAATGAGCAGGAAAATGAGAGCTGCTGTTCCCAGACTAGCCCTTTAATATCAGAAAATAGTATTCACAGTAAACCCTGTAGAATACTTCTGGAGTACCCAGGGCAAAAACTAATTTATAGAATATTTATTAATCTGCCACATTATATCCTGTGTTTTGGTGTGGCTGGTCCTGTTGAAGTTGCCCTGCTTGTCAATTTACATGTCTTAGCTCTTATCTGCCTTTTTAAACATGTTTCTGCAATCAGACTGAGAAGAAAATTGCCAATTTCAGCATATCTTTTGCTCAATTCCATCAAGGATTTATGAATGGAAGCAGCCCATACTTCACCCCAAAAGGACTTAATGTTCAAAATAGGAAAGGTGATGAGTAAGCTACACTTGACCATTTTTTGGCACCTGGGACCTCTTCTTCCACATCTGGAAGGGAAAGTGCAGCAGATGGAAAGCAAATCCATTTCTCTCTTCCCCAGCAACAGAAATGAGTCTGGTTCACCAGTACTCATAAGAATGGACCATTTCAACTTGACAAATAACTTAAAGGAACACAAGAAAAGTTTTCCACTGAATTTAATAATTTACCACTGACTCATAAAGTGATGCAGAACTCTTTACCAGTAGTAACCTAGTGGTCCTGCTTCGTGTCACCAAGATAGTGGGACTCTCAGACTCAGCTGAGTTTGCTTGTATTGAAACTCTGGTATCATAGAAAGCACCCTATTGGACATAACAACTATTCCATTCAAATGAATTATAGGCTTCCTGAGGACAGGAAAACCATCCCTCATGGTTATTTTTAAAACAATTGTATTACCAGTGAAGAAACAAAATCAAATTCATAAGCAGAGATCAAGTTTTTTCAGTATCTGATTGTATCCTGAACATCATTTGTTTTTGATTGCCCAGCATCCATTCCATCTCATTGAAACAATTTCATGATATTTCTTGGAATCTTATCTTTCTATTTGCAGTCCATGTGATTTGGATAGTGTGACCCAGCCCTGGGAGTCAGGAGTATACATGTCATTCAGAACTCATCAATCAATGAAATCCATGTCCTTGATCATAGCTATTGGTTCAGGGATGGTTGTGTGGCTCAAGTTGGTATAATGTTAACCCTATGAATTTTACTGAATTTTGAAGAAGTTTTCTTTATGGAGGTGTATTAGCTTTAGTAGAATGAAAAACTCAAACCAATAAGGCCTATCATGTTGTTGCATGAGCCACTCTGAGAATGAAGCCAGTGCAGAGGAAAACAGAGCCAGAGATGGAGAGACTTGAGTCCTGATGACAGCATTTGTGCTCCTGGATGCAACTATGCCTGAAACTAGTATATCTCCTGGACTTTGAAGTTATGTGAACCAATAAATACCCCTTTTTGCTTAAAAAAAGATAACACAATTAATTTTGTGAGTACAGCATTATCCTGATACTAGTATTACACAATTTTATTAAAACAATATAAAATTACAGGTTAATATCCCTGATTAAAATTCATGTAAATTTCTCAAAGAATAACAACAGAAAGTTACATAATAGTACATTGAAAGATTATACAAATGCTCAAATCAATATATATACCACATTTAAATAAACACGTGATCAAGAAACAATCTAAATAGATGTAGAGAAAAAATTACAAAATTTAGCATATTTTCATGGACAAAAATTCTCATAATAAACTTAGTAAGTAGGACTTGAACTCAATATAATCAAACCAATATATTAAAAGTCCACTGTTAATGTTATAATAAACAATGAAAAATATAAAGCTTTTCTTCTAATATCAGGAGCAAGACAAGGAGGCCCACTTTTATCACCTTTATTCCATAAAATATGGGTAGTATTATTCAGAGAAATAGTGGAATATAAGGAATAAAAACATCTTCATTGTAAAGAAGTGAAAATATCTCTGTTTTCATGGGACATAATCTTACATGTAGATTCATCTTAAACAGTCTATGAATAATTTCATCAAAATAAATAAATCCGGTAAATTTATAAGATATAAAATCAACAAACGAAATTCAGTTACATTTCATATGCTAACAATAAACTCTAAAAGCAAAAAAAATAAATCTCATTTACAAAAAAAAGTAAGATATTTCAGAATTGACTTAATCAAAAGGTGAAAATTGTACACTAAAAACTATAAAAGAAATTAAAGCAGGCACAAATAAATAGACATCCTGTGATTATGTGTTAAGAATTGATATTGTTAAAATATTTCTAACACCCAAAGTAATTTTTAAGTTCATAGTATCTTCCACACAATGCCAATGGTCTTTGCTACAGAGATAGCAAATGAATATTTATTTTTATATTAATTCCTATGAAACCACAAAAGCCACAAGGAGCCAAATTAATTTTGACAATGAATAATGTTGAAGGAGGCATCACAGTTCTTGATTTCAAAATATTCTATATGGATTATTGAAATCTTATTTTCATTGCATAATGACAGACATATGGAGCATTGAAACAGAGAACTTAGAAATAAAACAAACATATATGCCAAGTGAACTTCAGCAAAGTTTTCAAAAAGACACAAAGGGGAAAGGAAAGGACATGTTTGTAATAAATTCTAATAAGAAAATTGAATATATACTAGTAAAATAATAAAATTAAAATTTTATCTTACATCATGCAAAAAAATCACAACAATAGACATTAAAGACTTAAATATAATACCTGCACTGTAGGATACTAAAAATTATCCACTGTAGAAATTAGGGGCTTTTATTCAGTAACTTTTCTTGGATATGATTTCTTGGTTATAAAACCAAAACCACAGACAACAAAAACTAAAATGGAGAAGTGGAAATAATAAGCTTCTACATAGCAGAGGAAACAATCAAAATAGTGAAAATGCAATTACAAAATTTAAAAAAAATAACTTCAAACCACATACCCAATAAAGCATTAATATCTAAAATTTATTTTAAATCTTCTACAATAAGAATAACAGTCACTCAATAAAAACATGGGCCAAGCTCTCTTTTCTCCAACACATGTTTTTGGCCCAGCATGCCAGCTTAGAATTCATGATACCAGGCTTTCCTGCCTAATGGCTTCAACATTGCTTTAGTTCATGCCCAGGGCTCAGTTCACATATGGCTCATGGGTGGCTTCCAGCACTCAGGTAATTTTTGAATGTCCAAGGATGATTGAATGCTTTATAAACTTCTATTTAAGTATTATTATTTATACTCTACAAGTGTTGAAGTAAAAGGAAATATTGCACATCTCTCACTTTACTTTCATTTTTTTTATCCCAGAAAATTTAATATGGTAGTGAGCTTCTTATAGCTATAAGAAGATGTTATAAGGTGTAGTATTATAGATTCTATTATTTAAAATAGAAAGTTCACTGGGCAATTCAGAAGAATTGTAAAAACATGTTAATGGTGATTGGGGAGTTCTATGTTAGGCTGTCTACAAGTATAAGAACAAGGGAGGTTGAGAGTGTGGCCCAATCCAAATCCCCAAGTCTAAAAATCAGGGAACTTTATGGTGCAAATATGGATCTGAGGATGAGAACCCAGGGTGTGCTCCACTAGTGCCAGTTCTAGGAGTTACAATGTCCAAAGGCAAGGGAAGGGGTGCCCAAGTCCAGAAGAAAGTGTGAATTCACCTTTTTTATGCTTCTTTGTACTATGCTTAGCTGATGGTATGGTGTTCATTTATATAGCTCACATTCAAATTCAAAATTGTGATACAAGTAGTTAGTACTATAGAAGAAATATACATCATGACTGTAAAGAGTAAATTATGTTAGTAATAATATATAATTTAAAATATTATGACTATTTAAACCTAAACTTAAAATTTATAATTTTTACATCAACTTGTTTGTGTTTAACAATATGCTATTGAAAAGATCTTATAACTGTCATATTCCCTAAATATTACAATTATTAGAATTATTATGTGCCAATGAGAAGTATAAGTAAGTATTAAAACAGCAATAGTTAAGTATATACTCAAGATAATTTTCACTATATGGAGCATGATAGGGTGAGGAGATTTTCAACTCATCCTTAGGACAAACCTGTACCATGTAGTTAGTTAAAATAATTTCTGATTTTACCAGTATTTAGCCTAACTGTATTCTCATCTAGAAAAATCAGGAGTTGGAAGATACTAGAGTTGTATATGCATCTGTATCTCAATTTTAAGTGTCCAGAAAAACTTCTTGAATATTTTTCTCTGGTCATTTCTATAAATAATGCACTTTTATTTTTTTCCTATCCAATTAGTAAGATGTAAGAGAAATTGACTTTTGTAGCAACAATTTACATTAAAAGCAGGGCAGCTTTCAGTAATAGAGATAATGAATCACTATACTCACCAGCTGATGATTCAAATAATTAGAAGTATCATAGAGTGGGATATTCGTAGTGATGACTTAAAATAACACTTTTCTAGATTCACACTGAATATACTGACATTGTAGTAAAAGAGTAAAAATTTTTATAAAAAAATATATAGAATACTATCTTATAGTTTTAAATAAATAATTTGTGAGATTCATTTAAAGAAAAACATATTACTTATATCATACTATTTTATTAAAGGATATCTAAAGTCTCAAGACAAAGTTATTATATATATTTTATATACTTTCCCAGAAATATCTCATATTGAGCACTCCTTTTATCTATTTGGGCTCCAGAGCTAGATCACATATTACAATATTCAAGAGTACTTATAAAACAAACATGTAAAGAAATGATGAAAACATCATGAATATAAGCATGGTTCCTAACATAATTTAAGTGGATTTATATTGTTTCATAGATTATTTTTTAAAAAGTGCTCATTCTTGAAGTATTTATAAATATATCTTGTAGAAGTAATTACTCTAATCAACAACATTTATAGCATTCATTTAATGATCCTAAAATATCTTGTTTTCTTGCATCTATAGAAAAAAAGAATTTTTTATGTAATACTTCATGAGAGAAACAAACTCCTATCTCTCACCCTGCACAAAACTCAACTCTAAATGAATAAAGCACCTAGGCATTAGATCAGAGATCCTACACTTACTAGAAGAAAAAGTAGACCCAACATACCAACATGTCAGCTTAGAAACCAACTTCCTTAACAAGACTCATAAAGCACAAGAAGTAAAATTAATAATCAATGAATGGGATGGTATCAAACTGAAAAGCATCTTCATAGCAAAGAAAACAATAATGTTAATATAGAACCTATGGAGTGGGAGAAAATCTTCAACACTAGTACCTAAGATAAAGCATTAAATAACAACAAAAAAATAACCTAACACCCCAAAATTAAATAAACCAATCAATAAATGGGCAAAGGAACTGAACAGACACTTCACAGAAAGTGAAATATGAGCAGTAAAAAACAAACAAACAAACAATACCTGCAAATTAAAAGTACTGTAAGATTGCATCTCACTCTAGTCAGAATGACAATTATGAAGAATACATATAACAATTAATGTTGGCAAGGATGTGGGGAGAAAGGCACTCTCATACATTGTCAGCGGTACTGAAAATTGATGCAACCACTATGGAAATCAGTATGAAGATTCAGTGACACAACCACATCAATGTTTATAGCAGTCAACTCAAATATCAAAGCTATAGGAACATTCTAGGTGTCCTTCAATGGATGAATGGATAAAGAACACGTGTATGTATACACAGTGGAATATTACTCAACCATAAAAATAAATGAAATTATGGCATTTCCAAATAAATGGATGAACCTGGAGAATATCATGCTAAGTAAAATAAGTCAATCCCCCAAAACCAAAAGTTGAATGTTTTCTCTAATTTGTGGGCCCTAACCCCAAACAGGGAGTTTGAGGTGACGAATAATAGAAATCCATTGGATTAGACAAAGGGAAGATACCTGGGAGGGAAATAGTAAATATTGTAGAATGAATCAGACATAAGACTCTTAGACTTGTATTTGAATACAAGACCAGGGTAACTTTGTATTATGCACAAAAACAAGAGTGGGATCCTGAATTGAATAAGATATACTGTATGTATGTGTAATTTGCCAAAATTTACTCTACTTTAATGTATAACTAAAAGAACAAATAAAAATGGAATAGAAAAGCAAAAAATACATTTGATTTCTATATTCCTTTTTTTGAAAAATGTATGACCCAAACTTGCTGCGAATTACACTTACACTAAGAAAATTTAACATTGCCTTTTGAGTACAGATCCTCTCTGTCACTGGAAGATGGAATGACTATTTGGGTACCCAAGCTTCATAGCCACTGATAAATATCTCTATCCTTCCATGCTCATTAGGTTTTATTTTTTTTTAATTTTATTAGTTGTTGATGAAATTTTTTATTTTATTTATTTGTATGTGGTGCTGAGAATCGATCCCAGTGCCTCACACAAGCTAGGCAAGTGCTCTGCCACTGAGCCACAATCCCAGACTCCCCCATTATATTTTAGATATGGAATACATCCAAAAATGTTCCACACAATGCTCATGTGTTGAAAAGCATCAAGGCTTAACCTGGTCTTTAGAAAATAATTGAATTCTGAGGGATAAAATCTCATCATAGGATTAATCAATTTGATGCATTAATAATTTTTAAAAAACTATGTGGTAACTGTAGGCAAGTGGGGCATTTCTGGAGAAAATATGTCACTGAGGCCATGATTGAGAGTACTATATCATCCCTTGCCTCTCTCCCTCTGATTCCTGCCTGCCATGACCTGAACAGCTTTTTTTGATGATTCCTTTCTACCATGATGTTTCTTCTCTGGAATAAGCCAACCATGGGCTAAATCGTAAATCTCAGAGTCAAATAAATCTTTTCTCTTCTAAGTTGTTCTTATCATCTACTTTGATCATGGTCATACAAAGCTGAATAACAATGCTATTTTCAAAAGTTTGATTATTGAGTTCAACCAGTGCTGTCTTCAGGGGAGGAGATGCTGCCTTTGGCCTAGTGTGTGAGGAAGGGCCTAGGCCCAGCCTGCTGTGGTGGGTTTTGCTGAGCATGGAGCTCCTCTCCTTGTCTCCTCAGCACCAGCTTCGCCTGCTTCCACCCACAGCAGTCTGGGCTTGGGGAAGAACTGCCGGATCCATGGAGCATGAGGTGGTTCCTATTGCTAAGAAGATGGACAAGATGGTGCACAAGAAGAACATGGCTGGAGCATTGGATTTGCTGAAAGAGCTTAAGAATATTCTCATGACCCTGTAATTATTACAGTCCACTGGTATTGTAATGTCAGTTAATGCTATTCTCATGTAGAATACAGATGAAGAAGTTACATCTTTAGCAAAATCTCTCATCAAAGCCTGGAAAAAGTTATTAGATTGACCATCCACTGATAAAGACTCTGAAAAAAAAGGACTTGGGATTACATCACAGAATAGCCCTGAAGCAAGAGAAGTAGTTCTAGTGGCAATGTAAGCAGCAGGAAGAATGAGACAAATGCTTACCTTTCAAATTTTCCTCAGGCACCAAGTACTTCTGATTCTGTGCCATTAAAATGTAGGGAGGTGCTTGCTGCAGCTCTCCAAACAGGAGATGACTACATTTTTATTGGATCTGATGAGGAAGAACTAGGATCGCAGATTGAGGAGGACATATATCAAAAAATAAGGAATATGGACATGAAATACAAAAACAGAGTAAGAAGTATGATATCAAATCTTAAAGATGCAAAGATATCCAAATTTAAGGAAAAATGTACTCTGTGGAAATATTCCTCCTGACTTATTTGCTAGGATGACAGCAGAGGAAATGGCTAGTGATGAGCTCAAAGAGATGCGGAAATACTTGACCAAAGAAGCCATCAGAGAGCATCAGATGGCCAAGACTGGTGGCACTCAGAATGACTTTTTCACATGTGGCAAATCTAAAAAGTAGAATTGCATTTACACACAGTAATGATGTGTGTAAGTAAGATGAACCAATTACAACATTTGTTCTTTGTAATGAATGTGGAAATCGAAGGAAGTTCTGTTGAGTTGGAAGAATTGGATCTGGACCTTTAAGAAAATGGATTTTGTAACTAGCTTTAAAACTAGGCCAAATAACTAGGTTTCTTAAAAGTCAGGTTTTTAAATTAGCATATATCCTGTGGGGTTAGTGTTTGTTTTTGACCTAACATCCCTTCCTTCAATGCCTTCTGTAATTTCAGATCAGTAGGGAGATCATCTATTAATTGTATGATATCTGTTTCAATTCTTACCCCACACCCATTTTTATAAGTTAGTTGATATTAAACTTTTATCAAAATTTTAGCAATTTATTTTTATTTTTTCTACTTAAAAATGTTCTTTGTTTTTTTTTTAAAGTCTGAAGCATACACAGTAGAAATTCTGTTATTCTGTAATACATACATAAAAATTGCATTTTTTTCATATTAGCATGTACCTACAAATATTAAAGAGAAAAGGTAACATAAGTTTAGGTTTACAAAATATGGTTTGTTTTCACATAATACTTGAGCATCTTGTCTAAATGTACATAATATTTGAACTAACATACAAATTTTATTTTAATCATATTTACTTGCTTCAGCTAATTACATATTATTTTGCATCTGTAACTAATCATTATTATAATTTCTTATATTTTCTTGTACAAGTATATTAATTGTTCTTAATGGATTTTTTAATTTTGGAAACATGACTTGACTTTGTTAAAAGCAGTTTGGTTTGTTGTCTATTTACTTATTAGACTTGGTAATGTATTTTATTTTTCAAAAGAATGTTGTTATAGTTTCATAGGGCTTTTCATAAACCCCCTTATAGGCAAAGAGCAAAAGCTTCTGACAGTTTTATTCTCCACATAGGAAGATGTACTGGGAAGAAAATGTTAGCATCTTAATGTAGAATAGTTATTATAAACAATTCATGACTTGATCTTATTTGAAAATCTATATTGACCAAGGATTAAGCATAAGGATTGTAGGAATCATTAAAGCTGTGGTCTTTCTGTATGGAAGGTGATAGGTGATATTTTTGTTCTGAGCCTTATTTGCAGACTTGTTCTATGATGAATGAGATTGTTGATCCAACTGAAAACATGAGTTAGACTGAGTCATTTCCCAGTATGTTTTCTTAACATTATGTTTTATTTTGTGTTTTGTGTTTACCGTTTGTTATGTTCGGAATAAGAAAAAAATGGGTTTCACCTTGGTTACTTAGTTAAAATTGATCTAGCACATCTTAAAAGGCCACTATTGCAAAGAGTAGTTTATCATGCTAAAAATTTATTCTATCAGTTACTATAGAAGACTTTTATACATGTGTTGCTCTCTCCTTTGCTCCTCCTGTTTCTTACTGCAAATTGATGTTCATGTTAAGGATTGGACCATGGGCACTAACCCTCCTTTATTTGTTAGTTTATATGAACTTTTGTCATATCATTTAAGAAATAAAGTGCATTTTTGAAAGAATGAGTTTAAGGTAGGTTAAAGTAGTCCCACTTTTAAATTAAGTGATCCATTTTAAAATTTGTAACTCAATAAAGTTTTTTTGTTGTTGTTAAAAAGGTTGATTTTTTTATAGATTCTTCAAAGGAAAAAAAATCTTCTTTATTTTGCAAAAATGAAATCTGGAATATTTTATTTTTTAATCAATGATCTCAATATTTCATTTGTTAAGGCATTACAGTAACAAAGTATTATTCTAAGAGTAACTAGTTTACATATTAAAATTCTTAAATGATATGAACTAATATATTTTCTTGTCTTTTAAATATTAAATATTAAGTTCTTAAAATTTATACCTAATTTTGGTTAAAAATCAGTATGTAATATTAAACTATATAACACAAAGTTCAATTCATTTATATCTGTATAGTATTGTAAATACTCATATGACATAAAATTTTCCTTAAAAACAAATATAACAGTCATAATTTTATATGGATTTACATGGATATTAAATCAGTAACTTTCTGCCTTTAAATACTATAGCTTATAGATATAAGAATTGCATTTCTTATTTGGATTATCTATGTCTTTCCTATCAACTAACCCAGGACTGGCACAGAGCAATGCCTCAGATAATATTTTAGTTGTATATATTTGAAAGGTTCAAAATTATCAACACAGATTTCTAGAGAGCAAATTTTTTGGTGTTTTTGCAAGGCCTACCTAGGGCTAATAAAAATAAATTCTTGATTTAAAAAAATTGTATATTAAATGATGTCAAAGTTCTGTTCCATTAATTAAACAGGGTCAATTTTTCTTCATGATATCTGCAATTATTTTAAACTATTTCATTTTTTTTTGCATTTCATTGATATTTAAAGAGAATCATTATGCTAAATTCTCAAATCACTCATATATAACATGGCATTCACTTTTGTTTAACTTTTCTATCTGTTGACACGTACATGTTTTCAATAGATAGGAACTAAATAAGTACACTGTGATTAAATATGTGGTACTGCCTTATCAGGGAACAAAACAGACAAAAAGATATACCTATTTTTGTGAAGATAAAAGTTAGTATGGAGGAGGTAAGTAATTTTTAAAACACACAAGAAAAATTATACTTAAACTTTTTTTTTTAAATTTAAGGTGTTAAAATGTGATAAATGAAATATAACAGGAGAACAGGTTAGAAAAGGGTAGAGAATTGTTATCTTTAAATCCATGAGAAAGCAAAATAATTAAATTGTAAAAAATCTGAGTATAGTCAATATGACAGGTCAGAAATTGCCAAACACTCAGTGGTACAAAAGTATATAACATGTCTCCCTACCCATTAGTGACTTTCTGTTAACTATTTTTTTCACTTGTTGAAAATTTTACTTCTAATTAATATATTAACCTTACATTTTAATGAAGGTAAATGTGATATTTCAGTACTTGAAAATAGTAAGTACTGATTAAATCCATTCTTCCTATATTTGGTCTCTCCTTCCCACTACCTAGTCTTCGGTACTCATTACATTCAGAACAATAAAAACAGAAGAAATCTCCACATATATGTTCAAATATATACAACTGATATACTCAAATGTGTACAACTAAAATATTTTCTGAGACCTTGCTCTATGCCAGTCCTTTGTTATTTGATAGGAAAGAGAAAGGTGATCAAATAAAAAATGCAATTCTTATATTTATTATTTATAGTTCTTAAGGGCAAAAAAGTGATATTAGTGTTTGTGAAATGTCAATACTGCAGGTTAGCCCAATCTCTATGTAATTACAAATTCTACTTCTTCTGACTCTGATGCAAACACATTTTTTTAATATACTTTGGTGTTTACCATCATTTAGCTTTTTTTTTCAAATCTAGTTCTTTGACATATAAATTACATCAAAAATTACCAGTTTTGCTTCATTTTGAGATATATATATATATATATATATATATATATATATATATATATATATATTCGCACACATACAAACAATACCAGAAAACACACACACAATCCTTGGTTCTCGTCAGATAGGTATTCTATGAATTCATGGTTTATATAAAGTCCTGTACAACAATAGCTTATATTCCCCTCATGTGAACTTATGCTATTTGTTTGCATTTCACTGGATCTTTTGTTTTCACATATGCAGAAATTCTATCTGGGAACACTATGTGGAATACTTTTTAATGCAATGCCCCCACACCAGTGTTCTGACACCTCTCTACTCCATATTTTAACAACAGCTTTATTGACATTTGATTATGTTATAGTTCCTGCTTTTTCCTGAGGTTTTATAAACTGACTTCCAGTCCATTCACTAATAATCAAATCAAGCTTTTATTGAAGCACACTAATGGTGGCTGACCAGAACATAAAGCTATTCCCCAGATCAGCCCTGAACAATTGCAAGGGCGCTCCTTATAAGCCTGATAACCAAAAAACGGATGTTTGGGGGTCTAGCCAATGAAAGCACTCCAGGTTACAAAATTGAGACAATGCAGTCAAGCAGCGGGAAGCCTAACCAATCACAGTTAGTCCAATCTCCCCAGTTACAGAAACAGAGCCCTGTGACCCTAGAAACAGAAACAATGCCCCAATAGGTAGTTGTATTATTAAAGGTTTCTATAGCAAAAGGAAAAGAACACCTTGCCCCAGTCATGACCCTTCTACTTGGCATGGTTGTTTTACAGGATGGAGTCACCAAAAAAAAAAAAAAAAATGGAGTCACATTTGCTTTTACTATCACAATTGATATACAAAAGAACATCACATGGTCAGTTACAATGATTTGGTGAGCTCAAACATATGCACATAAGAGTAACCAGTGAAACAGCATCACAATTGGGGTAAAGAATATCCAGCACCCCTTGAAAGTTTCTTTGTGCCCTTTTGTGCTGATCATTCTACCTGTACCATCCCCTGGGGCAAAGAAAACTTACTATGACATTAACTATTTAACAAACCTTTGGTGATACTTATTAGTCTTAAAAACAATTCATTTTTCTCTTCTTCAACTGCTGACAGCTACCATTCTATCCTTCATTTCCTATGAATTTAACTATTGTAAAAATATAGTGTAAGGGGAATCAATTTGTAGTTATCATTTTGCATCTGGCTTCTTTCATTTAGCAAAATATCTTCCAAGTTCATTTGTATTATTGTAAATGACAGGAGACCTCAGCAGTCTTGTGCAGCCAAGAAATTAAATCACCACTACCAGATCCCTGGATTGCCACTGGCAGGTTTCCAATTTTGGCCAGAGTTATTTAGTGCTGAGCACCGCATTGGCCAAAACTCCAAACCTCCCACAAGTTGAATCCAGGAAGGCTGTGAGAACTCTTTTGGCTCCAAAAAGCAACAGTTGTGCATCAACCCAAAACCCAAGCGCTACTGCAGGGGAGGGGGGGACTACACAACATTCCAATTCTGCCTCCCACACTCTGGCCCAGACAAGAAACCGCCACTCTGCGCCTCTTCCTGCAACACAAGCCATCCTCCCCATTCTCCAGGGAACCATGCTTCCTGCTCACCCTCCCTGCCCAGCATGTGGTCTCACCACAATATTGTTGTGCACAGCCCCACTTCAACTCATAAGTGCACGCATGAACAGACGCACAGCAAACTACTTCTGTGCAGTGGGTTTCCTCCAGCTTAGAAGTTTCAGGCAGATGGTGGAGAAGCACGTGTCTTAAAGTAGGTGAGCACCTACCCTCAGAAGGCTGCCTGGCCTGCTCTGCTTCTGGCCAAGAAGCTCTGTTGCCCTCTGGGATGATGTTCCTTCTTTTTTTTCCACTTTGTGGTTCCTGGTGAGGATGTGGGGACTGCCACAAAGGCAGCCTGACGCTTACCACTGTGCTCCTGTTTGACATTGGGGATCCCAGTGGAGAGCCTCAGGTAGGGAGGGCACCAGTGTGTCCAGCAGTTTGTGGGGTGCATCACTGGCTGGAGTGGCATCCTGGGACCAGAGCTAGATAAGTAATGCATTGGGAGGAGGCACAGTGTGTATCTCCCTCTAAGGTGGTTCATGGATGGGTGGACCCAGCTGAGTCCTGTTCAGGATGGGACCCTTGCTGGAAAGTTCTAAGGGAACCAGGAGCAGAGTGGGGTAGGAAGTGGGTGGGGTAGGAGGTGAGTGAGGTAGGACCTCCGTGGGGTAGGAGCTGGGTGGGATAGTGCAGGGGAGGGGATGCTCTGTTTCTGTCCCTGGGAGGCATTGACTGAAGGGGTGAGCATGCTGAAGCTTGTGGTGGAAGGATCCTGGCTGGAGATCTTAGGGGACCTGAGCTGGGTGGTGTAGTTCCTGGGGAGGAGGCACTCTGTGCCTGTTGCTGCTAGGCATTACCTTGTAACATTCCTGGGCAAAGGCCCACCCTCAACACACAGGCGCATGCATGAGGCACACAAGCTTGGGCAGGCATACTGCAAACTGCTTCTGTGCCCTGAGTTTCCAGGAGTCCAGAAGTGGACAGTTGACAGTGGAGCAGCATGTTGCTCAAGTACCTGAGATCCTTCCTGCTGAACCCAGGAGCAGAGCCTAGGTAGGAAGACCTCCAGTGTCCTCAGCAATGTGAGGCATATGGCCCTGGATGTTGGGGGGCCAGATTGGATGGAGTAGGTGCTAGGTGTGGTAGTGTGTGAAGAGGGGGCACACCGTGCCAGTTGCTGTAAAGTGGTGCCTGGAGAGGATGCTCATGCTGAGGCCTTTGGGGGCACCGCCCTGGTTGAAGAGGCTTTAGGGGAATGGAGCTGGGTGAGGTAGTTGGTGGAGAGGGGGCACACTGTGTTTGTACCTGTGAGGAGATTTCTGTAGGGGGTGCTCTTGCTGAGGCCTGTGGGTGCAAGGCTCTCACTGGAGAGGAGTCACTGCACTAGGGCCGGGATGGGGTAGTACATGGGGAGGTTACTCGTTGTGCCTGTCACTGCAAGGTAATGCTTAAAGTGGATGCTTGTGCTTGAGGCCTGTGGGTTGCAGTCCTGGCTGGAGAGGCCATTGGGAGACCAGAGCTCAATGGGGTGGAGCTTGGTGGGGTAGGAGCATGTGGGGAGAGGTTCACTGTGCCTGTTCTTGCTAGGGGGTGCCTGGAGGGGGCGGTTGTCCTGAGGCTTGTAGGGCACAACCCTGGCTGGAGAGGTCTTAGGGGACAACAGCTGGGTAGTACCTCGGGAGGGGTGCACTGTTTCTATATCTGTGAGGTGGGGCCTGGGAACATCCCTGCACACAGCCTCGCCCTCGACACACATGTACATGAAGTTTGCACACATTCACTGATACATGCAGGGACTTATCCCAAACTGTGTTTGTACAGTGGATTTCTGGGCAGCCTAAAAGTGTCCTGTAGATTGTTCCACAATCTAGGGCCTTCAAATCACAGAGATCCTTTCTACTGATGGCTACTTGAGCTTCTCCAGTCTTGCCCCCAGTTTATATCACCCTCTGGGTGTCGGAGACCAGCTCCAACAGGGGGTCTCAGGAGACGAACGGATGGTGAGGAGTCGGCGAAAGAGGGGTGGAGAAACAACACAGACACCAAAGTGCAGGTGTTGATCCCAATCTTTACTTGTGAAGTTGATCATATATACTTTTCATTTTGGCAGGCTCACAGTACTTTGTGGTTACAAAACAGGAATCATTATTTAAAGAAACAAAATATTACCTAGCTACAATCAGAATAGAAGAATGTCTCTTGGCTTATGCATAAGCAAACATTTGTACTTTCAGTTCGGGTTTTGCTTTGAGCTGTTTCTGCTTAGTTAACTTTTAATAATAGTTACAAATGTCCCAAACTATTGGCCTATACCTTGACTATTGTTTCTTGACTTACTGACTGGAACCAGTGCCATGGTTATGGCAAGTGGTTGACTTGTTATTAGTTTTAATCAAACAAGAGTAAGAGCACAAACCATTGTGCACAGGAACAAGAACAAGTTGCCCAGTACTAAGCACTAATCTGTCTTCTTAACATTAATTTTTCTTCTCTAGATTTTAATTTAATTTCTCAAAAACTTCCTTGACAGGAATACAGGGAGTTTTTCATTAGACATTAACAATTTACACTCCACAGCTGAATCATTGCATTTAGAGCAAACAGATTCATTCTTTAGAAGTAGTTGCATTAATTGGGAAAGTCATGTTTTTTTCCTTCATACTTAATGGTCATATGAGAAGTCACAAGTATACTTATTAAAGGAATACAAAAACAAATTAGCCCATTCCCAGAAACATACTGCGCTCCGCCAGAGGATGGACGCCTTGCGCCATCCACCTCAGTAGGGCCTTGCCATTGCCTGAGTCAGGGGAGGGGCGCAGCATCTGGGAAGGTGTCCTTGCTGTCCTTTCTGCTTCATGATTCCTGGTGAGGATGTTGGTCCTCCCAAATGGGGAGCATGGCCCTCACCATCACCTCCTGTTGGTCATTGTGGACTTGTGAGGACAGTCTCAGGTAGGGAGGACTCCAGTGTCCCCAGGTGTGTGTGGCATATGACCCTGGGCAGAGAGGTTTTAGGAGACCAGAGCTGGGTGGTGAAGGAGTTCGGTGGGGTAATGTGTGGTGATGGGGCACACTGTGTCTGTCTCTGCGAGGCAGTTACTTGAGGGGGCACTCATGCTGAGGCCTGTGTGGGGGGTGCAGTTCTGGCTGGAGAGGTATTGGGGACTAGAGCTGGATGGGTTAGGAGCTGGGTGGGGTAGTGTATATGGAGAGGGCATGCTGTGCCTACCCCTCTTAGTTGGCTCCTTGAGAGGGGCCTCTTTCTGAGGCCTGTGGGGGTTGGACTCTTGTGGGAGAGGAGTCCTGGGACCAGAGGCTATGTGGGTTAGTGTGTGGGGAGGGGACACTCAGTGCCTGTGGCTGCAAGGTGATGACTGGAGCAGACACACGTGGTGAGGCCTCTGGGGGTGCAACCCTGGCTGGAGAGGTGTAGAGGGACTGGCAGGTAGGTGGAGTAGTGGGTGCCTGCTGTAAGGGAGTGCCTGGAGGGGACAGTAGTTCTAATGCCTGTTGGGGTGGGGAAGTGAGGCATAGGAGTTAGTGTGCTGTTTCTGGGTGCTCTTGGCAGGAGCTGAGTAGGTGTGGAAGGGATTGCAGGGCAGTGGGGCAGAGGGATTTGGGTACTGTTCCTGGGTGCTCCTGGAGGCAGCTGAGTTTGTTGTGTGATGGAGGTTGTAGGGCTGGTACCTGGCTTCAGTAGTGGGACCTTGTCAGGGGAGTAAGTGTGAAGAGAAGCTTTGGGTGGTGGCTGGCCTGAATTGGGTAATGTTGAAGGGAGAGAGCAGTACACATGTCATTTTTAAAGCTGTGAGTATGCATGTATCATTTAAAAAGCTGTGTTCTGAACTTTATCTGCCAGAGTTTTCTTTTGTTTTTCCCAAAAAAGAGTAAATTGCAAGTTTTCAGTGTAAGCCTATTCTCTACATTTTGTACATCTAAATTATGTGTTTTTCTTGTACCTTACATTTTATTGCAATTAGCTGATTTGTAATGATTCATTGTTTATATATCAATGACTTTCATATTTTAAACCAATCATTTTTATAGAAACCATTTTTGTAAGTCCTCATTTACTTTGCTGTTTAGTTCACTATTTCTCAGTAAGTACAATTACTCATCCATTGGCATTTCCCTTTTTGCTGTGCAAAGGGTATATTCATTCTGAAATACTTTGAGGTATATTTTGTCCAGTGTGTCTTACTCATGCCTCATAGAAATTTAATTATCAATTGTTTTTGTCTTAAAATTGGAGATAAACTGTAGTTGAAATGGTCAGGTTTTTAAGGCATTTGTCTTCTGGTGACATTTTGCTCTGTTGAGACATCCATTTTGTAAGAACATGTCTTTATAGTAACACACATATTTCATGTCAATTTTTTTTGTTCATACAACCAGTTTTAGTAAGAAAAACATTTTCTATTTTTTCACTTCATCAGTCCATATGTGTGAGCCTCTGTTCATGTTCTATAGGTGGGAATTTATTATGATCACCATTCTGATAAAAGAAGCTGGTAGCAAAGTTAGGGGTAATTTTTATTTTTACCACAAGGTCATATGTCATAACTAGGTTTTATTTAGGGGTTTTACAAGTTAACATCAAAGTAGGCCATTAAGAATATTAACATTAAATAGCACTATTATAATTAATTCTTTTTTTAATTTTGGGATTTCATGGTGGGTTTGAGAACTATATGAGGAGTATCATTTCTTAGAAGTATTTTTAAGTGTAGCAGCTTAATAAATATGCCTAGATGTAACCAAGCTTACGTATTTTAATTGAAATATTAAACCCTGAATTCCTGGGCTGGGGTTGAGGCTCAGTGGTAGAGCACTTGCCAGGCATGTGTGGGACACTGGGTTCAAACCTCAGCACCACATAAAGATAAAGTAAGGGTATTCAGTCCACCGATACCTAAATATATATGTGTGTGTGTATGTGTGTGTGTGTGTGTGTGTGTGTGTGTGTATGCTCTGAAATCCTGTCACTTTTGATTTTCATTTATGTAGAATACCTTTCTCAGTGTTGATTATATTTGTATAAGTTAATTTCATAGTTTTTGCCATTTAGAATACCTCAAAATGCAAATGAGGGCTTTCATTAGGAAACTAAATGTGTAAATTTTGTTTTCCCACAACAGTGCTGTGATGCATACCAGGGCCTCCAAGCCCCGACTAGAGGTTTGGTTTAGAATGATGGTGGTATAAGTGGAGAAAAGGAATGCATACTTGATTGTTTTATTTGTTCATATGAGTTAAAATTGACAATAGAATGTATTTTGACATATCATACATAAATGGAGTATAAATTCTCATTCTTTTGGTTGTACGTGATGTAAATTCACACTGGTCATGTAATAATATATGTATATAAGGTAATAATGTCTAATTCATTCCACTATTCTTTCTACCTTCTTACCCTCCTCCACTCCCTTCAATCCCCCTTCCCTTATCCAAATCACCTGTATTCTTCCCTAGAGGGCATCCTCCTATCTCAGTCTCCAAACTCATGGACATTACAGGGGTGTTCCACAGTGCCTGGCTTTTCTTCTCATTTATTCTGACCTCCCAGGCAATATTTCTTCTTTCAAAGATTTGTGTTGTTTAACACCTCGTAAGTACATATTGGTATGTACAATGTAACTACTTGATTCCTAGGTAATATCTACATCAACTTTTATCATTTCTTTATTGTAAATATATTTCTAAAATCCTCCCTTCTAGCTAGTTTCAGTTACTCAATGCTATATTTACGTGCCTCTGCCATAGAACACCAGAACCTATTCATTGTAACTGTAATGGTGCTCTGGTTGACCAATCTCTCTCCATCCTCCCACCCTCCACACTCTTCCCAGTTTCTGGTAACAACTATTCTCTAAACTTCTATGAGATTGACTGTTGTAGAATTTACATATAAGTGGAATCAGGTAATATTTGCTTTTCTATGCCTGGATTATTCTATTTAACTTAATGTCCTCCATGTTCATCTCTATTGTTGCATATGACAGGACTTCTTTTAATTTTGTGGTCACATAATATTTCTTTGCATCAAATTTTCTTTATCCATTTGTCAATTTATGGGCACATCTCTTGTTTTCATTTCCTGCCTATTATGAAGAGTGCTGCAATCAGTAGGGTAGTGCAGGTGTTTCCTTGCCATGCCCATTTCATTACTTTTTGTATACACCCAATAGTGGAATTTCAAGATTATGTGGTAGCTCTATTTTTAGTTTTTGGAGGACTCTCCATACTTTTTTCTATAATAACTGAACTAACTACATTCCAAATATCACACTCTTCAAAAATGTTTTTTGTGTCTTGCCTACCACATGTATCCCAATATTTCCCTAATATTATGGCTTTCCAAGTATGAAAATATCTATCTAGGCAAACCGTTACCTCACTGTCCTCAATACTGTCATGTAAATAAGAAGTTTTTACAACTGTTTCTCAAACACACACTGACAGTTTCTGTCTGGAACTTTACTAGATTTTTAACCAACAATATCTTTGACTTTCTCAATAATTTACATAGTTCATTCCAGTATATTTAATTTTAAGTGTTTACTGTGTTACTATAAAATTGATTTGTCATTTTTACTTTACCATATTTGTTAATAATACCTCAAATTTACCTTTATATCCCAAGGAGATTGAATCTAGGGCCTTGTGCATATGAGAGAAGCACCCTACCAACTGAGCTATATCCCCAGCCACAGACTATAATATAAAAATAGAGAATATCATAGATACCATTGAATTTATATATTGAGATGCAAGAATAAATAAAATGGCCACCTGAGCCATGAATAAAGAATAATTTGAGATATTCAAAAATAATATCAATAATTATTATATAAATTAAGATATTACTAATAATTAAAATGTCTATTTTCAAGCACTTAAGACAAATAATCAACCTAGTCATCAAGAAAATGAGCACATGCTTTATTATCTAGGATATATATATATATATATATATATATATATATATATATATATATATATATCCATGTAAGGTCAAACAATATTTGGCTTTTATTTGGTGCTAAAGTTAAGAAAAGTAACACATTACTATTGCTGCAATTTTTAAATAAAATTCTTTTTGTTATTCTTTACTTTTTTGCTGTTATTATAAGGATTTCTAGTAGACTTAATGTATTAATTTATTGAGCCATTCTGCTTAACTTGCATCATAGACTCCTCAAGATTTACATTTAATATGTAAAAATATTTTGACATGTATAATCTATTTTTATTTCATCAACACGTTTTCTTAAGTTATGTATTTATGAATCAAATAAACAAATATATTCTACATAGGTGACAACAAAATGAAGATAAGTAAAATAATTCCATTAAACATATAATAATCTATGTTCACCATTGAGATCAAAATTTTAAATTATCATATCTTGGCATTTTTCCCTTTATTTTCTAACACAAATTATATTATTCAATACATCTTATACAAAACCCTTTAATTCTTATTAATAATGTTTTCCAGCTAAAGCAGAATTTTCTGAATATTTCTCTGTGTGTGTGTGTTAGTGTGCATAAACGTGTATGACTGTGTGTGTGTGTGTGTGTGTGTATGTGTGTGTAAAGAGAGAGCGAGTGAGAGAGAGAGAGAGAGAGAGAGAGAGAGAGAGAGAGAGAGAGAGGAGAAGGACAGAAAGACTATTTTTATATTAGGTAAATATATTTGTATTTGTATGGGAACTCTGTTATAGTTTTGCTATAAAATTTGAACTTAAAAATGAAGTATCTGATATTAAATACTTTATAAACAGAAAAATGACATTTCTGATAATTAACAGAAAAATGAAAATTGAAAAAGTATTATCTAGTATCGCTATACCACCTGATTCACACTTCCTGCTTAGAATTGCTTTTGCTATTCTGGGTCTTTTATTTTTCCATATGAATTTCATGATTGCTTTCTCTATTTCTACAAGAAATGCCATTGGGATTTTGATTGGCATTGCATTAAATCTATAGAGAACTTTTGGTAATATCGCCATTTTGATGATGTTAGTTCTGCCTATCCATGAACAGGGTATATTTTTCCATCTTCTAAGATCTTCTTCTATTTCTCTCTTTAGGGTTCTGTAGTTTTCATTGTATAAGTCTTTCACCTCTTTTGTTAGGTTGATTCCCAAGTATTTTATTTTTTTTGAAGATATTGTGAATGGAGTATTTTTCCTCATTTCCGATTCAGAAGATTTGTCGCTGATATACAGAAATGCCTTTGATTTATGCATGTTGATTTTATATCCTGCCACTTTGCTGAATTCATTTATTAGTTCTAGTAGTTTTTTTGTAGACCCTTTTGGGTCTTCTAGGTATAGAATCATGTCATCCGCAAACAGTGATAATTTAAGTTCTTCTTTTCCTATTTTTATGCCTTTAATTTCTTTTGTCTGTCTAATTGCTCTGGCCAGTGTTTCGAGAACTATATTGAATAGAAGTGGTGATAGAGGGCATCCCTGTCTTGTTCCTGATTTTAGAGGGAATGCCTTCAATTTTTCTCCATTCAGAATGATGCTAGCCTGAGGCTTAGCATAGATAGCTTTTACAATGTCGAGGAAAGTTCCTGTTATCCCCAGTTTTTCTAATGTTTTGAACATAAAGGGATGCTGTACTTTGTCGAATGCTTTTTCTGCATCTATCGAGATGATCATATGGTTCTTATCTTTAAGTCTATTGATGTGGTGAATAACATTTATTGATTTCTGTATATTGAACCATCCTGCATCCCAGGGATGAATCCTACTTGATCATGGTGCACAATTTTTTTGATGTGCCTTTGTATCCGATTCGCCAGAATTTTATTGAGGATTTTTGCATCTAGGTTCATTAGAAATATTGGTCTGTAGTTTTCTTTCTTTGAGGTGTCTTTGTCTGGTTTCGGAATCAGGGTGATGTTGGCCTCATAGAATGAATTTGGCAAAGCTCCCTCTTTTTCTATTTCCTGAAATAACTTGAAAAGTATTGGTATTAATTCTTCTTTAAAGGTTTTGTAAAATTCTGCTGTATACCCATCCGGTCCTGGGCTTTTCTTGGTTGGTAGTCTTTTGATTGCTTCTTCAATCTCATCCATTGATATTGGTCTGTTCAAATTGTGTGTATCCAGAGCAATTGTAACAAAAACAGCATGGTACTGTTACCAAAACAGGCGGGTGGACCAATGGTACAGAATAGAGGACACAGAGACCAATCCACAAAGCTACAACTATCTTATATTTGATAAAGGAACTAAAAGCATGCAATGGAGGAAGGATAGCATCTTCAACAAATGGTGTTGGGAAAACTGGAAATCCATATACAACAAAATGAAACTGAATCCCCTCCTCTCGCCATGCACAAAAGTTAACTCAAAGTGGATCAAGGAATTAGATATCAAACCAGAGACTCTGCATCTGATAGAAGAAAAAGTTGGCTCTGATCTACATATTGTGGAATCGGGCTCCAAATTCCTCAATAGGACACCCATAGCCCAAGAGTTAATAACAAGAATCAACAAATGGGACTTACTTAAACTGAAAAGTTTTTTCTCAGCAAGAGAAACAATAAAAGAGGTAAACAGGGAGCCTACATCATGGGAACAAATTTTTACTCTTCACACTTCAGATAAAGCTCTAATATTCAGAGTATACAAAGAACTCAAAAAATTAGACAATAATATAACAAATAAACCAATCAACAAATGGGCCAAGGACCTGAACAGACACTTCTCAGAGGAGGACATACAATCAATCAACAAGTACATGAAAAAATGCTCACCATCTTTTGCAGTCAGAGAAATGCAAATAAAAACCACCCTAAGATACCATCTCACTCCAGTAAGATTGGCAGCCATTATGAAGTCAAACAACAACAAGTGCTGGCGAGGATGTGGGGAAAAGGATACTCTGGTACATTGTTGGTGGGACTGCAAACTGGTGCAGCCAATTTGGAAAGCAGTATGGAGATTCCTGGGAAAGCTGGGAATGGAACCACCATTTGACCCAGCCATTGCCCTTCTCGGTCTATTCCCTGAAGACCTTAAAAGAGCATACTACAGAGATACTGCCACATCGATGTTCATAGCAACACAATTCACAATTGCTAGACTGTGGAACCAACCCAGATGCCCTTCAATAGATGAGTGGATTAAAAAATGTGGCATTTATACACCATGGAGTATTACGCAGCACTAAAAAATGACAAAATCATGGAATTTGCAGGGAAATGGATGGCATTAGAGCAGATTATGCTTAGTGAAGCTAGCCAATCCCTAAAAAACAAATACCAAATGTCTTCTTTGATATAATGAGAGCAACTAAGAACAGAGCAGGGAGAAAGAGCAGGAAGAAAATATCAACATCAATCAGAGACATGAGGTGGGAGGGAAAGGGAGAGAAAAGGGAAATTGCATGGAAATGGAGGGAGACCCTCAATGCTATACAAAATTACATATAAGAAGTTGTGAGGGGAAGGGGAAAATAAACAAGGAGGGAAATGAATTACAGTAGATGGGGTAGAGGGAGAAGATGGGAGGGGAGGGGAGGGGAGGGGAGATAGCAGAGGATAGGAAAGGTAGCAGAATACAATAGTTATTATTATGGCATTATGTAAAAATGTGGAGGTTTAACCTATGTGATTCTGCAATCTGTATTTGGGGTAAAAATGGGAGTTCAAAATCCACTTGAATCTAATATATGTAATACAAGATGTCAAGAGCTTTGTAATATTTTGAACAACCAATAAAAAAAAGAGAGAAAAAAATGAATAAAACAAAGGTATTGTGTCCAACTACAACTAAAAAATAAATAAATTTTAAAAAAAGAAAAAAAAAAAGAAAAAGTATTATCTGCTGGTACATTCTTTATTTTGTAATTGATCTTTTAATATCATATATTGATCAGATAATATCAGTACACAATGAGACTAACATTAATTATGTGGGAAGATCATCAATATTAAATGTATTTGAGAAGTCCAAAATAACAGCTATGTTTCCATTTTTGTTTTTTCTTTTATTCATTTTATCTTAGTTTTTTTCACTATTTGCAAAGTATAAACTATCACCATCTTCTTTCTCATATACTATAGCTACCTAAATAAATTGTTCAGAAAATTTATAATGTATTCTCCAATATGTTACATGATCTTTAAAGTTTGAGACAAATGTTTTCAACTCTTTTTATGCTGTTTACATTGTTGCGATTTTTTTTTTCATTTTATTTGAATACATGTAATGGGAGGTAATATCTCTATATTTCAATGTTGAAATTTTTAAAGGTCTTAATCACAGTACTTGTTGTAATACATAGTTATATACATACCAGAGAATAACATTAATTTGAAAAGATAGGACTTAATGACAATCAAACAGGAGGATTGCAATTTCAAGGGCAGCTTCAGCAACTCTATGAGACCCTTTCTCAAAAATGGTTTCATCTGCTTCACTGAAATAAAATGTTAGGGATCTAGCTCACTGATAGTGCACCCCTGGGTTCAATCTCCAGTGTTAGAAAATAAGTGAATAAAAATAAATGAAAAAAAAGAGCCAATTATTTGATAACAATTTCATGAAATAAATGTGTATTTTATAAGATAACACATTAAAAGTTGTTTTATTTATTAGGTAGAACAAACAAAAAGATAAGGTTACTTTGTCCTAATCATAATATTTATGATTTATTGGATTTATTTTGATAATTTTATATTACTGAAAAATTGGTATATTACTTTAGTTATTAATATTTCTGTGTGTTAATAACTAGTTGTCAATTAGTTATATCTAGTGTATCGTGGGCATGGTTTGGCCACCATTATTTGATAATATGAAACATTTAATCATAAATATGGCTTAAGAATCCTAATTTGGAGGCTTACTGAGGCTGGGGAGTGAGTGGCAAATAATGAAGTATGAAAATAATAACAAGGACTTTGGAAAATGTTTATATTTCTCTCTCTTTCTCTGATTGATTTAAGTGTCAATCTATGTGTTTATCCATTTATTTATTAACACTTTTGATTGGAGATTGAAAAGGCAATTTGATATTATTTCTTTTTGTATGGCAAGGGAGGAAACAGTTACCTTGTCCTCTACAAAGGACTCCAGGATGTGTGTTCTGTTATGACAAGTAATCAAGATTTGAAACATTTGCTATTTGGGAACTGAGGCAATTTACCTTTTTTTTTCTGTTCCTATTTCTCTAGCTAAAAGGTAGCAATAAATATAGCAAAATAAATGATGTGGAGACAAGCTGCCATGTAGACAGTGCACAACAAAAATAGCAGCGACTCTTGTCACTGTCATCCATCTGGTGGTCCTTTGTCGTCATATCACAACAGTGCTGAAGTATCAGAGAGATTTAATCCCTGACAGTATCATTAATTCTCTGGATCAAAATTGTGATAGCTAATCTTTCTGGGTTTGGTTTGTCATAAATCAGTTGGTGATGAATGCTTCCTTTTCCACACAGATGTTTGAAAAATTTTATGCATTTTTCATACACATTTGGGTGACATTCTTGGAACACATTCAACTGCAGCTATTTGAAATGTTATTACTAAGAGCGCCCCAAATTGTCTTCATGACACTTATCTTCTGTAGCTTTTCCTATTATTTTTACTTACATCAGAAATTTCTTTCTAAAAATATTCACTCTTGTCACCTTACTTCAGATGTACATTTAGGATAAAAATACAAACAAAATAGAAACTAACATAAATATAATGAATTCTTTTTGTTAGTTGATAAGCTAAACATATTATAGAAGTTCTCTAATTTAGTCCTTCCAGTGATTATTCAATATAGGTGATTGTTTTCCCAATTATAACTGCTGAAGAGACTGGCAGAATTAAGATGAATTATATTCTAGCGGCATCATCTTCTCTTTGTGATTGAAACTTAATGAAGGATCTGTCAGTGATTTTCTCCTTCTTGCAATTTAGAACTTAACATGCTTTTATGCACTGAAAATAAATACTAAAAATAAAAGAAATATCATGTTGCACATCTTTGTTAAGGGAATAGTATACTAAAAATTCTCAGTATCAGCAGTCAGATATAAGGTAAAAATAAAATTTCTTTTTTAATATCTGCATCAGTATTTCTGAGAAAAATATGAAAAAGTATTCTAAGGTATTTAAAAAAAAGCTACAACACTTCAGTGAAATAAATAGCACTGTTATTGTTTTTGAGAAAAAATAAACACTCAGGATATTTTAAATTAAAAACTAAGTTATAAATTTAAGCTATAAAGGATAATACTTAAATAGTTTAAATTTAACAAAAAACATTTGTATAGGATGCACAAGTATGCATCAAGTATAACTAATCATAATAGAGATACTTGGAAAATAAAACTGAGTAGTTCTACAAAATATTTAACTGTATCATGATACTATAATAAAGCATTATAATATTGACACAAGGTAGCAGGTCTATTATATGAGAATAAAAATTGATAACTAGAAAATTTCTAATTCTTTGAAAATGAATCTGATAAATTAATTGTAGAACTTGAAATTTTTATACTACTAACTTCATTTCTAGAAATCTTGCCAGAAGTTACAGAAAAAAATGTGTGACATTTTATGGATGAGTACATGCATTGTAAGTTAAACAGTAGAACACATTGTGTGTTCAAGTTCTTACAGTCATGACATTAAGCACCTTTCAACAGAAGAACAAGCTGTAGGTAAATTCTTCTATATGACATTATCACCTGTATTTTTAGTAGAACTGCATAACCATCACAATAAATTTCAGAATGAATGCACATTTAATTAAGGCTGACAGTAATTTTTATGTAGTTTTTCATCTGCCATCATTAGAAATGTAATTAATATATAATTGTCCTACAATAAATAAAACATTAGAATTTCAACTATTTTGCAGAAATATTATTCCTGTCTCACCACAGTGAAAATTTTAATAAACTTTGTATAATTTTTAAAACATTTTTATTAATATTATGCTAATTCAATATTAATAAGAGATCAGTCTAATTTATATTTTTTCCTAAAAATTTTAAAACAAAATTGCATATTTATACCTACTTCCATTTTATTTTCAGATGTGCATCTATAAGAAAAAGTGGATTTTTGTGAAAAGTAATATAAAATAGTTTTGCGTTAGCTACAATGAATAATATTAAATTTTCAACGATCACTGTGAAGTAAGTACACATTAAATACATTTAATCATATATGTAAATATTTGAATATATATATATATATATATATATATATACACACACACACACACACACACACACACACGTATGCAACATAAAGCAATGTTTTGATGTGCTAGAACAGAAGTATCTAGGGAGTTCTTTCAGATTTCCTTACACTAAATTCTAAACTGGCAAGCTAAAATGGATGTATTTCTCTCAATACAGCATAAACTAATAGAAATAAAGAAAACTATGATTTCTAAATTAATTTAACAACTACCTGTTGTGTTAAAAAATGGCAAGGTTGGGGCTGGGATTGTGGCTCAGTGGTAGAGCACTTGCCTAGCATGAGTGGGACCCGAGTTCGATCCTCAGCACCACATAAAAATAAAGGCATTTTGTTGTGTCCATCTACACCTAAAAAAATAAATATTTTTTAAAAATAGCAAGGTACCAAAATTTGAATGCAAATTCATATCTCTATATATTGTCAAATATTTGGCCTCTTTTCATTCTTGCACATGAGTCCAAAATAACAATGAAAATACCTAAATCCACACCCTACGAGACCAAATTTTCACAATAACTAATTACATACTTATTCTATCCAGATTCCATGGTAACTCCTGGCAATAACTAAAAGTGTTTCTAGTAGTAGTGATAATAGTAGGTAAATGTTATTTTTTTAAACACCAAAATTATTTTTTCAATTTGTAATTTCTTTATGGTTTATTTATTATTTCTGCCCACGTGTGGTCAAGAGTTATGTGACAGAGCAGCCCTGAATGGGGCTATGTAACTTTCCTGGAAGTTACATAACAAAATACCTCAAACTGTGTAGCTAACAACAGACATTTATTCTCTCAAAATTCTAGCAGTCAAAATCTGAAATCAAGGTGTGAGCAAGGCTGTACTCCTTCTGAGATTCTGAATCAAATCCATCATTTCCTCTTCCTAGCTTTGGTGATAACCATTAATCCTCTTCAATTTTTGTCAGCTTGCAGCTGCTTCACTCCAATCTGCTTCTGTTCTCACAGGTCCCTCTATTCCCATTATCTTATATATAAGTCCTTCAAGCATATTGGTAAAGGGGCAACATTAATTCCCTCATGTTTACTGCGAGTAATGAAAACATAATGGATTTTACCATCTTAGCCATTTTATTATAGACTGACAGATTACTTTTGTTCAAATTATAATTTAAAATAAACAACTTACAAGAGTAACAAGCTTATTGCATATTTTTATTTTATAGTCCCAAGCTCTATTAAGTATCCCATTTTGTAATGACATTTAAACATTATTAAGTTAGGTATATAAATAGTTGTTTTGTATTAAAATATGCTGGCATTTTAAATCTATAATTTCAGTTAGGAATAAATTTTCTTAAATGATACTTAAGAAAAATCAAATAGTAATTCCTTTAAAATAACATCTTAGCCATTTTAAGTGTGTAATAGAGTAATATTAACAATTCACATTGTTGGAACAACCTAGGTACCCTTTAACAGATAAATCAATGAAGAAAGTATGGTCTATATATACACAATGGAATATTACTCAGCCTCAAGGAGAATGAAGATATGGCATTTGCTTGTTAATTGATGGGATTGAAGCTGTCATGCTAAGTGACATTAACCAGTCTCAAAAAAAACAAAAAAACAAAAAAAAAAAAAAAAAAAAAAAAAAAAACCAAAGGCCAAATGTTCTCTCTGAGATGTGGATGCTAACCCATAACAAGGGAGGGGAAGTATAGGAGTTCACTGAATTGGACAAAAGGGAATGAAGGGAGGGTGGGAATAACAAAGACAGTAGAATGAATTGCACATGTTTTTTCAACGTGCATATGAACACATGACCAGTATACCTGCACAAGAATGGGATAAAAATTAGAATGGTTTGCACTCCATATATGCATAATATATTAAGATACATCCTAGGGTCATGTGTATGTAAAAAAACAAATTTAAAAAAAGAGAAATAATTGTTTATGGGTTTTATATTCAAATTAACATATTTTATGCTGTCAGTAATGAGAAATATAATAATGTTTTCTGATAAATAAAAAGAATCACGATTTGCATATTTTCCTTTCACAGAATGTTTATATGGTCATTTGCTTTTTTGTTATAGCATTCTTTTGTTTCCACTTGAAAGACTCCTTGTAGCAATTCCCCAAAAGGAAGTCTGGTGGTAATTAACACACTCAGTTTTTTTTGTTTGTTTGTTTGTTTATTTTTGGCCAAGAAAGTTGTTATTTTTTCTTAATTAAAGGAAACTATTGCTGGTGCTCTCTTCTCAGTTGTCAAATTGCTTTTAGTTTGTGTGTGTGCATCCTTTTTCTTTGAAAAATTAATACATTATATCTGACCTAAAGTTTTCTTCCAAAAAATCTGCTGATGTTTTTCTGAAAGCTCTATCTTAAGAGATAAATCACTCTTCACTTCTTGTGTTCAAAATTCTTTATTTTCATTTTATTTATTTATTTACTTATTTATTTATTTTCTAGTTGCTGATTTATTTATTTATTTATTTATTTATTTATGGTGCTGAGAATTGAACAGACTTTTATTTATTTATTCATATGAGGTGCTGGGAATCAAACCCATTGCCTCCCTCTTGCCACTGTTGAGCCACAGCCCTAAACAATCAAAAAAATCTTTATTTTTAAATTTTGATAGTTACAATTTGCCTCACTTTGGGTCCTTTGTGGATTCATCTTAATTATTTTTCTTTGAGCTTCTTGAATTTGGGTATCCATTTTCTTTCTCAGAATTGAAAAAAAAAATGTCTTTTATTTTTTCGAATGAGTTCTACTCCCCCTTCTCTTTCTCTTTTTTAGAGATACATGCAAAACACATATTTATCCTGGTGATGTTATCTTATAAGTCCCTTAGAGTTTCTTCACATTTAAAATTTTATATTTTTAATTTTCTTTTTGTTTCAATCAATAATTTCAAAAGCCTGTATTTGAGTTCAATGAGTCACCCTTGTGTTTGATCAAGTCTGTTACTGAGCACTTCTAGTGAATATTTTATTTCAATTATTGTTTTATTTAGCTTTTTATACTGTCGTATTGGCATTTTTACATTTTACATGCATTTTCCTGATTTTGTGTCATTTTTTTAATATTTATTTTTTAGTTGTAATTAGACACAGAACCTTTATTTTATTTTACTTTTATGTGGTGTTGAGGCTTGAACCCAGGGCTTCCTGTGTGCTAGGTGAGTGCTCTACCAGTGAGCCACAATCCCAGCCCTTCTGTGTAGTTTTCTGCTGTTCTCTCATAATGCATGTAGGTACTTTTACTAGGACTATTTTTCATTTCATGAAATTACTCATAGACCTTCAAAGTCTTAGGACTGGTCTTTGTAGAGATATCTCGTTTATTTCATTTATTTGTGTTCTGTGTTTCTTCATGTGTTTTGTTATTTCTGTTATAATTTTTTGTTTTGTTTTTGCATTTGGAAAAACAGGTACCTCTTGCAGACTTTGTGAATCAGTTTTGTATGGGGGACAAGTTTCACAAATTAGTCAGAAATTTTGGAAGCCCCTTGGATCTTTTATGGGAGTGGTTCTTTTCTGGACTTGAAAAATGATTTCTGAATTAGACAGGTTTGCTGTTTTTTTTTTTTTTTAGGAAAATCTTGTACTCTCTTCCTCCCCCTGTTGTCTCATTGCTATATTCTAGAGTCTGATGCTTAGACAATCCTTTTGAGCTCTCTCTGGTTCTCTGCCCAACTCAGGTATTGAAAGTAAGAAATTTCCTCATATGAGCCCTGAGACAAGTGAGACAAATCATTTCCTCATACACCTGTCTCTCCCTAAACAACATCTAGAATATTGGAAGCATATCCACCCTTGCTCCTAAGATAGTAGTCATGAATTATGTTTGTCTTGCTGGGTTGGGCATGGCGTTGATAGCAGGTGAATGGAAATGGCTCTTTTACCTCTTTAAGTAAAACTGTGTATTCCTGGAATACCCCAGTTTCATAACTGGCTTCTGCAATATTCTTACAGGATCATTGGACCATAATCATTGTGTGTCAATATTTGTGAGGAAGTGAGGTCTGGGGCTTTATATTCTGAAAAATTTCAGACACCACTGAAGGAAAACATTTTATTTTAATAAAAAGTCAATCTAGGCTATTCATATTATAATGTGACTTTCATTCAAGTATGATTTCTTAAATGTGAGCTACATTGTAGCATAACATTCATTTTTCAGGAAAGCTTAAATACACTTCGGCTGCTTTTATCTTATGACCCATTGAGTAGTTATAAATATAACATTTATGATATTTGTGGTATTGTTCAAATATCCTAGAGCTTTTGTGTTTTCAAGTTGCAATATTCTTGTAAAATATGTATTATTTAAATTATTTTTCAATGCTGAATAGCTGAATGTATCCAAGTAAAGTCATGCAATCTCCAAATTTATAATTCAATTTTCTCAAAAAATTTTAGTTAAATAGTATTTTTTCTGAGCCCTGAAATAAGGGAATCTGATGAGCACACTTAAGATTTTTATATTTTAAGGTGTTAGATTATAAACCAAATCTGAAATCAAAAGAATTTTCCATTTAATTTTTAATGTTTGATAATTTTTCTCTTATTGTTTCATTGAAAATATTTTGCATTCTTTTAATTTATTCCTCATATCCCCTATACATCCTAGATTTTACCTTTTAATACTACCCCATATTTCATGAAATTCTGCTCCTATTCTGTTAACATCTTTTCTCCATGATCAAATTTCTTTGCCAAGATTATGTATATTGTCTTTGTTATGTCAATATCTATTTTTCAAATGATGTAGTCTGTTGGTAATACTTTCCATTAAGATTTTAATTTGGTTTATTGATTCTTCAATTTCAAGAGTTTCCAAATTATTCTTTTTCAAAACCTATATCTCCTTCTTGACATGACCTTTCACTTCTAATATTTCCTCTCTGATTCTAATCCTTTCTTCATTTTTTACCTCTTATGGTCTACTTATCTTTGAACTTTCTAAATTTATTCCTTGACATTTCCTGCACTGCAGTTTCAGTAGAGTCTACTGTTGAATCATTCTGTTTTGTTTTGGATGTTTTCTTCTCTTGTTTTTTTTTTTTTTATATTGTTTGTGTATCAATCCATCTATTCAAATGGATCTGAAGCAGTGGGGGTGTTACTCTACCAGCTTTTAGTAATCCTGTAGGTTTCCAGTGCCTGAGAGATTAAGGGAAGTCAAATAACTGCAAAAACCTATGCATATAACATATAGGATTAAATTAAGTACTTCATTCCTATTATGACATCTACAATGTTGATTGACACAATAAACAGAAATTGTAGGGTCAGCAATTTCTATCAGTAAAAATAGTAGTTAATCATAAATTATGTCCATCATAAACTCAAACAATTGCTATTATCTATGACTTCCAGTGTTTTAACTGCTTTTATTGTATTAGTGGTGGGGTCTGACATTATACAAACTAACCAGTGGTAAGAGAAGTTAAAAATAGAGGTAATTAAGAGTAAAGAAGAATATACCAGGGAGACAAATATTTGCAATTTCAAAATAGGGCTGATCTATAGACAACAGAGTGTGCATTATTTATGAGGCAGAATAGAAGAAATAAAAGTAAAAGAAAAATCAGAGGAAGTGTGAAAGAGAGAACAATGAGTCTGGCTTCTGTTGGTTTATCATCTATTTATTTATAGATTTTTAAATTACTGCATTATAGACATACACAACATTGAAATTTACCATGCTTTATTCATAGATGTACAGAGAGAGTTTAGTTTGTTTCATTCTACTGTTCATCCCTCTGTTCATCCTCCATGCCTTCCCTATAATCCCTTCCACAGATATCTCTGCTATTTTCGATGGATGCCCTCTTTTCCATTATGTGGTCAAGTATTCACTTATTAGGGGAAACATTCGACCCTTGACTTTCTGAGTATGGCTTATTTCACTTTGAATTGTGTTCTCATTTCATCAATTTTCCACCTGGTGCCATCATTTAATTCTTCTTAATGACTAAGTAAAACTTCATTGTGTATATACACCACGTATTCTTTATCCATTAGTCTGTTGATGGCTTTGATGGCTGGTTCTGTAATTAGGTTATTATAAATTGTGTTACTATAAGCACTGATGTGCCTGTGTTTCTATATGCTGATTTAAGATACTTGGATATATACTAAGGAATGAGAGAACTGAGTCAGATGGTAGTTCTATTCCAAGATTTGAAAGGGCTGTTCATACTGTTTTCAAGAATGGCTGTACTAATTTACAGTCCTACCAACACTGCATTACTGTACATTTCCCCATGAATTATTCTTTTTTAAAATTATTTTCAGGTGTATGTTCAGTAAAGTGTATTTGGGCATATTATACATACATGGACTATAGCTTTCCATTCTTGTGCTGTACATACTGTGGAGTTACACAGGTTGTGTAATTCCTATAAGTATATAGGAAAGTTATGTCTGTTTCATTCTACTATTTTTCCTATTCCCATCCCCACCTTTTCCTTCATACTTCTATGTCTAATCCAATAAACTTTATTCTTCCTTTCCCCCCAAATGTTCTGTCTGATAGGTGGATCCTTGCACAATATTCTTGATAATTGATATTTTGAGTGGAGTGAGATAAAATCTCCATCTAGTTCTTTTTGAATCTAATAGTTTTATTGAAGTATAGGGAAAGAGCAAGGACATTATAACAGACTTTCTCTTCCTTGTAGTTTTGATTGTCATTTCCCTGATTCCTAAAGTGTTGTGTGTATATATATTTATACACACACACACACACACACACACACACACACACACACACACACAAACACACACATGCCACTTATATTTTTTCTTTTAACAATGCCTTTTTTAGATTTTTTGCCCGTTTCATTTAGTAATTGGGGTTTAATATTTTTTAGGTTTTTTTAGTATTCTATATATTAATTTCCTGAGGATCAGATGAAAAATATTTTCTCACATTGATAAGCTGTTTGGTCACATTCTTGTTTCCTTTGTTATGCAGAAGTTTTGAAATTTGATTTCATCTCATTTATTGACTGTTAGTTTTATTGCTTGTGCTTTAGAAGTCTTGTTAAGTTGATGATTTTGTCAATATATTGGAGTGTTGGACCACATTTTCTTTAAGCAACTGGAGAGTTTCTGGTTTAATTCCTAGGTCTTTGATCCACTTGGAGTTGGCTTTTATACAGGGTGATAGGGATCAAGTTTTATGCTTTTCACATATGAATATCCAGTATTCATAGCACCACTTGTTAAAGTGTCTCTGTTTTTTTCAACACGTATTTTTGGCCCCTTTGTCGCATATCAGGTTACTTTATCTATGTGGGTTTGTCTGTGTTTTCTATTCCATTCATCTTCAGTTTTGGTGCCAATGCTGTTTTTTAGTAAAGCTCTGTGATATAATTGGATATCTGGTACTGTAAAGCTCTCAGCATCACTCTTCTGGTTCAGGATATATTTGGATGTTCTACATCACTTCTGTGTCAAAATGAATTTGAGAAATGTGTTTTGTCTGTGTGTTATGAAGAATGTCTGTGTTGTGAAGGATGTCATTGATATTTCAACTGGGATTGTACTGAATCTGTTCACTGGTTAAGGTAGTATTATCATATAGATAATATTAATTTTGCTTTTTCAAGAATATTGGAAGTATTTTCACTTCTTAAGGTTGTCTTTGTATTGTTTTTGTTTTTTTCACATTTTATAATTTTCATTGTTGAGGTTTTTTATCTTCTAGGTTAGATATTTTTCCAAGTATTTTCTTTAGGGTTTTTTGAATGAGATATTTTTCTCAATTGTTTTGAAGAGGGTTTGGTATTGCATTGTAGGAATGCAATTTAGTTATGTATTATTTTCTTGTATCATCTATTTTAGTAGATTTTTATCATCACTATAAATTTTCTGATATAAAATGTTCATGTCATCAGTAAACAGAGGCAAAAGGACTTCTTGTTTCCTATATGTATGAAATTAGTTTCTTCTCTTACCTGTTTTCTCTGGCTGGGGGTTCAAGGAGTGGTGAATGTTTACTTCCTTGTTTTGTTTTCCTTTTTAGAAAAAAAAACGTTTCAATTTTTTTTTTTAAATTCAGTTTGTGGTTGGCATTTGTTTTCTGCTTCTATCACTAGTCCCTCTGGTGTTTTAAACCTGAATAGGTGCTGAGTGTTGTGAACAGGCTTTTATGAATCTACTGATTATATCATGGTATTTTTGTACTTAAATTTGTTTATACAGTAAATTTTGTATATGTGTGTGTGTGTGTGTTTGCGCACGAGTGTGCGCATATGTATATATGTACATATATATGTGCTTAAATTTTTTGGGGGGGAGGGGGTATTAGGAATTGAACCAAGGCATAATTTTCCAATTTGGTTCATATGCCACTATCCACTTTTTAATTTTTTCATATTTTTGTTATTGCATTATAGTTTTACAGAACGATGGGTTTATTGTTACATATTCACATATGAGTCTAATATAAAAATAAGCAATATTATACCCCAGTGTTTAGTTTTCCTTTTTTCTTCCCTCCACCAGGTCCTTTTACTCTTTTTTTATTTTTTAATTTTTAAATGTATGTGACAGTAGAATACATTTGAAGATATTATACATGGATGGAATAAACCTTATTCTAATTAGGATACATTTCATGTGTTTGTACATGGTGTGGAATTTCACTGGTCATGTATTCATATATAAACATAGGAAAGATATGTCCAGTTCATTCTCATGTCTTTCCTATTCTCATGCTGCTCCCTTACCTTCATTTCTCTTTGTCTACTCCAATGAACTTCTGTTATTTCCTCCCTGTCCCTTATTGTGTATTAGCATCCACATATAAAAGAAAATATTTGGCCTTTGGTTTTGGGGACTGAATTATTTCACTTAGCTTGATAGTCCCTAGTTCCATCAATGTACTGCCAATAGCCTTCATTTGACTTTTCTTTAATGCTGAGTAATGATCTATTGTGTATATAAAACCATATATTCTTTTGGATGTTTGATTTTAAGAGAGACTAGAATGAAGGGTCAGAAGCTTGGAAGAAAAAAGCTATTGGTATGATTCTGCAATTCCCAGGTGTTCTTATGGAGAATAAAATTGACATTTTCACCCCAGGCCATCTGTTCAAGACTACAACAGTACATTTCAAGTAGGGTACATGACAGTCACTTGGAGAGCTCACTCAAACTCAGACTTCTGGGCCTCAACTCAGAGTGTCTGACTCAGGGGCCAGGAGTGGCCCTTCTGTATTTCTTACAAGCCCTCAGGTTTTGCTAAATTTCCTGGTCTAAACATTTCCAACTGATGGCCTTGGTCTAGAAATTTCAGGGGCAATGAAGGTGACATAAGGTTCTCCTTGTGTCCAGTCTTCACCTCCTTTCTCTACCTCTTTTCCCAGTGCCCTACAGAAAAACCTACTATAGCTCCTACTTAGATCACACCTGCATATAGCCATGATAAAATGGGGCAATGGGGCACTTGGGATCCTCCAGCAATATATATAAAATATTTATTGCAAATAATGTAGAGGTAAGTATGGCCAAAACAATGCTGAAGAGACTATAAAAATGGGTACATTATAATTAATGGATACTAAAATAATGTATATTTTATGAGATAGTTAAAATAGGGGTATGCTTAATCAAACAGGAAATCACTCAATTAAAGAGAGAAAAATACCAAAAAGAAATATTTCTGAGAATTCCCTAAGTATTAAAACATAAAAAAGTGACATGATATTATTTTCTTTCTTTCTTTCTTTCTTTCTTTCTTTCTTTCTTTCTTTCTTTCTTTCTTTCTTTCTCTACTTATTTATTTCTTGTTTACATGACAATAGTGGAATGCACTACATTCATAATTATCCATTCACAGAACAATTTTTCATAATTCTATATATATAAAATGTGTTCATGCCAAATTATGCCATTATACTTGAGCTCTCTTTTTTGCATTACAATTCATAATACACCTTTATAACACAATTTGTCACATCTCTGTTTTTATATAAGATATGTTGACACCAAATTCACATCTTCATACATGTATTTTGTAGTATGATGTCTGTCTCCTTCCACCATCCCTGTTATTCCCCTTCTTGGCAGCTGGAATAAGAACCTTAATTCTAATATTTGAAAATACAGAGGTTCCTTAGACCTGGAAAGGAAAAGAAGGCAAGGTGAGGCTTCCTTCTGACAGCCCAGGGAAGTGAAAGCAAAGCAGCATGGGGCAAGGGGAGCTCAGCTTCCCCTCTACAGTCAAGTCTTTAAAAGGCAAAACAGCAAGGAAGGCAAAGGCTTGGCTTCCTCTTCATAGCAAAACTAAGGGCAAGGACAGGAACAGTGAGACAAATTTAGCTTCTCAATGACAGCCATCTCAAGGCAATGCATGGCAAAATGCAGAAAGGCCAGGCTTGTTTCCCCCTCAGTAGCCAAGCCATAGCAATGCAAGAAAAGAAAGGTAAGGTGAGGAAGAAAAGCAAGCAAGGGTTGGCTTTCTCAATACAGAAGGCAAGGTTAGGCCAGGCAAATCCTGGCTTCCCTTGTAACCAAGGCATGAAAAGTTTAGGCCAGACAAAGGAAGACTTGGCTTTTCTTAGATAGCTCAATCACAGCAAGGGACATCAAAGGAAAAAGAAATTATAAGGCAAAGCAAGTCTCGTTTTCCTCTTCATAGGTAAACCATGGTTAGGCAATGAAGCAAGCCTTCAATTCAAGTTGGAGCAAGCTTTGGCTTCTCCTGATGCACAAGCCATGACAAGGCTGGAAGGACAAGTCAAGGTCATGCTAGGCAAGGCCAAGCAAGTCTTAGTTTCTCAGCAGCCATGCCATGAAGAGGCAAGGCAAGGCCAGATAAGGCAAGGTCAGGTAAGAGTTAGCTTTCCTCCAATAATCAAATCATGGCAAGAAAGTCAAGAGAAGACCAAGCAATGCAAATGTCAATTTAAAAAAGAACAAAACATCAGACTGTGTCTAACAGCTGATTCCTTAGCTTTGTCTGTCAGAGAGAACACCTAATATGGCTCATCAATATGGTCTCAGGCAGCATGTGGTATTTGGGTAGCCCGACTTTTTTTATGATGGCTTGGGGTATCTCAGGATATAAGGCAGAGGTGTGTCTAATGTCTCATTTGATTTATTCTTGGAACTCACAAAGCTTTTTTAATACTGATGCAATTGGTCATGGTCCTGCCCATATTCAATACAGAAAACACACTACCTAATTCTTAGTGGGCAGGTAAGAAGTGGTCAAACAAAATTCTCAATCAGCTTAAAGTTGTTTTACCAGCCCAAAAATCTCTGTGACTCCACTCTTTATTACATTTTGATGTTTTCAACTATCACTATAATGTATAAGTCCCTCTGTATTCTAAAAGAACCAAGTTATGCATGATTCACTAATAGTCTTAAAATATCTTGTAATAATAAGCAAAATTTGTACATTATGTATCTGCCAGAATACTTAGTTGCAGGAGTTAAGCATTTATTGAAGGTCATTAGGTAACTTACAGATTTTCTAAAGGGGACTGAGAATCAGGGTTGGAAACTATATGGATGGGAGAAACCATAAAGTTACACTGCATATTGCTTAGAGAAGTTCCTGATGCCACTGATACTGAGCATATATTGCCTCTCACCCAGCACAGTGTTCCAGAACCTCTGGCCATTGCTATCTCTGAAATCTCATGTTCCATGCCTTCATTCTAGCCAAGGTGGATCTGTGCAGAACCTACCTTTGAATGTCATTTGCTTCCCAAGATGTGTCTTATGCATATGTACTAAAATGGCTGATGTTAGCCATTTTTCTTTGTGTGAGATGCAGCCATGGGAAGTGGACTTCTACTGTCTGTTCTGTGGATACACAGATTAATAGTGTCAAAAATCCTCATTTATAGGAAGGGTGATTACATGGTGTTGACAAGGCAAAGTATAAAAAACATTGCTAGGTGAATATGTGTGTATGTGTAATTTTTGTAAATAACATTTTTCTAAATAGCATGTTTGTAGTTTTTTTGAGATACCCAAAGAGCACCCAAATCACCATATATTAAGAATCACTGCCCACACTAAAAATAATTTCTAACATGTGAAATCCCTTGTAAAAGCCCAAATGTGTGTGTTTACTAGCTTTGATTATATGAGTCAATTATAATTTTTCAGAATTTAGAATTGTTTAGAAGTAATGATCTTTAATAATATAATCAATTATTTAAAAAAAACCTGATGAATTTTGAAGAGACACTTTTTTGAAATGGTTCTTTCTTTGATCCACAAGGGAGCTTGTTATAATAAATTTTACATGTTTGAATTTTACAAACATATATACAGTGAGAAAATCTAAAGAAAATGAAAGTCATAGAAAGTTCACAATAAGGATTTAGCTTAAAATTATATTTTAAGGAATGGCTTAAGGTAAAAACACATCAACTCAACTTTCTATAATTTGGAATACTTGGTCTATAAACAGATTTTTTTTGAAAATCAGCTAATGTTAAATTTCCAAAAATAACCAATTTTTGTCACTATTTATTGGGAGGAATGGTAGAACAAAGATTGAAACTTGAACATCAAATCTACAGCACTGTGAAGGTGTTTTGTGCAAGATCAGCCAGCTCAAGACAGAATTTAAATTGAGGGCTTCTAAGATTCAACCAAGTGTCTTTTATTTTAAACCCCCTCAGACATACGTGCAATCCAGATTTATATCAGTTAGTTTCTATTAGGTAATAAACCACCCCAAATGTTAGTGGCTCATGGAATATATACATATATATTGAGTACAGTTGTGCTACCTGGCCCCAACTCACTCCTGCACCCATGGTTATCTGCTTCTTGACTAGGTACCTAACTGAATCTTGGGTGAGCTCTACTAATTATCTGTCTCTGCAGCTGAGAAAATATGGTCAATTCTTCTTCACAAGATTTATCACCCTCTATCTGGCCCACTGTTGTTTGGGAGAGACAGCTACCACAAGAGAAGATCAGAAGGAAAACAGGGAAAGCTAACAAGAACAAAAGATAGTGAGCAAGAGAAGGGTAACACAAATATAGAATAAAAGGTGTATCTGATGTGAGATGTTGAGATTTAAGAAGAAATGGAGAAAGAACAGGAGAAAGAATGTAGAAAGAGCAAGGAGTCTCCTCCTTGGCTATAAGCTCTTATACCTTCTTTTTCAGAGATGTTGCAACAGTGCCATCTAGAGGAGACGACTCCTTCTACATGTATTAAATAAAGCTGTACCATGTCAGAGATGCCAATGTTTGGCTTAACATAAGACATGAAAACCAGTTCTATTATTTGTCAATATTATACATTCCAGGCCTTGAAGCCTTTCTTCAAGGTACCAGACCTCATGATTATACATTATATGGATGACATTATTTTAGCTCACCCCTCTGCACAAGACCTAGATTCCATCTTCCAACAAATCTAATTAACACTTAAAGAAATTGATTTAAATAGAGCTCCAGCAAATGTTCAAAAATTAGCCCATTTTCATTTTTTGTGAATCATTTATTAACTCCTGCAGAGATCTTAGTACATGCTCCCAACATTTACATAAAATCTCCAATTACTTTAAATGAGGTACAAAAGGTTTTAGGAAACAAAAATTGGCTTACATCATTTCAACAGGTTCTTTGAAGGGCTCTACCTCCCCTGTTCTAATTTTTGTTCTTTTTTTTATTAGTTGTTCAACACATTACAAAGCACTTGACATATTATATTTTATACATTTGATTCAAGCAGATTATGAACTCCCATTTTTACCTTGTATACATATTGCAGATTCACATCGGTTCCACATCCACTTTTTTACATATTGCCATACTAGTGTCTGTTGTATTCTTCTGCCCTTCCTATCCTTTACTATCCCCCCTCCACTCCTCTCCCCTCTCCTGCCATCTTCTCTCTCTACCCCATCTACTGTAATTCATTTCTCTCTTTTGTTTTTTTCCACTTTCCCCTCACTTCCTCTTCTATGTAATTTTGTATAACAATGAGGGTCTCCTTCCTTTACCATGCAATCTCCCTTCTCTCTCTTTCCCTCCCTCCTCTGGACCCTGTTTAATGGTGATCTTCTTCTCATGTTCTTCCTCCCTATTCTGTTCTTAGTTGCTCTCCTTATATCAAAGATGACATTTGGCATTTGTTTTTTAGGGATTGGCTAGCTTCACTTAGCATAATCTGTTCTACTGTCATCTATTACCCTGCAAATTCCATGATTTTGTCATTTTTTAGTGCAGAGTAATACTCCATTGTGCATAAATGCCACATTTTTTAATTCATTCATCTATTGAAGGGCATCTAGGTTGGTTCCACAGTCTAGCTATTGTGAATTGTGCTGCTATGAATATACATGTAGCAGTATCCCTATAGTACGCTCTTTTAAGGTCTTCAGGGAATAGTCCAAGAAGGGCAATTGCTGAGTCAAATGGTGGTTCCATTCCCAGCTTTCCCAGGAATCTCCATACTGCTTTCCAAATTGGCCGCGCCAACTTGCAGTCCCACCAGCAATGCACAAGTGTACCCTTTTCCCCACATCCTCACCAGCACTTGTTGTTGTTTAACTTCATAATGGCTGCCAATCTTACTGGAGTGAGATGGTATCTTAGGGTGGTTTTGATTTGCCTTTCTCTGACTGCTAGAGATGGTGAGCATTTTTTCATGTATTGTTGATTGATTGTATGTCCTCCTCTGAGAAGTGTCTGTTCAGGTCCTTGGCCCAGTTGTTGATTGGGTTATTTGTTATCTTATTGTTTAATTTTTTGAGTTCTTTGTATACTCTGGATATTAGGGCTCTATCTGAAGTGTGAGGAGTAAAGATTTGTTCCCATGATGTAGTCTCCCTATTTACCTCTATTATTGTTTCTCTTGCTGAGGAAAAACTTTTAAGTTTAAGTAAGTCCCATTTGTTGATTCTTGTTATTAACTCTTGTGCTATGGGTGTCCTATTAAAGAATTTGGAGAGCGACCCCACAATATGTAGATCGGAGTCAACTTTTTCTTCTATCAGATGCAGAGTCTCTGATTTGATATAAAGCTCTTTGATCCATTTTCAGTTAACTTTTGTGCATGGCAAGATAAGGGGATTAAGTTTCATTTGGTTGCATATGGATTTTCAGTTTTCCCAGCACCATTTGTTGAAGATGCTATCCTTCCTCCATTGCAAGCTTTTAGCCCCTTTATCAAAAATAAGATAGTTGTAACTTTGTGGATTAGTCTCTGTATCCTCTATTCTGTACCATTGATCCACCTGCCTGTTTTGGTACCAGTACTATGCTGTTTTTGTTACTGTTGCTCTGTAGTATAGTTTGAAATATGGTATTGCTATGCCACCTGATTCACACTTCCTGCTTAGAGTTGCTTTTGCTATTCTGGTCCTTTTATTTTTCCATATGAATTTTATGATTGCTTTATCTATTTATACAAGAAATGCCTTTGGGATTTTGATTGGCATTGCATTAAACCTATAGAGAACTTTTGGCAATATTGCCATTTTGATGATGTTAGTTCTGCCTATCCATAAACAGGGTATATTTTTCCATCTTCTAAGATCTTCTTCTATTTCTCTCTTTAGGGTTCTGTAGTTTTCATTGTATAAATCTTTCAGCACTTTTGTTAGGTTGATTCCCAAGTATTTTAATTTTTTTTTTTTGAGGATATTGTGAATGGGGTGATTTCTTCATTTCCGTTTCAGAAGTTTTGTTGCTGATATACAGAAATGCCTTTGATTTATGCGTGTTGATTTTATATCCTGCCACTTTGCTGAATTCGTTTATTAGTTCTAGTAGCTTCTTTGTAGACCCTTTTGGGTTTTCTAGGTATAGAATCATGTCATCCACAAATAGTGATGAATTAAGTTCTTCTTTTCCTATTTTTATGCCTTTAATTTCTTCCATCTGTCTAATTGCTCTGGCCAGTCTTTCAAGAACTATATTGAATAGAAGTAGTGATAGAGAGCATAAAATATTCCCTCCATATTTTAGAGGGAATGCCTTCAATTTTTCTCCATTTAGAATGATGCTAGACTGAGGCTTAGCATAGATAGTTTTTACAATGTTGAGGTAAGTTCCTGTTATCCCTAGTTTTTCTAATGTTTTGAACATAAAGGGATGCTGTACTTTGTTGAATGCTTTTTCTGCGTCTATCAAGATGATCATATGGTTCTTATCTTTAAGTCAATTGATGTGGTGAATAACATTTATTGATTTCCGTATATTGAGCAATCCTTGCATCCCAGGGATGAATCCTACTTGATTGGGTGCACAATTTTTTTGATGTGTTTTTGTATCTGATTCGCCAGAATTTTATTGAGGATTTTTGCATCTAGGTTCATTAGAGATATTGGTCTGTAGTTTTCTTTCTTGAAGTGTCTTTGTCTGGTTTCGGAATCAGGAGGTTGTTGGCCTCATAGAATGAATTTGGAAGAGCTTCCTCTTTTTCTATTTCCTGAAATAACTTGAAAAATATTGGTATTAATTCTTCTTTAAAAGTTTTGTAAAACTCCGCTGTATACCCATCCGGTCCTGGGCTTTTCTTGGTTGGTAGTCTTTTGATTGCTTCTTGTATTTCATCCATTGATATTGGTCTGTTCAAATTGTGTGTATCCTCCTGACTCAATCTGAGCAAAGAATATGACTTAAGAAATTTATCAATGTCTTCACTATCTTCTATTTTATTGGAATATAGGTTTTCAAAATAATTTCTAATTGTCTTCTGTATTTCTGTAGCATCTGTTGTGATATTGCCTTTTTCATCCCGTATGTTAGTAATTTGAGTTCTCACTCTTCTTCTCTTTCTTAGCATGGCTAAGGGTCTGTCAATCTAATTTATTTTTTTTAAAGAACAAACTTTTCGTTTTATCAATTTTTTCAATAGTTTCTTTTGTTTTAATTTCATTGATTTCTGCTCTGATTTTAATTATTTCTTGCCTTGTGCTACATTTGCTGTTGTTTTGCTCTTCTTTTTCTAGGTCTTTGAGATGAAGTGTGAGCTCATTTATTTGTTGTTTTTTTAATTTTATTTTACTGAGGAAAGACCTCCAGGCAATGAATTTCCCTCTTAAAACTGCTTTCATTGTGTCCCATAGATTTCAATATGTTGTGTCCCTATTTTCATTTATCTCTAAGAATTTTTTGATTTCCTCCTTTATGTCTTCTGTAACCCATTGATCATTCAGTAGCATATTGTTCATTTTTCATGTGATGTAGGATTTTTTCTTTCTTCTTTTATCATTGATTTCCAATTTCATTCCATTATGATCAGATAAAATGCATGGTATTATCTCCACCCTTTTATATTTACTGAGGGATGCCCTATGGCATAATATATGGTAAATTTTTGAAAAGAATTCATGTGCTACTGAGAAAAAAGTATATCCACTTGATGATGGTTGATATATTCTATATATGTCAGTTAAGTCTAGGTTATTGATTGTGATATTGAGTTCAATAATTTCTTTATTCAACTTTTGTTTGGAGGATCTGTCCAATGGTGAGAAGGGTGTGTTGAAGTCACCAATAATTATTGTGTTGTAGTCTTTTTGATTCTTGAACTTGAGGAGAGTTTGTTTTATGAATGTCGCAGAACCCTTATTTGGTGCATAAATATTGATAATTGTTATGTCTTGTTGGTGAATGGTTCCTTTTCACAGTATATAATGTCCTTTCATATCCCTTTTGATTAACTTAGTCTTGAAGTTGATTTTATTTGATATGAGGATGGCCACCCCTGCTTACCTACAAGGACCGTGTGTGTGGTATATTTTTTCCCAACCTTTCACCTTCAGTCTGTGTATGTCTTTTCCAATCAGATGTGTCTCTTGGAAGCAGCATATTGTTGGATTTGTTTTCTTAATCCATGTTACCAGCCTATGTTGCTTTATTGGAGAGCTTAAGCCGTTAACGTTTAGAGATACTATTGATATATTGTTTGTACTTCCAGCCATGTTTGATTATTTAGCTTTTTTTTTAAATTTGGTTTATTTCTCCATGATTAGCTTTCCACCGCCCTCTGACTTTACTGAGGTACTTCCCACTGTTGGTTTTGGTAATTATTTTTTATTTCTTCCTCTTGTAGTGTTTTGCTCAAGATGCTTTGCAATGCTGGTTTTCTGGCTGCAAATTCTTTTAACTTTTGTTTATCATGAAAGATTTTTATTTTGTTGTCATACCTGAAGCTTAATTTTGCTGGATACAAAATTCTTATTTGGCATCCATTGTCTTTCAGTGTTTGAAATACATTGTTCCAGGATCTTCTCGCTTTCAGCATCTGTGAAGAAAAATCCATTGTTAACCTTATTTGTTTACCTCTTAATGTAATCTTCCTCCTTTCTCTTGTAGCTTTTAATATTTTCTCTTTGTCCTGTATATTGGATATCTTCATCACAATGTGTCTTGGCGTTGGTCTACTGTGATTTTGTATGCTCGGTGTCCTGTATGCATCTACAATTTGTACATCCGTTTCCTATTTTATTTCTGGAAAGTTTTCTATAATTATTTCATTCAGAAGTTTGCTCATTCCCTTGGTTTGAACGTCAATAACTTCCTCTATCCCAATGACTCTTAAGTTTGTTTTTTTATGTTATCCCATATCTCTTGGATGTTTTTTTCATGATTTTTTTTACCAGCCTTTCTGAGTTGGCTAGACTCTTTTCAAGATGATATATTTTGTCTTCATTATCTGACGTTCTGGCTTCTACTTGCTCTATTCTGTTAGTGATACTCTCATTTGAGTTTTTAATTTGGTTTATAGTTTTCTTCATTTCTAGAATTATTGTTTGATTTTTTATAATCTCTATCTCCTGATAAAGATGCTTATTTGCTTCTTTTATCTGTTTATGTAATTCATTTTCAATGTGATGTTTCATTGTTTGAATTTACTGTCTCATATCCTCTTTAAAATTTTATTCCATCTGTCTAAGGTATTCCTTGAGTTCTTTATTTGACCATTTTTCTGATGCCACTAGGTCCTCCTGAATATTTAGGCTGTCCTGCATTGTTTGTACTCCTTTTCTTCCTTGCTTTTTCATGCTGCTCATGTTACTTCTTGTTCTGTTTGACTGCTGAGTTACTGTTTACTTCTATAAATTTATTTGATGCTTGGGAGGAAAGGTATTAGAAGGGAAGGGAAGAAATCACTAAAGAGAATGAGAGTAAACTGGTAGAATTCAAGGAAAGGGGAATAAGGAAATTGAAAGAAATAAAAAGACAAAAGAAAAAAAATTAGAAAATTTTAAAAAATTTTTAAAAATAATCAAAAAATTTAAAAATAAAAGATAAAACAAATAATAAAAATATATTAAAAATATTAAGAAATTGAAAAAATTAAAAAAATGAAAATGAAAAAACCCAAATAAAAAAAATAATAATAAATGCAGTTTTAGAGTTTGATTAACTTCTCTTCCAGTAGGTGGAGCTGTGCCCACCAGTCCAAGCTTCTCCTCTCAATACCTGGGAACCAATCACTGTGCAGCAGCTCCTCCTCCCACACTGGGTGGGTCTCCAATCCTGAGTGCCTAGGGCCTTTTCTTGTGTCTAGTCACTTCCCCACTTTTCCTCAAGCCAGGCCCCGCTCACCAGTGATGCTCACCACAATACTGGCTACACGCCAGATCTGCTGCTCCTGGGAGCCCTGTTTTCTTGAATGACTGGGCACACTCTCCCTGTTTGCCATTCCCTCAGACCCTAAGTTTGTGGAGCTTGGTGCTGAGAACCCTCAGCATAATTTTGCTTGCCCTCTGGTAGCCTTACCCCCTGTAGCTGGTGCAAGAGACCTCAGTTGTCAGCAGTGGTGGGAGCAGTAGCCGGGGGTTCTGCGCCACGGGTCCCGCAACACTCCTGATTCCCTTGGTCTGACTATCGTGCTCACAGAAGAGCTGGGAGGGGCCCTTAAAGTTTCCTGCATTCTGGTGACAACAGTTCTCTGCCATGGTGGTATCCCATGCAAATGGCGACAGTTCATTCCCTTTGTCACGTGACCAATGCAATGGGTGGGTCCTGACTGGCTATCCCAAGCTCAGTCTCAATCCTGTGGCCACTGCCTATGAAGGCTCGGTTGGTATTAACCTCCGCAGGTTCAGAAGGGCTGACCAGTTATTTCAGTGGGATCCTTTAGTGATGAGTCATAGCGGTTTATCTGTGAGATGCAGGCAAATGGGAGCTTGAATTCAGCCAATCTGGGCTCGATGTGTGTTCTGAGAGGCCCAGACAGTTTGCCCCAGATCCACGTCAGCTCAGCATTGCCTAGTGATCCTGAGCAAACAGCATTTAGACGGTTCAAGACTCCCTATGCCCGAGTAGCTGAAGAGGTCAGAGGCTTGATCTCTCCGCATCCGCCACCATGTTGGATCTCCCCCTGTTCTAATTTTTGGAGAATGATCCATACCGCTTGTCTTTAAGAAGATTAATTCCCGAAGCTTACAAAGCCTTATAAGAGGTTAATAATCAGCTTGCTGATTTGCATCTTAGCCAATAGGACATTATTACTATAGTTTAGACCCCTCACCTATTTCCACTGGTCTTCTTTTCCAGGAATAAAGTAGTCATCTAGAATCAGTGCATCTTTCTGCTGTTTTTTCTTCCAAAATTACCCCCAAATTAGTATATTTAGTCTAATGGTATTACAACTACACACTAGGACTCTTCAATTATTTGGGCTAAAACCTGGTAAATTTGTCTTGCCATTAATTAAACAGGAAGTAAACCTCCATTTAAAAAATAATATCCTGTTTCAGGATTCAATTATGACTTTTCCATTAGTTAATCATTTACCTCATTGCAAATGTATCCAAGATTTAATTGATAAAACAGTTTACTTTTAAAGATAATTTGTGATGAACAAATTCCTGGAGATGACCTTATCTTTACTGATGCCAGTTATTATGCTGGCCTATTAATTCTTATTTATAATCTTACCAGGAATGAATACAAAACCTGAACTTACAAGGAGCTACATGCCTCATGCCAATTATTAGAGTTACAGTCAACCACTTGGGCCACTGAAGCTAAGTCACAAGCTACATGTATCTTTACTGATAGTGTTCATTGTGCCCAACTTATAGCCAGGTTTCCCTGTTCCTTTATTAAAAAAAAAAAAGCAAAATCAGCTTTGGATATAATCCTTCATTCTTCTCAAAAAGTGCTCCAAAAATGTACTAACTCACTGTTCATCACTCATATCAGAGCTCATTTGTTCAACCCAGAATGCAAAGCAAAGACCACTGACTTTAATCTTAAACCAAATTAAAGAAAGCTTATATTGTGTTCACAAGAGAGCTGATCAGTGACTGCCTCACCCAAAAGTAGGGCCAGAGTACAGTGCCTGGTATAAGAGCAGGGAAGTTCTTATAACATAAAAATGTTACAAAGGTAAATGTCTTGGCAGCTTACAGCTGATAGTGTCCTGGGAAGCATAATACAAAGGTAGACAGCAAGTTAATGATCTATATGTGTTAACATCTCAAGGTAGGGCGTAACTCAGATTCCACCATCAGAATTAATGGGGAGCAGCTGAGATTTTTAGGAAGGGTTGTTATATGGTCAGAGAGAGCCAGGCATAAGTAAGTTCAAAGCTTTGGGCAGGAATTCCTTGCAAGTTTAAAACACCAAAGTGTGATCAGGCCAAATAGAAACATTAGTTCTTTAAATTAAAACAGAAATAAATTTTTCATGACCTTGTGACAGATGGCTCCCAATCTTAAGAAGGAATTAGGCTGGATTCATCACATACCGTTTTACCTGGATTTCTCTCAAAGTTTAATAATTTAACAGATCAAGCCATTGGAAATGCATATGGCACTGATTGGGAATCAGCAAGAGTTACATGCTCAATTCCATCATTCAGTCCACTCCCTCAAACAGTTGTTTTCTACACTCAGTATCTTACAAGCTAAACAGATATTGAAAACTTGTGAAAGTCATGCTTCTTTTTTTTTTGGCGGGGGGAACCTTACAACCTCAAGGAGTCATTTCATGGGGTTTAGAGGCATTGTCTTTATAGCAGATTTTTGTCACAAGCTTACGTTGTTTGGTAAATTAAACTATTTATAAGTCAAAATTGACACATCTTCTGGACTACTTACAGCTACTCCTATGGCTGGAGAAAAAAAAATTACCATGCCATTCAACATATGCTCAAATGCATTGTGACAAACTGTTTTCCACATAATGTCACAACACACAATGGTTCAGCTTATTCTTTCAAAATGTTTGCTGCATTCTGTGCACAATGGAACATTAACTATTTTCGTGGAATTCCTTATAACCCCCAAGGCCAAGCCATTGTTGAGACAGCCCATCAAAATTTTATGGCTCAAATCACAAAAATTAGAGATGGAATCCCTTGCTAACTGATGCAATTCCTCATATGTTAACCAATATGGCTTTATTTACCTTATATTCTTTGAAATTTAATGATGTTAATTATAACCCAATGCAGAAATATTAGCCATTAACAAGCCCCTCAAATTTCCACAAGTGGTCTGGAAATATCCTCAGAAACAACAATGGTAACCATCAGCCCCTTTATTAGCCCTAGTGAAAGCTTTTCTTGTGTTTTTTTTTTCCAGAATATGTAGACCAATCTGGATCCCAGCAAGACTTGTTCAACACTTGATGGCTGATTACCTGGATGCAGCAACTGACTTTCAAGATGAGAAAACATCATCAATGACAACGAACCACAACATCCAAAAAACTGTGGTGATGTCAAAGAGTTTGTCAAACAATCTGAACAGATGGGAGAAACTCACATCAAAATGTCTCCCAGCCCTTTATATTCTTAATTTGTTCTTTAACTACTTTAATCATTAATAGTACACAGAATATTACTTTGTGAACCTACATGGCTCATGCTCCTTTCCTTATAGGTATAGAAAGGGATGAACTATTTCCTCAAATTTTTAGCAATAATTCTCAACTGTTTGAAGATATTGCTCATTCAATTGGTTTCTCCAAAGTATCCTGGAACTTCTCCATTCCCTTGCCAGACAGAGCTCTTTTTGTTATTGTTGTTGTTGTTGTTGTTGTTTTGTTTGTTTAAATTGATTTAAAATAAAAGATGACAGCACAATGCATTACAATTCTTATAACATATATATACCACAATTTTTCATATCTCTGTTCTTACATATAGTATGGTGAAAAACAATTTGTGTCTTCATACATGTATTTTGGATAATGATGTCTATCACATTCCATTATCCTTGCTAATTCCCTGTCCCCTCCCCTTCCCTCTCACACATCTGCGATATTTTAAATTAATCTCTTCCTCCCATGCTCCCCCTCCCTACCCCACTATGAGTCAGCCTCATTATATCAGAGAATCCATTCACCATTTGTTTCTTGGGGATTGGCTAACTTCACTTAGCATTATCTTCTCCAAGGCCATTCATTTACCTGCCAATGCCATGATTTTATTGACTTTCATTGCTGAGTAAAATTCCATTGTGTATATATGCCACGTTTTTTATCCCTTCATCCACTGATGGGCATCTAGGTTGGCTCCACAGTTTAGCTCTTTTGAATTGTGCTAGTATAAACATCGATGTGGCTGTGTCCCTGTAGTGTGCTGTTTTTAAGTCCTTTGGTTATAGACCGAGGAGAGGGAGAGTTAGGTCCAATGGTGGATTCATTCCCATCTTCCCAAGGAATCTCCATACTATTTGCCATATTGGCTGCACCACTTTGCAGTCCTATCAGGAATGGATGAGTGTACCTTCCCCCCACACACATCCTCATCAACACTTATTGTTGTTTTTCTTCATAATAGTTGCCATCTGACTAAAGTGAAATGATATCTTAGAGAAGTTTTGAGTTGCATTTCTCAAATTGCTAGATATGATGAGCATTTTTTCATATATTTGTTGATTGATTGTATGTCCTTTTCTTATATGTACCTGTTTCAGTACTTAGCCCATGTGTTGATTGGGTTATTTGATTTTTGGTGCTCAGCATTTTGATTTCTTTATATACTCTAGAGATTGGTGCTGTATCTGATGTGTGAGGGGTAAAAAGGTGTAGACTTTCTGTTCACTTTACAGATATTTCTTTTGACAAGAAGAAACTTTTTAGTTTGATTCCATCCCATTTATTGATTCTTGGTTTAAATTCCTGGGCTATAAGAAAGTTGTGGCCTAATCCCACATAAAGAAGATCAGAACCTAATTTTTCTTTCATTAGACACAGAGTCTCTGGTTTAATTCCTAGGTCCTTGTTCCATTTTGAGTTATGATTGGTTCATGGTGATAGATAGCTCTTTATTTTTATTTACTTTTTGCTCATAACAACATAACACAACAAATAAGCACTGCTTTTGAGATTCAAAAAGAATCAATAAAAAATTACATGCTCCCATCTTGGTTCTCCTGCAACAAAATGACCTTCAAGAAGAACAAATCAACACTGGCCTGGTGGTCCCAGGCTCACAGCAGTTCCATTCCACCCTACCCTAGTGGGGCAGACACCCACCAGAGCCTAGCCTCTTGTGCAGGACCACTCCTTCTGACCAGCAGAGTACTTTGGGAGCCAAATTTCAGCCCAGACCATCCACAGCCACCTGACTGCCAAAAGAGGTCAAGCCCAGTGGCTCAGATTCACCTGTCATGTTTCTCATGATAAAAACACCAAAGGTAACTCCAGGGCAACTGGGATTCATGAAATAACCACACAAGGGACAGAAATATCTTTTTTTTGGTGGGGGGGCTGTGATGCCTCCTCTGACCTTAAGTGTCTCCAGAGAGAGAGAGTGGGTGCATACTGAACCTTTTTTTTTTTTTTTTTTTTGAGGAGAAGCCATTCAAATGAGGCAAGGGATCTCGTTTCAGGGATTGAGTCTATCTTTCTGAAGTCTGCTGTCAGCAGGTTGGCTGACATCTAAGAAGGCCATATTCAAAATCAGAGCAAGAGAAAGGGACACACAAAGGGCATTTACATGGAACATTCTATCCCAAACAGAGCAAAGAGGTAATATCACAAAAGAACAGGTGAGCATTGCTCAATCCATGCGGTGACATGCCCTCATCTGATGATGCATCCTCAACCTCCAGGACTGGGGAAATGTCCAAGTCACTTCATAATGTAGTGATGGTGAGAGCCTCTCTTCTCCAGGGAGGAGAATGTGAAACATTCAGACTGGCTGCCCACATTTACCCACACCACCTTATACAGGACCCAGATTCAGTATGCAGAAGCATTCATTGAGGGTCACCAGTAGAGTCTGGAAGCCCAACATGGAGTCAAGGTACAGACAATCTGCACAAGTACAACAAGAATATGGGAAAAAATGGTAATAGCTCAGATCCACACTGCAATAAAGGAAGACACAAACACGACTTGAAAAATTAATGGAGGAAAATGCCCCAAACAAACAAGGACACTAGAATAAAAGAACCCATGGACAGTGAAGTTGATGAAATGTCAGAGAAGGAGTTCAAATGTTATAATTAAAATGATCTGTGAATTTATAAATTACCTAAAGGAGCAAATACAAGCAGAAACTGATCACTTCAACAATAAGATAAGAGAGAAAATACTGGTAGCAAAAGATTACTTTAAGAGAGAGATGGAGACTCTGGAAAAAGACAGTTAAGAAATCTTTGAAATGAAGGATACAATAAATCAAATAAAAATTTCAACAGAGAGCATAACCAATAGACTATATCACTTGGAAGAAAGAATGTCAGGTAATGAAGACAAAGTATACAATCTAGAGACTAAATTTGATCACACAGCAAAGATAGTTAGACATCATGAACAGAACATCCAAGAATAATGCGAAAGCATCAAAAGACCAAATTTAAGAGTTATTGGGATAGAGGAAGGCACAGAATTTTAAACCAAAGGAATGCACAATCTCTTTAGTGAGATAATGTCAGATAATTTTTCAAGCATGAAGAATGAATTGGAAAACCAAATATGAGAGGCTTCCAGGACACCAAAGGTACAAAATTACCACAGATCTACACCAAGGCAATGTATAATAAAAATGCTCAGCATACCAAATAAAAATATAATTTTTAAAGTCACAGTAGAGAGAAATCAGATCACATACAGGGGGAAATCAATTCATATCTCAGCAGATTTTTCAACCCAAGCCTTCAAAACCAGGATACTGTGGATCAACATATACCAAGCTCTGAAAGAAAATGAATGCCAGTGAAAAATCTTATATCCAGCAAAACAAAGCTTTAGACTTGATGATGAAATAAAAACCTTCCATGATAAACAAAAGTTAAAAGAATTTACTTAGAAAGCCTGGACTACGGAATATCCTCAGCAAAATATTTCAAGAAGAGGAAATGAAAAACAATGATGAAAACCAGGAGAGGGAGGTATTAAACCAAAGGAAAATATAAATGAGAGAAGAAACCAAGTCTCATTAAATATCAAAAATAAACAAAAATGGCTGGAAACACAAATCATGTCTCAATAGTAATCCTGAATGTTAATGGCCTAAACTAACCAATAAAAAGACATAGACTAGCAGATTGGATTAAGAAAAAAAAAACAACAATCTGCTGCCTCCAAGAGACTCATCTCATTGAAAAAGATATCCACAGACTGAAGGTGAAGAGTGGGGGGAAATCGTACCACTCACATGAACTGTGGAAGCAAGCATAATTTTCCATCTTCATATCAAATAAAGAAGACTTCAAACTAAAGCAATCAAAAAGGATAAAGAAAGACACTACCTTCTACTCAAGGGAACCATACATCAATAAGACTTAACAATAATAAATATATATAAATATATATACCCAAAACTATGAAGCATCTACATTCATCAAACAAACTCTTCTCAAGTTGAAGAGTCAAATAGACCACAACACAATAATTTTGGGTGACTTTGACACACCTCTTTCTTCACTAGACAGACATTCTAAACAGAATCTGAGCAAAGAAACTATAGAACTCAATAATATTATAAATAACTTAGACTTAACTGACACATATAGAATAATTTATCCTTCAATGAGAGAATATACTTTCTTCTCAGCAGCACATGGATCCTTCTCTAAAATAGACCATACACTATGCCACAAAGCAACCCTGAGCAAATATAAAAAATGTAGAGATACTACCCTGCATTATATCAAATCATAATGGAATGAAATTAGAAATCAATGATAAAATTAAAAAATCCATTCCAACACCTGGAGACTAAATAATATTTTGATGAATGGACAATGGGTTGCCAAAGACATCAAGGAGAATTTTTTTTTAAAAAAAAATTAGAGGTAAATAAGAATACAGACACAATATATCTAAATTTCTGAGGTACTATGAAAGCAATTCTAAGAGGGAAGTTCATTGCATAGAGTTTATTCCTTAAAAATATGTCAACAATTAAATGATTTAACATTACATCTCAAATTCTAGAAAAACAAGAGCAAATCAACACCAAAAGCAGCAGAAGGCAGAAAATAATTAAAATCAAAGCTGAAATCAATGAAATTGAAACAAAAGAAATAATTGAAAAAATTGACAAAACAAAAAGTTGGTTCTTTGTAAAAATAAATAAAATTGGCAGACCCTCAGTCATGGTAATGAAGAGAAGAATAGAAAATACCAAAATCACTAACATATGTGATGAAAATACAAATATCACAACAGACACTATGGACATACAGAAGATAATTAAAAACTATTTTGAAAACTGTACTGCAATAAAATAGAAAATATTGAAGGGATCAAAAATTTCTAGAGTCATATAATTTGTCCAAAATTAATCAGGATGTTATAAACAATTTAAACAGATCAGTTTTGAGTGAAAAAATAGAAGATGCCCTCAAAAGTCTACCAACCAAGAAAAGCCCAGGACCAAATGGATACAAAGCCAAGTTCTAAAAGACCTTTAAAGAAGAACTAGTACAAATACTCTTTGATTTATTTCAGGAAATAGAAAAAGAGGCAGAACTTTCAAACTCATTCTATGAGGCCAATATCATCCTTATTTCAAAACTAGGCAAAGGCACATTAAAAAAAGAAAAAAAAAAACTTCAGACCAATATCTCTAATGAACATAGATGCAAAAATTCTCAATAAAATTCTGGCAAATCAAATAAAAAACATATCAAGAAGATTGTGCACCATGATCAAGTGGGATTTATGCCAGATATGCAAAGTTGGTTCAACATATACAAATCAATAAATGTAATTCATTACATCAATAGGCTTAAAGATAAAAATCATATAAACATCTCAATAGATGCAGAAAGGGCATTTGACAAATTACAATACCCCTTTACATTCAAAACACTAGAACAACTAGGGATAACATAAATATATTTCAAAATCATAAAGACTATCTATTCTAAGCCCCAGGCCAATATTATTCTAAATGGAAAATAAATTGAAGGCATTCCCTCTAAAAACTGAAACAAGACAGGGGTGCCCTTTTTCACCACTTCTATTTAACAAAGTTCTTAAAGCACTGGCCAGAGCAATGATTCAGATGAAAGAAAGGAAAAGAAGAAATCCAATTGGCACTATTTGCTGATGATATGATTCTATACTTAGAAGACCCTAAAAGTTCCACCAGAAAGTGTCTAGAAGTAACAAATAAATTCAGCAAAGTAGCATGATATAAAATCAACACCCATATATCAAAGGCATTTCTGTATACCTGTCATAAATCCTCAGGAATCTGAAACGAGGAAAACTACCCCATTTACAATAGGCTCATGAAACATAAAATACTTGGGAAGAAACTTAAAAAAAAGGTCAGAGATCTATGTAATAAAAATTACAGAAGCCTGATCTATGTAATGAAAATTACAGAAGGAACTCAAAGAAGACCTTAGAAAATTGAAAGTTCTTTCTTGTTCTTGGACGGGCAGAATAAATATTATCAAAATTACCATACTTCCAAAAGCAATATACCTATTTAATGAAATTACACTCAAAATTCCAACGGTATTCTTCATAGAAATATTAAAAGGTAATCAGTAAATTCGTCTGGAAAAATAAGAGACCCAGAATAACTAAATCATTCCTTAGCAGAAAAAGTGAAGCAGGTGGCATCACTATACCAGACCTTCAACTATACTACAGAGCAATAGTAACAAAAGCAGCATGGTATTGGCACCAAAACAAACTGGTAGACCAATGGTACAGAATAGAGGACACAGAGTCTAACCCACAAAATTACAATTATCTTATATTAGACATTAATTATTAGTGCCAAAAACATGCATTGGAGAAAAGATAGCCTTTTCTGGAAAGGGAAAACTGGAAATCCATATGCAACAAAATTGAATTAAATCCCTGTTTTGCACCATGCACAAAACTCAACTCAAAATGGATCAAGAACTCAGAAATAAAACCAGAGATCCTGCAACTAATAGAAGAAAAAGTAGGCCGTAATCTTCATATGTGGGATTAGACGTCAACTTCCTTAATAAAACACCTGTGGCACAAGAATTAAAATCAAGAACCAATAAATGGGATGAACTCAAATTAAAAAAAAAAATTCTTCTCAACAAAAGAAACAATCTGTGAGGTGAATAGAGAGTCCACATCTTGGGAGCAAATCTTTACCCCTCTCATATCAGATATAGCACTCTCCTCTAGGGTAAATAAAGAACTCAAAAATCTAAACACCAAAAAATCAAATAACACAATCAATAAATGGATGAAGGACCAGGAGAGACACTTCTCAGAAGATTATGTACAATCAATCAATCAATACATTAAAAGAAAGTTCATCATCACTAGCAATTAGAGAAATGCAAGTCAAAACCATTCTAAGATTTCATCTCACTTCAGTGAAAATGGCAACTATTATAAAAACAACCCACAATATGTGTGGCATGAAACTGGGGGAAAAGTTACACTCATATACTGCTGGTGGGACTTAAAATTGGTGTAGCCAATCTGGAAGTCAGTATGGAAAGCAGTATGGAGATTTCTTGAAAAACCGGGAAGGGATCCACCATTTGACCCAGCTATATTCTCCTTGATATATACCCAAAGGACTTTAGCATAGCCTACTACAGGGACACAGCCACATCAATGTTTATAGTAGCACAATTCACAATAGCTAAATTGTGGAACCAACCTAGATGCCCTTCAATAGATGAATGGATAAAAAATGGCACATATACACAATGGAATATTACTCAACAATAAAAGAGAATAAAATCAGCATTTTCAGGTAAATGGATGGAGTGAAAGAAGATAATTCTAAGTGAAGTTAGCCAATCCAAAATAACCAAATGCTGAAGGTTTTCTTTGATATAAGGAGGCTGATTCATAGTGGGTTAGGGAGAGCGAGCATGAGAGGAATAGTTGAACTCTAGATAGGGCAGAGGGGTTGGAGGATAATGAAGGAGGCATGGGACTATAAATGATGGTGGAATGTGATAATCATTAATATCCAAAGCACAAGTATGAAGACAGAAATTGGTGTGAATATACTTTGTATACAACCACAGATATGAAAAATTGTGCTCTATATGTGTAGTAAGAATTATAATGCTTTCTACTGTAATATATAAATAAAAAAATCAAAGCTCTACATCAAACTTAAAGACAATGGCAGGTCCCTCAGCATTTTTTTTTGAGTTTTTTTTATTTTTTATGTTTGTTTTTACTATGTCAGACTCTCTGTTTTCAAAGACTGCCTAATCTTTAGGGAGACTACCAAGAGTTTAGCAAGATAGCTTCAAGTAGAAGTAGCTCTTTTTATTTTGATGACAGACCAAGAAGCAAGTTTTATCCTAGCCATGTACTAGTATGTGATTTTGAAAATAATGTTTAACTCTCTTTGTTATGTGTGGCCTCGTCCAACAAGGAGGTCCACAGAACAGGGTCGAGGAGAGTGTGGCTTCAGAGTCACTAATCAAGACCTCCAGAGACCAAAGAGAAAACAGGTCTGATTTTATTGCACAGTAACCATGTATTTATACTCAGGCAGTAACTAAACAGATTACTGGCAGCCACCAATGCAATGTCTGCTAACTTCCTTGCAGCAACCAATCAATAAGTGGGCCATGGAGCAAGCACACGAACTGCAACTTATGGCCTGGGGCTGTGCCTCACACAAGCCAAGCCTAGCATGAGGTGAGTGGCCTGTCATTCACACACCTAGCATGAGGGGAGTGGCCTACCACTCAGACACTGTTAACATTTGCCACATATGTAGTAATCCATGCACTTTTTTCCACATCTCCCCACTCTGACTCTGATGCAAAGATTTCAGCCAGCATTGCTGTTTTTCACTGGGTGGTCTTCACATGGTTACATAACCTTCTCACAACAAAAGTAGATATTAGCACTATTATGAATGGTAGGGCCAGGGTAATAGCTTTATAAGGATTAGTTAATTCAGCTATCAGGTTTTTCCAATATTCAGGCAATTCATGGAAGAAAAAAAAAAGGTTTTCAAGATAGACACCTTTGTCTCATTGATTTTGACAATTGCCTTGGTAAGGTTATGCACGGTTATAAAATAGTTAGCATCTCAAGCACCCTTATAATACTAAGAAAAATTGGAGAAGTATTAGGTTACATTTTCAGATACAGCATATTGGATGACACAAATACTCTAAAATTTAGGATCACAAGTGAGACTTTGCAACATAAACAGAATATCTAGTTTTTCCTGGTAGAGGTCTACTTCTTTCTGAATATCTAAGATAGCAGCTTGGGACAGGATATTCAGTCATTTTGAATGGCATAGGCTTCTGCCATGGTAGTAGACAAATTGTTTACCATCTGAGCAGTCTATATGCTGTGAGTGAGTGAAGCAGCAGCAGTGGTTGTGGTGGCAATGGTGGCTGCCAGGGCAATAATCACAGTGATGATAAGGCTAATTGCATACCATGTACAGTGCAGTATCTCATTCAGAAGATTCATCACCTCCATGGCCCATGGACTCCTCCACTCTCCAGACAGGTTCACTGGAAGCCAGAATGATGGGGAAACTCTGAGAATAAATATACATTTAGCTTTCATAGCACGGGTTAGACAATTTGTTAGCCACAAGGATATATTGACTGCATAAGGAATCTCTGTCTTAGTGATATGTATGCCATCAGTATCATTGATTATTAGAATGGCAAAGGGTGGTGTAACAAGCTTGTGCATAGTGGGTATAAGCATAATTTGGCACAAAGACAAATCCATGTATATACAATATATAGTATATTAAGGATGCTTGGGATGCTAACTATTTTATGACAATGCATAATCTTATCAAGGCAATTTTCAAATTCCATGGTCAAGTGATGGACTCAATATAGACTCATTTATTCCACCAGCTGCTGCCCATTTGATGGGTCTAGCAGCTAGCAATATTAATGTGATATCCATCATGCCATACTGATTTCCTGCATACCCGTTGGTAACAGCTTGTTCTGTATAGCAGTTACTGCAGTAGCCCATGTGGTTTTTGGGCACAATTCCAGGGGGCTGCACCTGCCCAGGCACATAGATATTGTTCTTCCCCAGAGAAGGTATGGAAGTAACACAATGATTCCACGGGATGTTATCATTATCAGAGGCAGATGTTTCAAAAAGCATTGTTGGGTACATTGGTAGCAAGGGTTTTTTGCATTTCCCATGGGGCAGTCTCTGGTTATAGGTAGAATTAACTATAACTCTAAGGTAAGTGAGAGACAACCCAGCATATGACTTACTATAGTTATCTACAAGAGTTTCATTGACAAAAGCAAAACAGAGAGGACTGCCTGGATTATTGTAGGAACAGATGAAGCAAGGCCCTGAAGCTATCAGGAAGCAGGTTTATTTGCCTGCAGCCAGGTTCAGAGGGCATAGCTTTTCTGTAATCAATCAATCCCCTGAACCCTGAGTTCAGGTAGTTTCAAAGTTTTATACCCAGCATGTAAAGGGAGAGGCTTAGAAGTTCTCAGTCTACAGAAGTTCACATAAAAGCAGCTTTTTTCTCTCAGTGTTTTGGGCAAGTTAATGCTTCAAGGACAGTTCCTGAAAAGTGGAGAGATTCTTCTTCTCCCCTTTCTTTCCTCCCCAGCAAGCTATTACTATAGAGCCCAATTGGTACTTTCTCTTAACTTAAAAATGTACACATCTCTGTGAAGCCCAGCTCAAGGCCAGAGGCTTTTTTTGCACATTTCTACAAACTACTATATTGGATATGTTTGTGAAAAACTAGTAAGGAGGTGTCCAGCACTTGAAGTGCTGGTATCTTCTTGGCCAGTGGACAAGTAAACAGGGTGACACAAAAAATAGAAAGTTTATCTATATTGAACTATTTTGCTGGCAGTCCTAAAATCAGCCATGGTAAAGATTTCTGGTGAAGACCAGTTAAGGCTTTTCTGTGGAGAAAGGGGGTGCAACATCATAATCAAGGTCATAAACTTTTGCTTGTGGGGATGCACCAACTTACCAGCAATGTGCCTTCCTTTTTGGCCTTTATATTAAAAAGAAATATGGAAATGTCCCTAAGTGCTTGTTAGGGGCTATTGCCACCTTTGAATAAAGATGACCAATATTCCCCGTGCCTTTCATCTTCTTTCAACTGATGGATTCCTAAATTTTGCTTCTTGGGCATGAACCCTGCCCTCACTCTGACACTGCAGAAAGACCCAGTGCTGACTATGCATGAGGAACCTTAGAACATGCAAAGATTAGACTTAGCTCTTGTACTCAGGAAACTTCTAAGTCCTTAAAAGGAAAGTCTGTAAAAGATATCCCTCTGTTAAATAGTGCAGGTAACAGTGATCTTGGAACTGGAGTGCTTAAATCTAGTAGACACTAAGCCTTCTCCTTACCAACTGATCAAAAAAAGGATGGCAAGTATAACCTGTGATGTTGGGAAGAAGGGTGTACCTGGGCTTTGCTCATCCTTTACTCACATTCATTTCTTCTTAGTGTTCTTTGTGTGGTGCCACTTCATCTTTCCTTAGGTGTAGGGCCTCTTGTCAAGTCTGTCTTTGAGTTTCATAATTTCCTCCCTTTCTCTAGAGTCAAGAGGTTTTTCTGGCCTTACCTGTAGCATCTGTGCTAATTGCAGGTTCTCTCACCTGGATCAGCTCATGTCTCCTCTTGCCTACAGATTACATTAAGGTGGAAGTCATGGACCCATGAGATCCCAACCACAGCCCATTTCCTGTAGATTCCCCACCTCCTGTACTGCTCAAGCTTCCAGAAATGCCAAGTAGGAGTTCCCCAAAACTGGATAGTGGAAGCAATGTAAGCATCCATTGATGAAGGAATGGATAAACATGTTGTCCATCCACACAATGAAATATAATTCATCCCACATTATGTTAAGTGTAGTCACACAATCACAAAAGGACACTTACCATGTAATTCTGCTTAGATGATGTATATAGAGACATCAGACCCACAGAAACAGAAAGCAGGAGACTGGATGATGGGCAATGAGGTGAAAATATTTCATGGGTGCAGAGTTTCTGTTATGAAGATGAAGCCTAGCAAGAGGTGGTGGTGATAGTGAAGGTACTGAGCACTTCTGAATTCTATGTGCACTTAAAAATGGTTAATGTGGGCTGGGATTATGGGTTAGTAATGTAGCCAATGTTTATAGAAGCTCAATTTACAATGGCTAAGCTGTGGAAGCATTGTAGATGCCCTTCAATAGATGAATTGATAATGAAACTGTGGTATATATACACAGTGGAATACTACTCAGCCTTAAAAGAGAATAAAATTATGGCATTTGTAGGTAAATGGATGGAGCTGGAGAATATTATGCTAAGTGAAGTAAGCCAATTCCAAACAACAACAAAACCAAAGGCTGAGTGTTCTTTCTGATAACTGAATGCTGATCCATAATGGGGGGTGGGAAAAATGGAGGAACATTGATGGGGAAAAGGGGAGGGAGGGATGAAAAGGAGAATGCAGAGAGTAAGGATGGTGGAATGAGATGGACATCATTAACATATATATATATATATATATATATATATATATATATATATATATATATATATATATGAATGCACATATGGTGCATTGTTACATTGAGTACAACCAGAGAAATGAAAAGTTGTGATGAAATTGTATTGAAGGAACCAATATGCTTTCTCCTCTCTAGCCCAGGACTACAGGCTTCTGAGTCCATCTCTAGCCACAATTGACAGCTGATTTAAAAAAAATTTCTGACTGCATCCATCACAACCCCACTGTCAAGATGGTCTAGAAGAAAACATGCTGGTGATTCCTATCACTACAGCCTCTCACAGCAAAAGTGTCTCTTTGCAGAATGCAGAGTGGCTTCACCCACTCCTACAGGACTAGCATTTAAAGCCTTCTGGGTCATCTGGGTCTTGGGCAATGGGCTGTGTGAGAGAAAGCTGATTCTGATACCAGTGGGCAAAGAAAGTGAGAAAAGTGAGTGGCTGGCACCTAGATAGACTTCATCCTCTATCAAAGAGTAAGTACTACCTCAGAGAGGGAGATCCAGGGAACAAGGGAAAAATGCCTTTCTGGCAAAAATTGCTAACACTCAACCCCATAAGTAATAGCCCAAATGTGGTCTACTGGGTAGCCCTAAGAGGACTGCCCTATGTAGATTCAAGGTCAAGACAGCCTGCTAGGAAGGATGAATCTCCTGCCTGGAGAAACTCCTTCCCAATTTCAGGTACTACAATCAAATCCCTCAGTGAACTGGAGGCCATAGAGGTGGAAGGAAGTGAAATCCTCCAAAACCCGGGCATTGAGGTGCCTCAGAAAACAACCAAGGAATGTGGAGTGAGGTGAGGGCCAGGATAAGGTCTCAAAGATTCAGATTTGGAGGCCATTCAACCTCTCTGCATCTTAGACACTGGAGGTACTGACAGAAAGTTGATTAGAATAGCCAAAGAAGAAGGGAATCACCCAAGAATTCAAGTTTTCAAGTTTTCTCCCCCTTCAGACTTTTCTCCCCACTAGGAAATGGCCTACAAAGTGTTAAGCTGGCAGACAGGAACTTAGAAGCACTTGTGATTGCAGGCAGAGAGCTGCTCACAGCTAACTTCTCTTGAAGGTGTTTCTTTGTTTCAGAAACTGCTCTTTAGAAAAGGCCTTAAACCAGTCAAAGATACACAGCTGCTCTTCTAAGTGACCTAGCGTAAAGTTTTCTCATTAAAACTCATTATAATTCTAAATTCTCTGCCCTAAATGAAGTGCATCTGCCATTTATTTGGTTTGCTTTGGTTTGGTACTGGGAATAGAAGCCAGGGATGCTTTATCAAAGAGCTACATTTTATGGTAGAGATATCTCAGAAGAAAAGAAAAAGAACATGATGCCATCTCTATCATTGTGAGCCCTCCAGAAATCAATCTTGAACATTATTGCTACTTTGTAGTATAGAAATAGAATGTTCAATCAGGAATGTGTTTTACCTCATATGATAACAAAGACTAGTATTTAAAAGGAAACTAACTAGAATATTTAAGAGATCACTTTCTACACTAAATGTTCAGTCTTCAGATAAGAATCCACTGAGGCTAGATGCACATACACACTGCTTCCTGTTGAGTACCCTGGTGTCTCTTGTCTATGTGAGAATCCCACACAACATTTTATTTTGTTTTGTTTGAAGCAGAATCTCATTTATCTTATCCTTCTCTTTGCCATATATTTATAATGACCAGCTTGCTTAGAAGTGTTTATATCCTATGAGAAGTGAAAAGAACATTTGAAAAAAGATTTCAAAGACTCTTAAATAAATATTTGTCTTCAAAAACTGAAATGAAAAGCAACTCAGCTTCTTTTTAGAAACATTATATATTGTATACTATTTAAAAATAACTTATCAAAACTGATTTATGCCCATATTCGCAACTCTCTCAAATTATTTTTCAAATGTCTAACACAAGAGTTTTTTTTTTTTTGGAAATAATTCAGATGATTTTTATAGAAAGTGTCAACAGGGCTGAAGATGTAGCTCAGTGATAGAGAGCTTGCCCAGCATGTACAAGGCCCTGAAGTTTAACCCTCAACACTGAATGAAAAGGAAAGGGAGAAAGAAGAAAGAAAGAAAGAAAAAAAAGAGGGGATGGGAGGGGAGGAAAAGGAATGAGTAATTAAAACAAAAGGGCAAGTGGTACTAATATGAACATATGGTTTGCTAGCTCTTTAAAAAGTTTACAGAGCTGTAGAATTTTAGTTACATCAAACTGGGTGATATTATTGCTATATAGAATGGTACATAATAAGTTCTGCCTTAGCCTGGCCTAAACCAAATCAATAGGTGGGTGACCTGGAGAGGACTTCTCCCTGGCTTGATTAGGACAGTCTTGAACCTTCACTGGTTCAGAATTTATAGCATAGTGGAGGGACAAAGACGATGTGTTAGGCTCCTGAGATCCCATGACCAGGGCTGCTCATGCCCATGCCCACAGCCCCTCCCCACCACTCACTGGTTCAAAATGTTCTGCACCATTGCCTGGTGCAGGTGTTTTCCTGACCAAAGGCATGAGTGTTCACAGCCTGTTTTGGCATGGCTGGACATCGTATGGTTGTGGAGGGAATAGCCAAAGTAGCCTTAGCATGTTGGAGGGGCAACAGCTGTCTCTCAGCCATACTTCGGGTTGGTCCTAGAAGAAGTAAGTAGGGTTGTGATCTATCTTAACTGAAGACATAGAAAACACACCCTAGTCCTTATGGCTATCCATGGAGTTGGTGATATGTACTGCCATTGGATTTTTTGTTGTTCTCTTGTTTTTGTGGAGAAGTTATCAGTCTGTGAGAAGCAGGCATTACATGAGAAGAGAAAAAAAAAACTTGCTCTAAAACTTTTTGGACTAATTTAAGAAAAATGTCAACTACTTGAAAATGTTAGCCATGTTCAAAAAGAGTATGAAGGCTTAGAGTGACTTTTAAAGGTTGTCATTTTGGTGAAGGAGTCAGTTAAAGCAGAAAATTTGGAGGCAATATATGAAATCCTGGAGATTCCATATCTAAACTTGAGGATTAAATACTCTTTCTAGAAAAAGAGCTAAAAAAAGAGAAAACTAAACATTCTCAACAGGATGAATTATTGGTGGATATTTCATAAAGGATTAAGTCCCTAGAAGATGAATCAAAATCCCTTAAATCACAAATACCTGAAGCTAAAACAACCTTGAGAATATTTTAAATGAATTAAGAAAGAATTACAGTAGCAATAAGGGAGGCTTTGAATGACTTCAGGCAAGCCATAAACAGCTTTTACAAGAAATTGAAGTATGGAAAGAAAAAGTGAATGGCCTTACTAAACAGAAAATTACATTTGAACACTCTAGAGCACATGCAGAACAAGTTCTAAGAGACAAAAAAAATTACATTAAATCTCTGACTGAAAACTTGCTTCAGATAAAAGATTGGGTTCCTGTGCTTAAAAAAGTCCTAACAGATGATGGTTATTTGGAATTGTAATGGAAGAGTGAATCAGAAATTTGTGCTCACTTAGAAGATCAGCCAAAAGGGTCTTGGAAAAAAACTGGTTTATGATGCTATGCTAAAGGCATCTTTCAAAACCTTAGAAAGAGAAAGAAATCAAATTTTTACTTTATTATCTGAAGGAATTGAAACAAAGGAAGACCTGATAGAACATATTAAAAATCTTAAGACAGAACAAGCATCTTTGCAAGCAGAAAATACACAGTTTGAAAGTGAGAATCAGAATCTTCAGCAGAAACTTAAAGTCATGATGGAATTATATCAAGAAAATGCAATGAATCTCCAAAGAAAATTAATAGGAGAGGAAAATTACCAGGTAGAGCAATAAGAGAAAATTTGAAAAGAGGAAGAAAAGATCAGCCATAAAACTAAATTGCTGGAGACAAATAGAAACTGAGCTAAAGATCTTGAAGAAGAATTGGAGAGAACCATTTGTTTTTATCAGGGGCACATTATTTACTATGAGAAAAAAGCTCATGGTAATGAGTTGGCAGCTTGGAGTGCTGAAACATACCTTTATCGTTTAAGAAAAAAAATGCTCACAATAGACAAAAATTAACTGAAATAGAGTTACAATTTAAGCTTGTAGAAAAAGTCCTTCTGTGCTTGATGTTTCAAATACTGCCTTTGGCAAAGAGAATTCCCCAAATGGTCCCTCACCATTGGGTCAACCTTCATGTGAAATAAGACCTTCTCATTTGGAAAAGAAGGGTACACTCATACTCTCACCTTTGGTGTCAGTGGGAGGAGAAAGAGGCTCAAGGGGCCCAGAGAAGCCTTTGGACCATCCAATAGAAATGAAAAAAGAGAATCAAACTGTGATAGGTCAACTTATCCTCCAAGAGCACCTTCTGACACTGGGCCCCTGGAACATCCATGGGAACAGCCTGTTCATAGGATAATGATCCCTTCACCAGGCCAACTATATTCTGATCCACATCTTCCTCTACAAAGGCAAGATGGATGTTATTCTAAATATGAAAGACCATCTGGATCAGCAGAACTCAGAAGTTCCACTATGCTGCCTTTGGATAAAATGGATGGGCCTACATATTCAGAAATGGAATCTAGTAGAAATGATACCAAAGTTGATCAAGGTGATTCCAACCTGATTCATATCTCCCTGCTGAAAACCAAGCAACTGGCTCTGGATTTTCTTTCTCATCTTACCCTCCAATCAAAGGTCCATTGTTTTCTGTGGATCCAAGGAGTCAGTTCATGAGAAGAGGACCTTTTCTTCCTCCACCTTCTCCAGAAAACACTTATGGAGCATCTCAAAAATATATACAGTACATACTTATATGTACTTCACCTAATTAATTGGGCTGTTATTATAAAAATCAAAATTTCCACAACTAAGAATAATCCTCTTCTTGATATTTGAGCTATCATAATTAAAGAAATAGTCTTTTTTATATGACTGATGTGGAGAAATATAGTACACAGGAATGAAACTAATAGGTATATTATTGAGTGTTTTATTTATTAATTTTTTTAGTTGTTGATACACCTTTACTTTATTCACTTATTTATATGTAGTACAGAGAATCAAATTCAGTGTCTCACACATGCTATGCAGGATTTCTGCCACTGAGCAACAACCTCAACTCATGATTATGTTTTAATAACCACTAACAATAATCTAAATGAAAATGAGAATATCTCCATTATTAAACAAATACAAGCCAAAAATACATAACCAATAACAATGAAACCTCAATTATTTTCTAATGTTCTATTCATTTCAGGGATTCTTTGATTCTTTAGTGGTTTTACCAAAGGCCTGAAATATTTCCTAGCACTTGGCCAGCATCTACACTTCTACAATAGAGGAAATGGGTATGGTAGAATTTTGTTGAAATGAATTAAATTTATACACTCGGGGATATCAATATTCCTCAAATATGCTATGGATTTGAGAGTATTCATATCGAGTAAAAGGATTGTATTTGTAAAAAATAAGGGTTGGGTTTGCAACTCAGTGACAGAGCACTCACTAGAACATGTGAGGTCTTGGGTTCAAGCCTCAGCACCACATATAAAAAAATGAAGGTATTATGTCTATCTACAACTAAAAAATATTTTTAAAAATGGTTAACATGGCAAATTTCATGTCATATATATTTTAACCACAATCAAACATTTGAAATGGAAAATAAAGAACTCAGGGGTGCCAGTGAGGGATCTGCGGGTCTAAAGGAAAACAGACAGGTGCGTTCTCAGTGAGGATGGCAGGTGGCCTAATTTCAATAGGTGTTTTAGAGGGTGCCACATCCCAGGATATCCAGCCTGGTGAGGTGTCCATTTGAGGATTCATTTGGGAGGTCTTGGTTGGTGATGGCATGCTGTTCATAAATCCTTTCCTGAAATTTTGGTTGAATGAGTCATTATGGCATTAGCTATATTAATATTGAGTCAGAAAAAAAATACAACTGTTTTTTAAACATACAACTTTATGAAGGTCAAAAATATGACAAACATAGCCTCCTATTGTTAGAGTTTTAAAGTGACAGATTCCTGGAAATAAGAAATGACAATTTCCTTTCAAACATGTAAAACTCTATTCAAAATATGAACATATTTTATGTACCCATAGGAAAATTTTGTGATACAAATTACATGATGCACTTTTTCCTGAGTCCTCTTTCTTTCATTAGCCCATGTATTTAAGGACAGCATCTTCTGAGGCTGCACGGTGTGCTGCCTGAGAGTAGTGTGCTCTGCTTGAGCAACCTTGAAAGTGGCTCTCTGGTGAGGTCCAGAGGAAGACAGGAATGGAGAAGACTGGGCAGGGTAATGGCATAGCATGACAAGGAATATTCCAGAAGATGCTGCCTTTTGTCTGGAGGACCTAATAGAGAAACAGGTGTTGAAAGGAATTGTGGCATCAAGGAACATGGGAGAGGACCCATGCAAAGCATGCTGTGAAACCTTGCTTCTCCTAGGAAGTTTTTAGTAAGCATGTTTCTAACTGTGCCTGAAGAGGTGTGTGGCTGTCTGCATTTTATCCTTGATGAAGGATTTTATCCTTCATCAAGGATAAAATCAGTGCCTTAAGCAACTTAGTGAGACCCTGTATTTTTGTGACTGGCTTCTTTGAATTAGCATAATATTTTCAAGGTTCATTCATGTCATAGCATGTCATCAGTACTCATTCCTTTCTATTGCAGAGCAACAGTCTATTAAATGGATTTGCCTTATTTATTAAACTATTTTGTTAGTTGACTTAGTTACTTTTACTTTTTGGCTATTTGAATAATTCTGTTGTGAACACTCATATAACTTGTTTCTTTTGGATATAAACCTAGGTGTGGTATTGCTGGGTCATTTAGTAAGTCTGTGTCTAACATGGAAGGATTTGCCAGACTGTGCTAGAAAGCAGGCACATCTTTTAGATTTCTTCACCAGGTCACAGTGTATCCTTGTCCCTGGGAACATATGCTATTGTCCATGTCATTGATTGTAGCCATCCTTCTACCCATAAAGTGGTCTCTTGTTATGACTTTGATTTGCAATTTCTTAATGATAAATGATGATTGCTTTTCAAACATAAAGATCTTTAGAGAAGTGCATATTCAAGTCTTTGGATACTTTTTATTGGATTTTTCTTTGTTATTTAGTTGTAACAGTTCTTTCTATATTTGAGGTAACAATCATTTCTGAGTTATAATCTATGATTTGCAAATATTTTCTTCCATTCTGTGAGTTGTCAATTAAATTTCTTAGTGCATTCTTTGATGCTCAAAAGCTATAATTTTTAATAAAGTTTAATTTACTTATTACTTCTTTTGTTGCTTAGCTGGTGCCTTAAATTAGTAACCACTTCTAAATGTAAGGCCACAATAATGTATTCCTATTTTTTTAGGGGTGTGTAATTTTAATTTTGTATTGAGTTCTGTGATATACTTTGTGTGTGTGTGCATGTGTGTGTGCGTGTGTGTGTGCGTGTGTGTGTGTGTGTGTGTATGTGTATATGAAGTGATGTAGGGAGTCTGACTCCATTCTTTTCTGTTCTCACATGCGCATTCATTCTTGTTGATGCCTCAGTACATCATAATATTGACCATACACATAAGGGTTTTCCACAAAAATTCATACATGATTTGCTCTTCAGGATAAGGAGCCATGAAAGACCCTCAGTGACACATTTGCTCTCTCCATCCTTCCCAGCTCACTGTATAGTGCCCACCTGAAGCTATAGGTACAGCCTGTGCTTCCAGAGTCTGGACTGTCTCTGGGCCTCATGCCCTGAGTACTCCACTTTCAGTGAGACTTCATGCCACATGAATAAATGGTCCTGGGAAAACTGGATTGCATATGTAGAAGAATGAAACTAGACCCCTGTCTCTCACCCTGCACAAATATCAAGTCTAAATGAACCAAAAACTTGGGAATTAGAATAGAAACCTTGCAACTTCTAGAAGAAAACAGAGGGTTAACACTCCATCATGAAGATGCAGGCACCAACTTCCTCTATTTCCATTGGTTGCATTGGTACCACTCCTTTGGGAGATGAGAGACACATTCCATTTTCACCCAATGGAGGAGGAAGTCCAGCTTTCTCATGGCAAACTAATCACTGATAGACCTGGTGGAGTTCAAGCTGTCCACTTCACTTCCACTAGAAACACCCTCAACTGAAGGCAGAGGTGCCTCATTATAGCTTCACCAGTCCTCAGTGTTGCTGTTCTGTGGATGGTGTTGTCATTTCTGAGCAGGGGTATATTGCTCCTGCCCCACTAGCTGTATCTGGCAGCAACTCACTGGGAAGAGAAAAGTGCCTTGTTACTTCCAGACAGGGGGAAAATCCAGACACTCAGATGGCCAACATTGACAGTTGGATTTCAGTGTCTTGTTACCACTAAATAGAATGAAAGTCCTAATTTCCCTCCTAGTCTTCTCTGACTTTCCCATGGACAACAAAATTGTGCTAAATCACCATGGAATCCCTGCTCAGATTTTTCTGGTAGGGTCATAGTTTTCTCTATAGTGACCAGAGTTGAAAAGTTTTGTCTTGTTAAGCCTCCTTGTCCTGTTCTTTGGTGAAATGGAGTGGGCTATGGGGAGTTTTCTTTCCATGCTGCCAGACTCTCCAGCACCCAATTCAACATACAGAAGGCAAAGAGAAAACCCAGAAACTCACCTTATGCTATTCCTTGGTCTTCCAATCCTTAGCTTGTCTCCTTTATCTTCTGTTTTCTTATCTTTTTAATTTTCTACATTCACTTTTCTAACTTTCCAGGATGTTTTAGTAAGAGCAATAAGGAAGTATATCTACTCTATCACTCTCAAGTGGAAGTTATCTATCTCCTTTTAATGTACTCACTCTTTATAGTTGTAAGTGACTAAAATAATTTTAATTATAACTCAAACCTCTAATTCATAAATTAGAGAAAGGAAGAAGTTGTAAATAATAGACCTCGGCAAAAACAAAGGAAAGAAAGAAGGAAGGAAAAGAAGGAAGAAAGTGATTGCAAATGGAATCACAAAGAGTTCTTTCCATCAGGGGATGGAGATTTGAGAGTCTTCATTCAATGGAACAATAGAGCTACTGGTTAAAATGCTATCTTCTGCCTTTGCGAACATGGTCCACAAGCTTGGTGGTCAAGCTTGAAGGGCATGATATTAAACCATCAAGAAATGAGCATTCTCATTCCCTCTTGCAGCTTTAACAATGGGCCACAAATTACAGACACGGGCATGGCCCAAGGTTTTGTCTGGGCACAGGAGATGTGTGAATATCTATCAGTAACTCTGGAAGTCACATTGAGCTTCACCTTTAGTGTGGGCCACCTGGAGTCCTCTGTCACCATGTTCCAAGCCAGTATAGTGGCTTAACTCACCCCATTACATCAACTTCTAAAATCCATGGCTATCAAGGAAAGTAGACATCCTGACCTGATGTAATAGAAGTACTTGGGATGAACATTGTGATTTAGGAACTGGCCCCAACTCTCTGAGACTCTCCCTCATTCCTTACTTCATGGCCCTAGCCACATCAATGGGACAGTTTTCTGCAACAGATTAGAGCTCAAATCCTCCTGTCTGTTATGTTTAGTCCATGCTCAGAGCACTGGTATATTGAGAGATCTGGGTAGTTGGCACAAATAGTGGAATTACAGAGACCCCTGGTGACTCATCCCAGCTGTAACATTTAGCAATCCCAAGGATTTATATAGCAGGAATCCACAATTTTGTATGCTCTGAGGATTTGCCAGAATGGGTCACAGCATCTAAAGAAAGGATATATATTTGGCAATGGAAGGGGCTGGGTATTTTGGGTTCATAAGCTGCTCTTTTTTCTCCCAGAGTTCCTAAGCATAGTGCACTTCTCAGGACCAGGAACACTTGGCTCTACTAGGATATATAAACAAGGGGGTCCAGCAATCTAAGGGCACCCCTTATTTACCATTGTAGCCCAACAAACAACAGTGCGCACCACAGCAAAAGAACCTATATGCTCAAAGACACACCAATTAACAAAAGGAATCCCATTCCTAAAGGAAAGGAATCAACCAGCTCAAAAGTCCATGACCAGCCGTGTATTCTGTACCACCTGCAGCAAGCCAGATCAACAGCAAGAGATGGTGTACAATTTAGGTGGAGAGAAGAACACAGAGAAAGAGAGAAGGCCAAAGAGAGAGATGGAGAGCTAGGGAGAATGGGAACTGAACAAATCACTACAATATTTTATGTGATGATTAACTGGTAGAATGAGTTATTATGCAATCAGGACAGCTCTATGGCCATAATTTAATTACTTTATCATGTGTCCTGATGGATAGAACACAACTTTTCTCTGTCTATTGCTAGTAAAATTAGTGCTATCTTTGATTAGTCTGGATCTTGGTTTCTCATTCTATGAAGAATAAGATGTATAACATGTGCTCATGAATTGTGAGTAAAGCCATTTTCATTTGGTTGTGTCCACAGGCTGTGTCCCATTCCTCAGCAAGCTACTTGTTATCTGCAGAATAAATGTAGGCTCTGAAATGCTAATATAGAGAATACTAGTTAAACTAAAGGGCAGAAACTTTTGTGACCTTTATACCACTCAGATACTGGAACTCAGGAAGATAAGGATAATTTCCTGTTATAGCAGTGGAGACTTGAAAATCTGATGTCATCCTGCTGTCAGTCAAAAGTCAAGAGCTAAACCTGAGTAAGACCCTCTGCAAACTTCCCTGTCCCCCAGTAAAGCTAGAGGGCAGGAGAAACATGGTGTCCCTCTCCTCTTGAATAGGACCCATTGTCCCCCTTGAGAGTGTCCCTTGTTGATTTTCCTGTTCCATCTAATGAACTCTTACATTTTACTCTGAGAAACATATCTGCAATCTTTCTGACTTGATCATGAGAATCAGGGTTTGAATGGGGGCCATCATGCTGCCTCTGTCTCCCGGAAGGCCATGTAATCCCTGGAGCTGGAACGCAAGCTCTGGCTAATGCTGTGGAACAGGAGGATCAGAGCTGTTGTTGTCAAGCTCCTGGGTGTGGCTGGTGAGTGCAGTGCTGGGGATTGGACTTATAACAGGGATGCAGCCATATGAGTTGGAAATGACCACCCAGTTTCACAGACAGAAAACCTTAACCTTAATATAGTCATTTAATAATGTTCAGCAATCAAAATCAGGTTATAATCAAGGTCATCTCAATCTAAAGCTCTTACAACACATGTTTAGACCTTTTGTGAAATGTTGCTTTTATGTCAAAACCTAATAATAACTATTTCTGCATGGGCTGGCCCAATTAGAAGCTACATTCCAAACATTAGTTCTCTGGGTTTGAGCTGATAGAGCTGAGCAGACTCATCAGGGAGATCTAGCCCCTTTTCTTACAGACTAAGTTCTGTGTGGTGAAGTTGTAGCGGGCCCATGTTCCCCCTCTGCCCACAGGGCTAGCAGGAGGGGAAGCTCCCAGCCACCTGCCAGCTGTGGGGGCTCCCCAGTCCCTGGACCTTGTAGCAGGAGTTCTCCATGCTGCCAAATGTAGAGCATGAGAGGCTGACCTGAAAAACCCCACAGGATTCTGGGAGCTATGTTATTAACCAACCTCGATCCAAGAATCAAGATGGGAAACTGCACTACGGGTAATGGTGCCTTCTATCAATCACTACTAAACCCTCCATTGGCACCAAAAACAGGGCTCAAAGATTTTTTTCCAACACAGGTCGTAGGATGATACCACTAAGCAGTGAGGAATAACACTGGTATTATTTCCACAACCCAGAAAAAAAAATCTATGTTTATTCACTACATTTCTGTTATCTCTTTAGCTTTGTCTATATTGTCACTTAAGATGGTATTTTATTTAGCACAAGCAATGAACTTGGCTATTGTTTTGCTGTTGTTGCCATTTAGTTCTGGCTAATTAGTCAGCATTGTGTAACAACCATCAAGATTCCAGGAAGCTTGTTACCTGGACTGCTTTGAGGACTGGCAAATCAGGCCATAAAGAAAACACCATCAAGCATAATTCAGGACAGTGAAGGATGCATCACCTTGGATGAGTGAGATCCAATGCCACATGGTGAGGAACTGATGCTCATCGGCCCTGACTTCCACAGTGGACTTTCAGAAGGCCCATCTTTAACCATCATGTTTAATGAGCAGTGCAGGTAAGAGGGTTGTCGAGTGTCAGTGGCTTTAGTGTGATTGACAAGGAGGTAGGAACCTGGCAGAAGGAGCGTGGGAATATGCACAGCATTCCTGAAAAGGTAGCAAAAAATTATGAATTTAATCCCTCACCCCACCTCAGTCTGCACTTGTGCTCTCTCTCTCTCTCTCTCTCTCTCTCTCTCTCTCTCTCTCTCTCTCTATGTCCTTTTTTGCTCATACTCAACAGCCCTTGGCAAACATACCTTCTCCATGAAGGAAGATTTATCCACAGGTGAAGCACTCCATTCATCTCCTCACCCTGTGCCCACCACTGAGCATTACATTTACTGCTCATCTAATTCTCCCATCAAAACCATAGATCAAAAAATTCCATTATGCTGGGTGTCTTAGCTTCCTGGGGCCTCTATTTAATACAAGAATTCTCTGCCATCCAAGCAGACAAAATGCACATATTCAAACCAAAGATTTGGCAGACTTCACACAATTCACACTTGCTTATCTGGTTGGTGTGTCAATATCCTGGGGTACAGCTCAGCCACATGCCCTGCCGTCTGCAACCCATCACAACTACTTCCCATCAACAGTCACTCTCCTGGTAATCTCCACAGGCAAAGAGACACATGCACACAAAGGGGGCTTCTATCAGAAAAGCAGATGAGCTTGCTAATGAAGGAGGTAAAAACTGGAGCCACAATGAGCTACTTATCATAAATGAGTACAAATTACATTCCTGCCACTCACTGGTTTAGATATTTGCTGCAAAGCCACATCATGTGGCCCTGCTGGGACAAGACAAGATAGTCAGCACTCTGTTGTGTGACCCTGGGTGCCTCCATTGCTGAAGCCAGCCACACCCACTCCTGCCTCAGGGCCCCCTCTTGGCATCTGCCTGGCTGGCTGCCAGGCATCTTTCCTCTTCAGAGAACAGTGTCCCCACATCCTCCCAGGGGAGCCTGACCTGCCCCTGCTGTCTCTGGAAGCCCTGTCACCTACCACATCTCTTCATTTTATTACCCCATCTGTTACCTTCATCTTACTTAATTCCACTGTCACCAAGGGCCACTCATATCACTGCATGGGGCACAGGTGTCATTCTCCCCAAGTACACACAGACATGTCCTCTGTACCATGTGCGGAGATAGAACTCGTAACCTGCCCTTGCTCTAAGGAGGTGGAATGCCCAGCACTCAGCCCTGGGTCCAGCTCCCTCTCCTGGCAGAGCTGACCCAGAGCCAGGACATGACCAGAAGAAGGGCTGGATATCATTGGTGGCAGAGATGTGCCTGTTGCCACTAATTCACCTGGAGGTCCTGTGGCACTGGTGTGACAACACCTGGTGCACCATCCTCTCCTCCTGGGCTCCTCTGCACCTGCAGGACCCAGGGTGGTGCTGCAGCAGAAGCAGGCATGTTCAGCCACTTTAGGTGGAAATGACTGACCACAGGACCTGAGATGCCAAGTCTCCTGGGAACCCAGGGCTTCTGGTGCCAGAGATCAGTCCTGGTCTGCTAAACCAGGTAAGAGATGCTTTGAAGCAGCCTTACATGCATAAGATGATCCCAGTCCCAAAGGCTTGGTTGTCCTGGCCTTGACTCACTGCGAGAGGCCGGGTTGAGTCAAGCACTGCCTCACTCTGCATGAGCCTCCACCCAGCACAGATGCTAATGCATGAATTAATAAACTTTGCACTGATCACACGGATTAATCCTCAGCATATGCTCATTACATGAAAATCATGGGCTGAGTGTCCGCTTCAGGGAATATAAGAGCTTCTTAAACCCGAGTACACATTGGCACTTTGTTTGTGCCCAATAATAAAACCACTTAGGATTTCTCTTGTGTGTTTTCTTCATGACAGCAGCATCTCTGAGGTTTGTGGGCCTGACAGGAGCTGTATTTAATCAGGCACACCTGCAGCCACAGCAAGATTCACACCTCATTCTGAGGATGTCCCACCCAACTTAATAGGAGACATTAACCAAGGACAGATGGTGGGAATCACATTACCTGAAAAGCCAGAGATGAAAGGGTGTGTGTGTGTGTGTGTGTGTGTGTGTGTGTGTGTGTGTGTGTATGATGGCCTTACTAGGCATCACCTGTGGTAATTATTAAATGTCTCTGCAGGAAGAACAGCCCATTTGCATCTATGAGCATATGTAACACACTCTATTCAGAAGTTAGCAATTATTTTAAGGGCAAAATTTTAGGTTTTCTATAGAAAACTCACTGCTCTAGGAGCTAAAACCACCCTCTTTCACAGAGCAGAAAACTGAGGCACAGAGGGCTGGGTGCTGCTGACACTCCATTCTAGTGAGGGCCAGCACTCGGGGCTCAGACCCGATCTCTGGCTGTGGAGCTGAGCTCATCCTGGGCTATGCTCAGGGTCTTGATGGTTGTCTAGTTCCCAGGTGACTTGGGAAGTCAATTTTATTCTGGACATCGTGGTGCCTCTACATTAAGTGAGACAACTTGTGGGCATCCGGGAGATCAGTCTATAAGAGTGAAGCTGTGCATTGCCAGAGGCCAGCAATTGGCTAACATCTCCCTCCCTCTGCCCGCATCTGACACTCCAGCTCTCTGTGTCCCTCTCTCCACAGAGATGTGCCTGTCAGAGCATCTGTAAAACACTTCATCTGTAACTCCCTGCCAAGTCAGAGGAGACTCCTCCACTACCCCTCCACCATCACCCTGGCCAGGCACCTCCTCACCCTGCTGTCCTTCCACCTGCAGTGCCCCTTTCCATAGGGCCAGCAGATCCTACCATGCCTGTGCACCCACTGGCTTGAAGCTACACGGGCACAGTGGATGACAGCAGAGTGGATGGCATGCCTTGTGTCCTGTCTGCACCTTCTGAAAGTGAAGTCTTATCTTCTCAACCAACCTGCAGATTTTCCAGAGGGCCACTAGTGGATTTTTTAAGATATTTCCCTGATATCCAACACACCTGCCCCAGAGCTGTGAACATGGTGAAGCCACAGAGTGTGGGTCAGACATGCTCATTATGGCTGCCACTCCTGGGTGCCCCACCCACCTGGACACATTATTTGTCTCCATTCTAGTACAGATCTGTTGTCCCCCATGCTGCTCCCAATTTCAGTTCTTTAGATTGTCACCAAGTTTGGTCTGTTAAACTTAACATTGGGACTGGAGGAGTAACTCTCCTCTCAGCTACAGGTTGAGAATGTGGGGCAATACAGAGTTACAGGTACCCACTGGGCTTTTCAAGGTTTGAATACAGGAAAGGGGCTCCCTGAACACCCCTCTCCATGTGCCAATTTCAAGCTTCATGGCAGGGTGCAGAACATTCAGCTCCAGGAGGCCCAAAGTTGGGAAAAGGAACAGAGTGTTGTTTCAATGAAAATTAAGACAGTTTAAAAACAATTCAATGCTCAGAAAAACAGATGTGAGATTCCAGCTTTGAACTGCCCTGGGCCCTGAAACTGAATGCATGCAGTCTCCATTCCCCAGCTGTGAAGGCAGTCAGGCAACCTCCCAAACATTCTCTCTGCCCCGACACATAGGATCCACTTCCCACTAGCAGATGAGGTTGATGGGCCCAGCAGCCCTGTTGCAGAGATCAAGGGGTGGGAGCCAAACCCCTTCCTTCCACTCTGAGCCCTCCACAGCTGTGTGAGGAACAGGATCCTCATCTTCTTTGACAGTTCTGTGCTTGTGATGGAGTAAATAATAAACAATTCTCAGGAAAAAAAATGGAAGTAGGTGTTAAATTCCAAATCCCTGAAACGAGGTACTTAACATATCTAAGGAATTGTGTCTATGGAAAGATTTGGAGGAGACAGGAGCTTTTAACAAAGATGATGTTCATCATAAAATTATTCATTTCCTGAAAATAAAAAAGACAAGCATCCATCATAGAAAGGAATTTTGTTGAATTTGAAAATTTTTAAATAAAGAATTATCCAAGAAAAGACTCACCAATTGTAAATTCATGGTCATAGCAACTTATTTGCCCAAAATGGAGACTTGTCTGTGTGTCTTCCAACAGGTGGATGGTTAAACAGATGGTAGTATTTTCATGCCATGGAATGCACCTGGGGATTAAAAAGACCTGGAATGTTGTTGTATACAGCTTGGAATCTCCAGGAAATTATGTGGAGTAACCCTATATTTTGTGATTTCATATATATATGAAACAATATATAAAACAATATATAAAACAATGTTTCTTAACTTAAATAGTCAATGAATGGCTGAGAGAAACTGGGAAAGGCAAGAACAATGGGCATGGTGGAAGAGAGGTGGTGAACAGACAAAAGACAGACATGGAACTGGACATGGCACCAGGAGCCAACCTGGATGAGAACCCTGTGACACCTGTCTCACACACACACACACACACACACACACACACACATTATATATATATATATATATATATATATATATATATATATATATATATATATATATATATACAGAGAAAAATATTCCTGGATATTCCTAAAAAACAACAAGAACAAACAGACCCAAATCAGAGGGGATTCTGTAAAATATCTAACTAGTATTCCTCAGAATTGTCAGAATCAGGACTTCAACAATGGATTTAGCTTGATAGAAAACGTGAGAGTCAGTCCCAGCTAAGAAGTGTGTCAAGAGACAGGTCAAGGGCTGGGGATGTGGCTCAAGCGGTAGTGCACACGCCTGGCAAGCGTGCTGCCCGAGTTCGATCCTCAGCACCACATACAAAGATGTGTCTGCTGAGAACTAAAAAATAAATATTAAAAATTCTCTCTCTCTCTCTCTCACTCTCTTAAAAATAAAAAAAGAGAGACAGGTCAAACACATGCAGTGTGGTTGCCTGAGCCCCAGAAATAAAAGGGACCTTGGGTAAAACCAAGGAAGTCTGAGTAAAGCATGGACAACAGTAAGTACTACACATCAATCCTGTGGTGGTGTAGAATAAGTCTTAATCTTATAATAAAACATTTGTCAAGTTTTGCATTTTATGTTTTCTCTGAATTTAATTAAATGCAGTCCTGAAATATCAACAATAATTCATTAGTGAAAACAATGTGCCTTTTAAACAGTAGCTGTGGATAAGGGGAGACCGAGTCTAGGGTCCAGGAGCATTCTGAAACACCTCAGCAACTTTTCTATAAATTCAAAACTACTGTAAAATAAATAAACCCATTTTTAAGATTAATCATTTTTTAGATCACTATTATCCAAGGCATTTCTCCATCCAGGGGGCACGACAAAAGGCAGGAGCAAACATTGTTCTCACAAAGCTCCCTGAACACCCTAAACAGAGTACCTGGCATGTTTTCAGTTTCCTCCATGGAAATGGAAGTTGGTTCCTTTAGCAAAAGAGCATCACCAAGGAAGGTTTCCAGTGATGCCACCAAGCAGCACTGTGAATTTGGGTTTCAGGACTATTGGGGTCATATCTTCCAAGATGGACTGTGGAAGGTGATTGGGGGTTCTTATGTGAGCCCTTAGTTAGCAATGAGGAGATGTAGGCTAAAGCCTTCCCTCCCAGAGGATGTGTGCTATTTTTAGCTCACAAAGCCCTCAACAGCCATCTCTGGCACTGAGTAACTTTTGCTGGGAAAGGAAATGCTCTTTTCCTTCAATTCCTAGTGGCTCAGGACCTGGAAAGTGGAGATGAAGTGGCACCCCCTTTCTCCACAGAAAACCCCTCTTCACAATGGATGATTTTAGTGCTGTCAGAGAAAGAGTCCAATGTAGATAAACTTCCTATTTTCATGTCACGTCACGCTGTTTACTTGGCCACTGGCTGAGAAGATACCAGCACTCCAGGTGCTGGACACCCCTTACTAGATTTCACAAACCTATCATGTATAATACTTTGAAGATATGTGCAAACAAGGGCTCTGGCCTTGAGCTGGGCTTCACAGAGATGTCTACGTTTTTAAGATAAGTTACAATTGGGCTCCATGGTAACAGCTGGCAGGAGGAGGAAAGAAAGGGGAGAAGAAACTCTTCCCTTCTCAGGTGTTGTCCTTGAAGAGTTAACTTGCCCAGAACAGAGAAAGAAAAAGCTGCTTTTATGTGAAATTCTACAGACTGTGAACTTCTGAGCCCCTCCACTTACATGCTGGGTATAAAACTCTGAAAGTCCCTGAACTTGGGGTTCAGGGGATTGATTGATTACAGCAAAGGCTGTACCCTCTGAACCTGGCTGCAGCCAAATACAACTGTTTTCTGCTATCTTCTGTGCCTTGCCTCATTTGTCCCTACAACATTTTTGGTGACCCAGATGGGACAGAGGAGGTAAGGAAGGCTATTATGCCTCTCTTGTCTCTGGGGACCGTCTTTCCTGGGGTGATGGGAGACAGGGCAATGGCGTGCCCAGTCCACTCTTGCCCTGAAGGAGAATCAACTCACCCCACGCCCTGGGGCAGCCACCCGGAGCACAGAAGAACCCAAAGGCAGCAGGAACCACAATTAGGGTTTTCAAAACCACCCATCTGAACAGGTAGGACCTGGGTCCATTTGGCTTTGTAGCCAACCTGACTTCCCCTTTGAGGCCTAAGCAGGTGGAAGAGAGGATTGATCACCCTCTGTTGGGTCCTGAGAACCCTCCAAAGTGGTTGGAGCTAAAACAGACCCGGGGAGTCACCAAAGTAGTCTCTGCTTGGGGTCAGCGAGCAGAGGGGAAACCGTGACTCCCTTTTCTGTTTGGTTTGGAATTCGGCGGGATAAAAATTCTGTACTGGCCATGTCTTTGTGAAAGTGTGTGAATGAGATGGACAAAGGGAACGGTTCCGACCGAACCCGAGGGCCGAAGTGAGTGCAGAGTCCTGATCCATGGTTCTGTGGCAACTCATACAGTCTATGGTGGAATTACACCAACCAACATCTAGGTGAAAGCTCCAGGCCCTCCAGGCTAAGAGGGCCCTAAGTCCCCACAAGGGGAGCGGCCAGAGATAGATGAATCGAGGAGTCTTGTCCTAAGTGTGTTTTGTTCTAAGTGTGCGACACCAATGCAGGGTGGAATATGGGAGGCACCTAAAGAAACTGAGCCATCTGAAATGTGTGTGAGCAGCAACCTTTAGGAAGGTTTTCCTGGTAACTGGGGGGTGAGACTCACTCCACAAAGGTTGCATACTCTATAAATTAGAGTGGCTCACCCAAGATGTGGGCTGGCCACCAGAAGGATATTTAGATGACAGAGTCATTGCTGAGGTCTTTTTGACTGTTGTTGGATTCCCTGTATCATTTCTCTTACATTGAATGCTGTCAAGAGATATTACAGAAACAGCCCCCTTGGTTCAGAGCCTGTCTAGATGGGCATTCCAAGCTAATGTTAGCCAGGAGCATAGTGGTCTCTAAGACCCAGTGGAAAGCAGTTAAACAGAAAACCTGACTAGGAAAGACAGGAAAGGGAACAGTTTTTCCCATGAACCAGAAGAGGACTCATGACCAATTTTGCCAAAACCACTGGGACTGCAGAGTGTCCCCTCATCCCCCTTCTCCTCAGAGGCAACAAATGATGGCACCCAATACTGGCTATTCTTTCCTCTGTGATGGCCTCAGAGCCAAAGGCTTCCTAGGACCAAAGACTCTTTCACCTTCCAAGATTAAGGTGGGAGATTTGTCCCAAGACTAAAGCCACAATTCAGATGAAAACTCTCCAGATGCCCCTGCAAGGGACTAAAGGACATACCCATGTTGTCCAGAAGAGAAATGTCTGAGGGAGACAAGGCAGTTTTGTGTGAAAGCCTTTCTCCACCATTGAGCTCATAATCTGGAAAAATCATACTCCCTCCTACATGGAGAAACCCTGGACCATGATTGATCTGATGCAGCCAATTATCCAGACTTAGAATAGGGCCCCAACAAACAAGAAGGTCTAAAGATAAAGAAATGTCAAGAAGCCCTCATAGGAAGTCTAAAAAAAAATAGAAAAAATAGAACAAAACACACTGTCTGTTCCCAAGAGTTAGAAGGAATGGGAGCCATCTCTGAGCCCTAGCCTAAGCCAAGTGCATCTGCAAACAAACAGAGCTGAGATAAGCCTCCTGCTGCTCCAGCTTCTTCCTCTCACACTCTCCATAGCCCTGAACATTTCTCTTGGCCCCACATCTGCCTAAGGCCCCTCTGCCCTATGAAACTGGTAGCAATGATCAAAAGAGATGTGCCGAACTGACTCAGAGCTAAATGACCAGGCCACTGCCACTGCCGCCCCTCTCACTGCCCAGAGGTGCCCAAGGGAAGAGAGGCACCATACAAATATTGCAGCCGCAATGCAAGTTTGTCAGTGAAAAAAATGCACAGGTGCAAGCGACAGGTGATCAATGCAACCTTTGTGGACAGGCTCAGAGAGCCACTTGTCAAAAATTACAATCCTAGAGGACTTTACTAAGAAATGTTCCAGTGAGCTGATTAAATTGGCCACCACAGTTTTCATCAATAGAGATCCAGAAACTCAAAGATAGGCAGACCAAAAAGATGAAGAGGAGGATTGATCTTCTTACAGCAGACCTCACCACAATCCCAGAGGTCACTCAAAGGGAGGACTCACTAGAACTAAGCCAATGGTCCAAATGTTTATAAGGAAGAAAAAAAAGCATAGCCAAACAAAAGGGGAAGCCTCCAATGGCCCTGGCAGACAAGTACCCACTGCCATGCTCAAATGCTAAGACTTGAACAGAGAAGGAATGAATGTTTTGGCCAGCCCCTCCTTTCAGTTTCTTCCCACTTGCACAGAAGTCGATGATTAATGAATATGGCAGAGTTCTGATAGACACACAGAACTGCATCTGATGCATGGACCCAGAGCCTCAGGAAGGCTCAGCAGCTGCAAGCCTCCAAATGAACCAGGAATATGTTCATGTTAACAGCCAGTAGTGGGCCATAGGATGCTCACTCCAAAAGGACATGCCACCCTGGCTTCAAGTCACACGCTGTGAGCCACCAGCAGAAAGGGCCACAGAGACCCATGCACCCAGTCATACTGAACAAGAACACAAGTGGGGAAGCTACTATATTCAATTAGAGCAGGCTCCCACCTTACAAGACGAGAAAGCCACACAATCAAAGAGCAACACCTAGGTGGGCCCAATGTGACCGCCACACCAGGACCTGCAAAGGACCACACCACTGCCTTCCAACTTTGACAGATTGGCCATGGCAAGATTTACATAGGTGCCTTTTATACAAATGATGTCCCAGGTCATCAGAATTTACTAAGATTTACATTAGATTTAAGAATTGGAGAATCCTAGCAGCCAAGATTCTGCACTGAGAGATAACAAAAAAAAAAAAAAAAAAAAATTCCTGCATCTTAAAGTGCCAGAGGTTCTATGTCCGCCTCCCTTCCCTAAATGACAGTTCCTCTCAGGGGCTCAAGTACAACATCCTTGGGACAGCACTGGACTCTGACTTAAAAGCCCATATCTATCAAGAAAGAGGTCAAATACTTTGGTCACCATCTGTCTCAGCAATTGAACAGACAACAGCAACTGGGCCTCAAGAGAAAAAGGAGATCTGCCCAATTCCAGTTCCTTCAACCTGCCATCAGACTAGAGAATTCTTGGGGGCTACTGGGTTCAGACATGTATGGATCCCCAACTTTCAGTTATGACACACAAAAAAACCTTCTATAAAGCCACAAAGGGGGGAAAATGAGATCCTCTAATGTGGGGGTCAACTAAGCAAAAGGCCTTTGAGGACATTAAATAAGCACTCAACAGTGCACCTGGATTAGGGCTTCCTGACCTCACAAAGCCTTTCTTTTTGTATGTCCATGATTGATCTGGAGTACCTATAGGAGTTTTGACTCAGATGCTGCTGACATAGCACCGTCCAGTGGCCTATTTGTCCAAACAGCTGGACTCTGTAGCCCAGGGCTGGCCACCTTGTTTATGGGCCCTTGCAGCCACAGCTCTTCTGGTGTTGGAAGCTGATAAACTGGCCATAGGACAAGAACTGGTTGTCAGAGTTGCTCATTCAATTTTGACATCATTAAAATATAAAGGACACTATTGGTTGACTAATTAAAAAATGGTCAAATATCAGAGCATGTTATATGAAAACCCCTGTATCTGCATTGAGGTCGTCAGAACTCTAAACCCAGCAACTTTGCTGACCATTGGACCTGGAAAACCTGATCACTAATGTGTTGAGGTCATGGATGAAGTGTTCTCCAGCAGACCAGACCTAACAGACCAGCCTTTCAAGGATGCTGATGCAGAGTACTTAACAGATAGAAGCAGTTTTATAAAAGATTAGGTATGTTTTGCTGGATATGCAGTGGTCACTCTGGACTCCACCATTAAGGCAGAACCTCTGCCTCAGGGAACTTCAGCACAAAAAGTAAAATTTATTGCCTTGACTCAAGCACCTCAGTTGACAGTAGGAGTCTGTGTGGATATTTACAGACTCAAAATATGTGTTCTCTACCCTTCATGTTCATAGGGCCTTATGTAGGCTAATTAACTCAGGAGAAACAAATAAAAGGGGGAACATGATGTATGGACAAGAAATTCTTTAATTTTTGGATGCACTGTGGGCTCCCAGGAAAGTTGTAATTAAATATTGCCGAGGTCATCTAAAGGGAAACACTGGTTTCTCAAGGCAACCAGAGAGCTGAAAGGCCAAGTTAGCTGTCTGCAAGAAACAGGATAAAAATCCAGTCCCAAGCTTAAATGCTGCCCTTCTGTCTGGCTGACCATCTAACAGAATGGGAGCCAACATACTCCCAACATGAAAGTAAGCGATTTAAGACTGAAAAAGGAAATTTTCTCCCAGGTGGATGGTGGAGATTTTTTGATGGCCGGAATAGCCATCCCAGAGATTCTAGCTCCAGCCTTTACCAAGACAGTTTCGCAGGAAAATATATTGGACATACCACACTTGAGACAGTTCGGAGTCAATATTTCTATGTCCCCCAGCTCACAAGCAACACCTAGATGATCTGCAAACAATGTGAGGTTTGTGCTCACAACAATCCTTGACAGGGGCCAAAGCTCCCACCAGGAATCCAGACTATAGGAGGAGCACCTTTTGAAGACTTGGAAGTAAACTTCACTGAACTACCAAGCTCACAGGGCTATAATAACTTTTGGGTTTTGTGTGTTCCCACTCTGATGGGTGGGAGCCTTTTCCACCTGCCCTGAAAGGATAGTTAGATACTAGGATGATTCTCTGGAAAATTATTCCCAGATTTGTTGTCCCAATAATTATTGGCTCAGACAATGGGCCAGCTTTTGCGGAGAGGTGATATGATTATTGACAAATAGAATAAACAGTATGAAATTTACATTCTGCCTATAGGCTGCAGATTTCTGGTAAAGTTAAAAGGATAAACTTTAAGGCTCAATTTGGTAAGCTGTGTCAGGAGAATCAATTACATTGTGATGAATTTCTCCCTATTACACTGTTGAGGAAAAGATCCAATCCTACTATGAGGAATGAATTCTTTTCTTTTGAGATAATATATGGGAACCCCCTCTTATTAGGGAACTACAGGGAGACTTATGAGAGATAAGAAAATTAACCCTGAGATGACAGCTTCAGGTCTTAGGGAAAACTTTATAGGTTCTCAACCAATGGGTTAGAGAAAGATTGTCAGTAAATTTGACACAGGTGCATACTCCTTCAAGCCTGGATATTGAGTCTGAGGCAAAGAATGAAATATTCAACCCCTAAACTTGTTTGGAAGGGCCTTTTCACTGTTATTTTATCCACCACAACTGAACAGTCAAGTTTGCAGAGATAGGTCCCTGGATTCACTACACCAGACTCACGCTGGCAGCTGTGGACTGGGTGTGCTCTCCAGATGCTGCTACACCCTTGAAGCTGACCATCCTGAAGAAAAGAGCACCAGAGAAGCTCGAGGATCAGAAGGACAACAGGCCTGCTCCAATCACTCTGGAAGCTGACTGGTCTATGCACACCCGAAGCTTGAGGAGACTATGACCCTGTTTAGCCACACAGGAGGGACTGGCTGATCAATGCCCCGTGAAAGATAAACTTACCACCAGGACTAATGGACTCTTTCAACCTCTAAGATAGTTCTTATACAGTAATGCATTGCCACCCCTTGCTTCTAAATATATACACAGTTCTCTGTTTGGTTTTTGCTACTGGTTTGATAACAGTAACTCCTACTGACTGGACTCTTGGTAACAAAATTTCACTTATATTTTTTTATCTTGCTTATATAAGTTTTATAGGATTTGTTTGGTGTTATTAGTTTGGCTTTGTTAACTTGTGCTGTTTAACCTATGCTAACTGAAATGATAGTCTATTATTTAGTTTGGTTTCCTTTGATAACCTTAAGGGTTTCAGCCCTACTCCTATTCCAACCATGGAGATCATGTAAACCATGTGTCAAGGCAATCCACTATATCTACAAGTGGTAAAACATATATTTAAGACCTGTCTTGCAAGAGGAATGCAATGGTTGGGTGACTGTTTAGAAAGGAAAAAAAGTCCATTGAGAAGAAACATTATTTAGGAGGTCACCAATCTTGGGATGAAGGTAACTGGCCACCCCAGAGGATTATTACCACTTTTGCTCCTGCTATATGAGCACAAAATGGCAGTTGGAGTTATAGAACTTCTATATACATGTTAAACCGAATTATTCACTTACAAGCTGTACTAGAAATTATTATTCATCAGAGTGCCACAGTCTTTGACCTCCTAGCAACACAACAGACCAGATGCAAGTGGCTAATTATCAAAACCATTTGGTATAAGATTACTTACTGACTGAGAAAAGAATATATGTGGAGAATTCAACAGCTCCGATTGTTACATCCAAATGGATGATAATAGACAAACAGTTAAGAATATAGCCAAAAACACAAGAGAACTAGCACATGTTAGTTCATACCTAAAAGGGCATTAAAGTTTGGGTCCCAATCATGCTTTTGGGAGATGGTTTTCAACTCTTGGTAGATTTAAAAGCTTAACTGATGTGATGAGTATTCTGCTATTAACCTGTTAATTGCTCCCATGTTTGGCTCCACTGTGTATTAAAACCACTGGGTTCACTGTAGAAGCTGCTGTTGAAAAGATGACAACAACTAAGATTTTAGAATTATATAAGGCTTTAAGCCAAGATAATTTTAATGATGCTCTTAAATTTAAAGGATTAAATTAAGGGGAGCATCATTAAAAGAAAAAATGAAAGTGGCACCCCCTTTCTCCACAGAAAAGCCCTCTTCACCATGGCTGATTTTAGGACTGTCAGAAAAAGAGTCCAATGTAGATAAACTTCCTATTCTTGTGTCACCCTATTTACTTGTCAACTGGCTGAGAAGATATCAGCACTCCAGGTGCTGGACACCCCCTTACTAGTTTTCACAAACCTATCAAGTATAGTAATTTGAAGATATGTGCAAACAAGGGCTCTGGCCTTGAGCTGGGCTTCACAGAGATGTCTAAATTTTTAAGATAAGTTGCAATTGGGCTCCATGGTAACAGCTGGCAGGAGGAGGAAAGAAAGGGGAGAAGAAACTCTTCCCTTCTCAGGTGTTGTCCTTGAAGAGTTAACTTGCCCAGAACAGATAAAGAAAAAGCTGCTTTTATGTGAAATTCTACAGACTGTGAACTTCTGAGCCCCTCCACTTACATGCTGGGTATTAAACTCTGAAACTCCCTGAATTTGGGGTCCAGGGGATTGATTGATTACAGCAAAGGCTGTACCCTCTGAACCTGGCTGAAGCCAAATACAACTGTTTTCTGCTATCTTCTGTGCCTTGCCTCGTTTGTCCCTACTAAAGGGAAAGAAAAACAAAGAGAAGACAGGAAGGTGGTGACAGCTTAGCTGGCTTTACTCAAAGAGCAGGAGAAAGTCACAGACTATGATTTTTAATTACCACAACAACAAATCCAAACATGTCAGGCCCTTGGTAAATGAGCGTCCTTATAGGATGCAGGTAACGACATTTAGATGGAGTGAGAAAGCCGTCTGAAATTTTCTGAAAACACAGAATGAAATGTAATTCATTTCTCAAGTCCCGCTCATTTCCTTGATATATTTGCTTGTTTCCTCCAAAATAAAACAGGACAGTTTTTAATATTCCATGAATTTGGGGGGGGGTCTATCAGTTCATGGTAAATATCTAAAATGCTATGAGTAGGAAATAGGCATAAGAACAAACTACATGTAATACTGATCTATTGATCTCTAAAACCTTTTTACTTTTATTCATGTCTTCATGTTTGTTCTCACATTTATCAGCCAAGGGTCTATTTATTGTGGACAAAAGTAGACATCTCATGTTTGTGCTGTTAATATATCCAAATAGGACAGCTGCACTCTCTATTGTTGAAATAAATTGATAGGATTCACGTTGCCAATTTCACCCCTCTGTGTCCATTTCCAAGACAGATATATTGAATCCATTAAATTCAGAAATTATCAGGGATTAGGCCAGGACTTAATGTTCAAAGAGAAAAGAGAATGTAAATCAAACCATACCCTATTTCTTATTTTCAGAGAATTTTATTGTAGCTTGAAATAGAGACTACCTCCAAATAATTATGTTTGATTTAACACCCACTTTTGCTGAGTGCAAATACATTTACCCAAAATAGTAAGTACTACACATCTATCCTGTGGTGGTGTAAAAAAAGTCTTAACATTATAATAAAATGTTAGTCAAGTTTTTCATTTTATGATTTCTCTGAATTTAATTCAATGCAGTCCTGAAATATCAGCAATATTATCAATAAAGAAAAACAATAAAGATTACTAGACAAACCAGCAACTTATTAAGTAACAGAGAACATTCATGCTGGTCAGAGACTGGACTTGGGTGAACACTCATCAGGGTTTCCTGTGGAATGTGACAGAAGTCACAGAAATGTTTTATCTTGCAACCTCTGCTGTCTGACACTACTTGCTCCTGGTTTTGACCCTCAGAAATACCTGGGTAATTAACTGCCCTGTGATTTTAAAACCAAATGCCTTTTCTCTGTTGGTTGTTTCTACCCTGGATCTCCTTTGAGTTTTATATGATGCAGTGATTGGAAGCAATAGTTTCAGGTGTGATTTCCAGTGAAGTGTAATTTCTCTGGAGCAGAATTCTGACTTCATATTAGCAGGACAGAATTTTGGAGAGCAGCAATTTCAGAAATGCCAAAATACGCAGCAAGAAGTGAACACCAGCCTCCTGGGCTGTGGGGCAGGACAGTGAGTGGTACAGAGTGCCTGAGAGCCATAGCTTAATAGCTCAGCTTAATCCCTGAAGGCATACTAGGCAACACAAACCTCCCAGTATTTCTGAAAAGTACTATTTTTTTTAAATGGATGGGTTCAAAGTCCTAATTAATGTTGTTTGCAAAAATTAAAAAAAAATAACTTTATCTTTTAAGCACAAAAGTTACAATTATATTAACTCTTACTATCTTCGTTTGCTAATGACAATAGCTATGTCTGTTCTTGGTTGATTTAATTGATGGGTGATTAATTTTTTCATGCAGGTCTTGGAGACCTGTTTTATTTTGCAAAGCTAATCATTCCTAATTTGATGTGAGGCACTGTGAATTTCACCTCGTTAACTGGTAGACCTTTATGTATTCTAAAGATACTCAAGCTTTTTTCCGGGATTCAATTAAGTTGCTTAGATGCAGTTGGATCCCTGTATTTTTGGTTGCTCTTTGTGGTTTTATTTTTGGTACCAGGAATTGTACCCAGGGGCACTTAGCCACTGAGCTGCATCCTCAGCACTTTTATATATATGTGTATATCTTACAGACAGGGTCTCACTGAGTTGCTTAGGGCCTTGCTAACTTGCTGAGGCCAGATTTGAACCCTAGATCCTACTGCCTCAGCCTCCCGAGCTGCTGGAATTACAGGTGTGTGCCACTATGCCTGGCTGCATTTGGACCCTTTGAAATGATGTTTTAAAGATTTGTTAGGCTGCACAGAAACCGCACTCAGATTAGAATTTATTATTTTCTGCTGACAAGGGGTGGCATTTCTGAGGATCTTGCCTAGTGCCCCACACCTCTCATGGTATCAGATGCGGGTGACAGAAGCAGGCTCTATTACCAGTCTGTGTTTGCACCTGGCTGTCCTGCTTCATGCTTTGTTGGGTTCTTCTCCACGTCTGGGTAGTTTTATCACAGTGTGAATTAATGGATACTCAGCTGAACACTGAGTATCCTCAGCCCACCCTGGAGCTCTGTCTGCACAGCTCTCTCTGACTGGTCCTTGAACCCCCACACTCCCGTTGCTCTGATCTTTTTCACTCTCAGCACTGTCTCCCTAATGCAGGCATCCACCAGGCCCCTGCTAGACTCTAAATTTGGGAATCTTCAGGTGGTGAGCCAAAGTGGGTGTAGGGCTACCCTCATTATCCTATCTTTTCATCGTTTGTGGATTTTGTGTGTATGTGTCTCACAAATGGTCATTTTATATATTTTCATCTGCTTCAGGTTGTTTCTGTCATTATTATTGTTTCAGGAAGGAGGCTAAAACTGACCTCTGCAACTCCATTTTTTTGCTAAAAGCAAGCCATTTACTACATATTCTTTTTGAGAATCCCCTCATGTGTGTTGCAGAGATTTTCACTTCCAAAGAACTTCAAATGCAACACTCCCACAGAGGCCCCCTTGAAAACATGCACCAATCTGAAACTCAATCACTCAATCGTACAGTGTAGATTCAACCACCAAGATGGAAGTGTGATCAGAAACTCATTATGGACTTCACCAAACTAGCAAATATTGTTAACAAGTACTGGCCTGTAGTAGTCTATTTTTGATGCAAGTATGAGACTGTACTCTTTTTTTAAAAAACAAATACATTCAGTTGTAGATGGACACAATAACTTTATTTTATTTATTTTTTTAAGATGGTGCTGTGGATCAGACTCAGTGCCTCACATGTGCTACGCAAGTACTCTACCACTGAGCCACAACAGCAGGCCCTCAGAGAGTATTTTTGGTGGGAACTCTCATGGATAACATCTTCATATGGAAGTGCCATCTGCCTCAAAACACAAGAAAAGTATTCCAACACCAGAGCCCTTGGTACCAACAAATGCAAGAATTAAAATTACCAATAGTGTGTATAAAAATGGGCCAATCATCATTACTATGAGATTGCAAAGCCCTTGAGGAAATTTAAAAAGTGGCTTATAGAGACATATTCCCCACTAACATATGGCAAAACTGGGGTCTGAAGAGGTTACCCAAGTTGTCTGTGGTCACTAAAATGTTCAATAGCAGTGGTGGAATTTGATCATTCTGGCTGCAAAGTTCACATGAGTAATCTCTCCTGCATTTTACCCCCTGCATAAAGCAAGCCTGTTAGTATGTAAATGTGCACTCCATTCAGATTCTCTCTTAGCACAATGTTTTTTCTTTGCAAATGGATGAAATAACTCCTACCTGTTTCTTTGTTGCTCTTCAAACTGCCAATGGAAATCTGTGCTAAAGAGGTACAAACAAGCAGTATGCCAAAATTAATATTTGCTATAGATTGTGCAGCATAAACACCATGTAGCCTTTTAGGATAAAATGTGAGCTGGCATAACCCTCATACTATGGGGAAATTATTATGGCAAAGCAGACTCTATAAATGTTTACAAGGGCAACACTCAGAGCAGCATCCAATATCCTATCTCGATAGCATATTAGTTAAGGTTCTCCAGAGAAGCAGAACAAGAGGAGGTAAACATAGACATAGATAGATAGGGGATTTATTATGGGAATTGGCTCACATAGTGGCTTAGAAGTCCCACAGGATGCCATCTACAAGCTACATAACCAAGAAGGCCTGTGGTGTAATTCAGTCTGAGTCCACAAATCTGAGAACATGGTTGGAGCTGGGCAGGTTCTGGGAGCAGAGGGAAGGGTCACCCATGTTAGTCCTGGAGTTAAAAGATCCAAAAACTAGGAGCTCAAATGTCCAAGGGCAGGATACTATACACATCCCAGCTCAAGAAGGCGGTTGGGCAGAAAGAAATGGAGAAAGGGAGAGAATTTATGCTTCTTTCTCATTTTTGCTGTATTGGTGAAATCAATAAAGCAAAAACACTTTTATGAGGTCTATGGTCAAATGCTGTCCTCTTCAGAAACCCACCATGGGGAGTGTTCCACCAGCCATTTGAGTATCACTGAAGCTAAGCACACACAATTAGCTATCGCAACCATAGTCTCTACATTCTTTCAGCTCATGCCTGTCAACTCACCAAAGTGTGTGGCCTTTTTCCATCATATTAGAAATGCCAAGGGAAATAAGCAGGAGATTAAAGAGGAAGGAAAATAATATGGACTTTAGATAGTTAGAAACTATAATTCTCCATACACTAGTAAGTGAGAGTAGATAATCCCTACCTCTTATATTCAAATTTTACACTCTAAAGAAAAAAAAATCTTAAATGTATCTTTCATGAAGTAACTTGTCATTCACTCTTGTTATTCTCAAGATAGGATCTGGTTTCACTGCAGAACTGGGAAGCCACTCATCTCTTCATAGACTTCTCAGGGGACATTTCTCCAAAGTGCCCCTCCACCATCCCTGCAAAGGACCTACTACGTGTTCTAGGGCTGGCCTGCCTTTCGCAATGCAAGTATTGCACTCTGACCCAGACACACCACTTCAGCACCTCTCTAAGTCCACAGCAGCTGCTGTAGAGTAGGATTGGCCATGAAAGATGGGGCCATAGTCATGAAAAATATATGGTAATACATAATAAAGTTCAATGTGGAATTCATCAATATGAAGGAATTGAGAAAATAGTTGAAGTAATGGGTCTGTTTCTTCAACAAGTAAACAAATATTAGATCCACAAAGGTTTACTGGGGCACATAATGAATCCTGTTGCTATTCTGGAAACTTTGGACTCAGTGGTGACTGGAAGAAGCAGGTGCTCACTCTCAGGGTCTCACAACCAGCAGCTACTCCTGGAAGACAGGGAGCTTCTCGGGGACTGGGACAGGTCACAGGAAAGAGTGCACAGGTGAAATGACCATAGTGAGCTCATACAAAGTCCTCTACCTTCTCTGCTCTGTTCTCCTTTCCCCAGTCCAACAACACACAAACACACACCTGAAAACTAATACACTCTAGCTTCCACACACAGCTCAAACATGATTCAAAGGATGTAAGGATCATACAGGATCCACTGAGGTTTCAGGTAGCTTTGTTTATGAGAAAGATCATCATAAGTCAGTGTGAAACTCCCTTTCTGAATTGATCCCATTCTCTAAAATTTCTTATTATTTTTTAATATTCAATGGCCCTGTCCTCCATCTTCAAAATGTAAAACTACAGGCAGTTTTTTTGTACTGTCTCTGTTGCCTGGACAATTCTGGTAGGTTGACACATGGGGGAAAGCAGATGCAAATTGAAGACTTATTCAATCATCCACAAGCACTGGTTGAGAGACCACCATGTGCCTGGGTCTCCACTGTCCTGGGGAGCACAGGGGCTCATCTGGAGGTTTCCTAGGAGATTAAACTGCACTAGAAGAATTCAACAGTGACATCCTGCACTCCTGAGAGCATATACTGACATGTCCCTAACACAGAAGGTAAGTGCAAACAGGTGAAAATAAAAGTGGATTATTTTCATTTCTACTAAATTAGAGAGAGGTGTGGCCACAAGAATGACATTGAAGTCTAGAGTTCACTTACAATGGCACTACCTGGTAAGTATCTGAGAGTACCACTAGTGTTCTCTCATGGGTCCCCAGCCCTTTGCTGAACATTCCATGTATTATTTCCTTTAATCCTCGCTGAGCTGGTTCAGTGGCTACTGAAACCATCACCTTTCCACAGGCAAAGACAGGAGCAGGTTCAGAGATGAAGTGCCCTGAGGTCAGTCCCTGCCCTCTTCCCCAGGCACAGGCATCCCCCCACATCCCAAGACACTGGAGACAAAGCCTTGTGTTCCTCAAAATTCTTGATTAACAATGGAAAATACACATAATGGACTGTTTTTACTGCAAACAAAGAGGAAGAGAAGGCCCCTTTGTGTGCACCTTCACCCTCTTTAGATTTCTTTCTATTATATTTGAGAAAAGTCAGAGAGATTCATGGTAGGTTGTGACCTAAGAAGCCCTGGCCCCATTCTTCTCATGGGATTTTTCCCTGAATCAACAAAAGAACCTTCCAGATACCTCTATTGCTGACTCTTTTACCAGGCAAGGGCTTGGCTTTTCTTAACAAATAGCCATTCACCATTCTGTTTTTATCCATGCAGCAAAACAGGTCGGAGGCCAAAGGAGGGAGAATCAGCCAAGCTGTAGGGATACATTTTCTCTCTGGAATTTCACAATGGATAAAAGGTGATTCAGTCTTAATCAGCAGCAGGAGGTGTGGAGCCAAAGGGAGTGCCTGCCCCTCTCCCTGGCTCCCACGGAGGGCATGATCTTTTGCAGAGAAATCCAAAATGGCTGAAATGTTCATGCATCTTTCATCCCAGTTGCTCTGCAGAGAGAGGAAAGACCAGCTGAACTTTGGGAAGAAAATTTCAAAGTGCAATTAGATGCTTGGCACTCCCTCACTCCTGCCGCCACCTTCTGATGCCAGAGGTGGAAAATGGGGGTTTCCTGTTCATTCATTTTGCACCACCCCAGCTGTGCCAGCCAGAAGGTCCAGACTGAAACACCTGGCCCAGGTGGTTTCTCTGAGGTTCCAAAATTAGGAAAGTGACTCAGAAGAAAACAGCAGAAAAACCCAAAACTCACAGGCAATGCTGATGCTGGACCCTTTCCTCTGCAGACAATGATCAAGGGCCCCAGGAAACGTGCTCACAGTGAGGCTGGCTATTTAAAGCCATATCCAGTAACAAGGAGCTTCTCAAGTGTTCCAGAAACAAACATTAACAATACAATCTATCTACCACTCCAATAAGTTTTAGCATAACAAACAAGAAGTAAATGACTTCATTTCAAATGACATCTGTGGGGTGCAATAAAACAGAATAATCTGCCATTTGTAGCCCTTGTTTCTGGATAAAGCAGATTCATCCCCAGACTTGCCTAGCCAAACAAAAACAAACCTACTCTCTGTACCTGTCCCTTTCAGAAGGAGCAATCCATCCAGATAGGTCCCTGAACTCCAGGATGAAAATGAAGAGATTCCTAAAGAAGAAAAGTAACCAACTAATGACTTTTCCTTCATCTACCAGCTAAAAGTTGTGGTTTTTCAAAACATCTCTTAATTTTACTTAATTTTACCTACTGAGGAATGCAGGCAGGTAACCTGTATTGTGTTTATCTTAAATACTAGTGAAGTTAGCATCATTTTTGTCCTCCACAATGTGGATATAAAATAGTAGAAAGCAAACTCAAGATTATTTTTTTTCAAGTAGATGAGGTGGCGAAGAATTACTGTTGCATAAACCCATAGAATCACCTTTGTTTCAATCCATAAAGCTCTTTCATTGCTAAGTCCAATTCTTTCCTAAATAATAACATAACATTTTAATGTTTTGTCCAAGATAAAAGCAGTATATATTTACAGTAGAGGAAGGGAAAATAGAAAAATTATTTTCAATCACCCTACCACCCACTGTGGGAAATATTTTTTTTCCTGTTTATTTATTTATATATTTATTTATTTGTATTAATTCATTATATATGACAGCAGAATGGATTTGGATTCATAGTACACAAATGGAGTACAGTTTTCTATTTCTCTTTTTGTACACAAAGTAGAGTCACACCATTCATGTCTTCATTCAAATACCTAAGGTAAGGATTCAATTTCATTCCACCATTTTTTCTACCCCATGTCCTGTCCTCATTTTGCCTTATCCATAGTTTCTCCATTTTTTGCATGCCTCCCCCCATTATGGATCAGCATCCCCTTATCAGAGAAAACGTTTGGCCTTTGGTTTTTTGGGATGGTTTATTCACTTAGCATGATTTTCTCCAACTCCATCCATATACCTGCAAATGCCATGATTTTATTATCTTTTAATGCTGAGTAATATTCCATCATGTATATATACCACAGTTTCTTTATCCATTTATCTTTTGGAGGACTTCTAGGTTGGTTCCACAATTTAGCTGTTGTGAATTGTGCTGCTATAAATATTGATGTGGCATTGTCCCTGTAGTATGCTGTTTTTAAGTCCTTTGGGTATAGTCTGGGTAGTGGGATAACTGGATCAAATGGTGGTTCCATTCCATGATTTTTAAGGAATGTCCATACTGCTTTCCAGAGTTGTTGCACCAATTTGCAGTTTCATTAGAAATGTAAGGGTGTGCCTTTTTCTTCACATTCTCACCAACATTTATTGTTGCTTTTATTCTTAATAGCTGCCATTCTGACTGGAGTGAGATGAAATCTTAGAGTAGTATTGATTTGCATTTCTCTAATTGCTAGAGATGAAAACTTATTCATATATTTATGCTATAAACATTGATGTAGCTGTATCACTATAGTATAGTGATTTTAGTTCTTTAGATTAATAATGAGGAGTTGGATAGCTGGATCATATGGTGGTTCCATTCATAGATCATTGAGCAATCTCCATATTGCTTTCCAGAGAGGTTGTTAATTTGCAGTCACAGCCACAATGGATGAGAGCACATTTATTCCTACATCTTCTCCAGTACTTACTGTTGTTTGTATTCTCAATGCTGGCAATCTAAGCAGAGTGAGATGAAATCTCAATGCAATTTTGTTTTGCATGTCCTTAATTGCAAAGGATGTTGAATATTTTCTTCATGTATCTGTAGGCCATTTGCATTTCTTCTTTTGAGGAATGTGTGTTTATCTCATTTTCCTACTTATTCAATGGTTTCCTTTTTTTTTTCTTTTTCTCTGGTGTTAAGTTTATTCTTTATATAATCTGGATATTAATTCCCTGTCAAAGAAGCAGGTTGCAGAGATCTCCCATTCTGTAGACTGTCTCCTCACATTATTATTTTCTTTGATGTGCAGAAGCTTTTTAATTTGATAGTGTCCTGCTTATTTATTCTTGGTTTGTGTCTTGAGTTTTAGGAGTCTTATTAAGGAAGCCAGTGCCTGCCTCAAGATGTTGGAGTCTTGAGTTTCTAGAAATTGTAAAGTTTCCAGTGTAATTCCCTTGTCTTTGATGCACCCTGAATTGAATTTTGGGCAGGGTGAGAGATAAAGAACTAGTTTCTTTCTTCTACAAATGAATACTCATTTTTCCCAGCACCATTTGTTAAAGGCTATCTTTCATCCAGTGTATATTTTTGGCATTTTTGTCAATGATAAGAAGACTCCATATGGGTTTGTCTCTGTGTTTTCTCTGGTATTCCATGTGCCTTCATGTCTGTTTTGATGCCCAGTATGCAGGCCTTGTTCCTGTAGCTCGGTAATAAAATTTAAGATCAGGTTTTGTGATGCTATCAGCATGAAAATTATTTTTTAAGACTGCACATTTCAATGTATGCTGTTCTAGCTTCTCTCTTCCTTTCCCTCCCACTCTCCCTATCACTGAATGCAAATGCTGATGAAGATGCGAAGAACCTGAATCACTCAAACATGGCAATTTCAAATGGTACAGCCACTCTGAAAAAAAAGTTAGGTAGTTCCTTTTAAAACTAAAAATAAACTTACCATACAACATAGCCATTGCATTCTTGGGCATTAATTCCATATAAATGCAAGCTGATTTACCTTCAAAATCTTGTCCATTAATGTTATTAGGAGCTTAAGTCCTAATGGCCCTAAACTGAAAACTACCCACACAAAATTTACTGGGTGAATAGATAAACTGTGTTGTAGCCACAGGGTAGAATACTAGTCAATCATAAAAAGAAATGAAGTTTTGACACATTCAACAGTTGTTTAACTATAAAAGAAATTATCCTGAGTAGAAAAGCCAATCTTCAGAGGTTCCAGACTACTTATGATACAGCATTTGTGAGATTACCTTGCAAAGATGTGGACAGGTGATAAAGATGAAGATGGCAACTATGCCTTGAAGAGGTCTTGAATGGAGGGAGGAAGAGAGGGTGAGGAGATTTGGGCTAGGTACAGTTTCCTTCCTTGACTGTGCTGGTTGCTACTCCAAAGAACACACATGATAAGTGTGCAGACACCTGCAAACACAGAGAGACAGACATGGGACATGGCAGAATATGCATATAAGATGCACAGTGTCATTTTCCTGATTTTGATGCTCTCTTGAGTTATGCAAGGTCTACTTATAAGGTCAAATGGACTGAAGAATTACAGACCCACTCCATGCTTCTTTGCAATTTTTAATGCACCTATAATGACTTTAAAATATATTTTAGAAAGAAAGTACCCTTTCTCTGCTAAGACACAACACATGCTTTTAAGAATGCCTTTTTTCTAAAACCATCGTGCTGCTCAAGTAGAACTTAAGGTGAAGGTAAGAATGTGGTGTTTGAAGGGCCATCTCTATATCACTCAGAAACATGAATGTGGCTGTAGATTTTTAAGGCACACTGTGGAGCATGCCTTTATATTAACTCTGCAACTGTCATTTTCCCATGTAACTACACACATTTCTGTGTTATTCCTTAAAGCCCTCTCTGTTTTCCCCCATACTGGTAGACTGACTTTTCTCTTACCCTGTAACTGGATATTCAGCTGTCTCATCTGCATTCCTGTCCATACTACTGTGATAATCCTCCTTCAGGATATGAAGATTGATGACTTTTCTAATTATTGTTCAGGATAATATCCAAGAAGCAGAATTTCTGGCTCAAAACTTTGCCCAATACATACAATTTCTGGTGGATATTTAGCATTTTTCTCTCCGGAGGCTGTAGGACTTCCTCCCCAGGAATATTTATTGGTCAGCTCCTCCTCTTGGCCCAGATCTGCCCCAACAGAAATTTTCTTCCCCACGTGCCTCCTGCTTGTAGCTGAACAGCAACTGAAAATCCACAGGCTGAAATCCCCAAATCTGGATGACCTTCAAGAAGGAGGCCTCCACCATGGGCACTGGCCAGAAGTGGGCCTCATCCCCAGCTCCAGCCTAGAGACCTGGTGTTTCTGCTGGATGATGAGGCCAATGGGACACCCTGAGCTTGACAGAACACCAGAGCAAATTCTCCATCTTTCACCCAGCAGGAGCCTTTATTCCTGAAGTTCACTGTAATACAACGTTGGCAAGTAGTTTCAAGATGATCATCTATCACCAGAGCAAAATCCATATTTTTAGGAAGAAGATGAGAAAATAATTTAAAACTACTATTTTTGATATCACTGAATTCTCAAAAAAGAAAACAGAAAAATAAATAGTAAACAAACTTGAAGGCTACCATGGGCTCAGGACCAGGCAGAGACAAACATGATGGAACTGGGATTTGATCCTGTGCTCCAGCAGTGGCCACTGACATAAAAGAAGGGGTCATGAGCTCCTGCAGATTGGGTTTATATACATCTGTGTGTCCTCACCTGAAACTCTGGGTGCAAACAAAAGATTAGCTGCACAAACAATGGGGAAATCAATATAGTTTCACATATTGCAAAAGCAGGGATTTAATCTACAGCCAAGGTCATGGAACTAACACATGCTTCCTGAGCTTGGCTTGCTGGACTCAGCCTGAGGAGTCCCTGCCTTCACCACCTGTGGGTTAGAGTGGGCTCAGGATTTCAGGTCACACTCAAGGTCCCTTTCCTTCCAAAGAGTACACAGAGTGCCCAGATATCCATCCCCCCCCTTGTCTTTGGTTTCCTCAGCTATAAAACTGAGCAAACCAGAAAATAACTCTATTATTGCAATTGGGTCATTTTTTAAATATATTTTTTGTTGTTGTTTGGTGCATATAGTTGTATATAATGGTGGAATCTGTTGTTATATATTCTTACATGCCCAAAGTATTACAATATAATTTGACAAATATTATTCCCCAGCACTTCCCTCCTCCCTCCATCTCCCCATTTCTTTAATCTACTGTTTTTTTTGCCAAGGTGGAGTCTATGGCTATAGGTAGTATTATCTAAAACTCTAAGGTAACAATACAGAAAATATATATTGGTAAAGTATACCCCTGACTCATCACAGCTTGCATTCACCATTATCTTGTCCTATATCATAGGATGGAAAACATCAGCACCATTGATGCATGCTTTATTAAATCCCAGAACATTTGGACTTCTCTCTTATTCAGGAATACACCTGTGGTATCTATGAGAGTGCAAGCACTTGTAGCTCCCAGTCTTTGGTGGAACTCGGTTGGTTCCCCATTTCCCCTTCCTCACCATTCTATGAGGGACCACACCCTGTCTAACAGGTTTATCTCATGTCCTTGATCATGCACCACCTGTGTGGGCTCTCTTGTCCAGAGAAGAGGTCCATGGGACAGGATAGAGGACAGTGTGGCTGCAGAGTCACTAATCAAGTACTCCAGAGACCAAGCTGGAAGCAGGTCTGATTTTACTGCACAGATATGATGTATATATAATCGGGCAGTAGCTAAGCAGATTATAGGCAGCCACCAATACAATTTCTGACTAACTGTTCTTTCAGCAACCAACTGAAAAGCAGGCCATGAAGTAAGTGTAGGGTCTGAAACACATGGCCTCAGACCCAGGGCTGTGCCTATAAGGTAAAGCATCTGCCACTCACACACCTTGCATGAGAGAAGTGGCCTGCCACTCAGACGCCCTTAAAATATTCCATGTATGCAGTACTCCATGCACTTCTGCTTACATATATGTAGTAATTTTATTTTAAAATATTGTGTGTGAATTGTGTGAATACACTTGATGTTTTGATTATTTTTGTTATATTCACATATAAAATTTGAGCAGATTCATTCAAGTGTTATTCCCTTTTCCTGTCTCTCCTTCTTTCCCTTCAATACACTTCATCTACACTTCTGATCTTTTTCTCAATTTTGATTAAATTTACTCTCCTTTTTTTTCTATGATCGTTTCAAAAGGCATTGAGATTGTTCAAATTTAGTATAATATCTATGTGGTAGTGAAAAATATAATTAGTCATTACATGTAATAAAACTGTAAACATTTCAATGAACAAAATGTTATTAGTTTCTGTAAACACAAACTACACATTTTATTTGAAATTACTACTACTGCTAATATTATGTTAGCTAGGATTTTTAGTATGTGTGTTCCTGAGTTTATGAATTGCTGTAAGACGAGTTGAAATATGTTAAGTACTACAAAGTAGTTTAAAGCTAGAACTATTAGTCTTTAAATTCTTATTCCTTGTGCATATTTATACTGAAAAATTTTTCCATGTACAATAAGAGTTATTATACTAATAATATAAGATAAAATAATTCTATAAAATTTCAAGTAAGGACTGAATTTGTTGCTAAGTGGCAGTGCTTGCCTAGCATATGCGAGGAGCTGAGTTTAATCCTCAGCACCACATAAAAATAAAGAAAATAAAGGTATTGTGTCCAACTACAAGTAAATAAGTATTTTAAAAATTCAGGTAAATAACAATTCGAAGCATACTTATTTGCTGGTTATGAGGGAGTAAGGTCAGACTTCAAAGTGCCTTTCTTGGGTCTATGTAAGAAACTCCTCTGTCTCCACTTTCACTCAGATTTTGAGCTGGGGCTTCAAAGATGAGGTTATATGAGACAGACAGTTTTGGCTTATCTCTCAGTAGACTGGTAATCTTGGTGTTGCATCTCATGTCTGACAATATCTGTATTGCCATAGTTATAGAGGATGTCCTCAAAGAAAAAGAAAACTATTTCTTCCATTCTCAGACAATAGTAAACAAGCCCTCTCTTGGAAAAAAAACAAAAACTTTTTTTATGTTTAGCTATTGTTTTCCAAATCATTGGAAACTGATTTTAGCCCACTTACATGGATCCAAAATGAGTCAATCCTGGCATAAAAGAATAAAGTATAAAAACTTCAAGGGTTATATATGAATAAAATACAATGGAAAGATATATTTTTAGGTGTGTCTGCTGAAAACATCTAACAGTAATCACATTAAAATATCAGTGTATTTGGCTTTCAGTGATATTTGATTTCTGAATACCTAAATGGAGCCAATAATCACAGTGACTTGGGAGAATTTGGTAGAAGGATTATAAGTATAAAGCCGCTTCAAGAACTTAACAAGTCCCCAAGAATCTCAGTGAGGTCCCCTCTCTAAATAAAATACAAAAAAAAGGCCTCATGAGTAAAAAGTCTTTGTATTCAACCCCAGGTATTAAAAACAAAAAAACAAACAAACAAAGAAACAAACAAACAAAGAAACAACAAAAAACAACGCACATTGGAAAGAAGAAAATGTATAGAGTGAACTCAGACATCTCATGCTGCAAAGAAAAGAAGAAAGTGAAGGCAGAAGTTAGTGAGGATTGTTGGAAAGAAAAAAAAAGAGAAGAGAGGAAGGAATCCATGGACTAATGGAATAAATTCCCCTGGACTTTAACATGGGTTAAAGATCACTTTCCTGAGTGAGCCACTCTTCTCTTCATCTTATTTCTTTCACAAATAACTGAGGTTAACATAATTGTCCTCCACTTATATATTCCAAATCTCATTCTCTCAAGTCAGACTTGAATTTTATGTGGATCTATCTTCATTATTTAATACAATGGTGCATGGAATAACATATCCTATCCTAGAGCTGGAAGTGAAGTTCTTTATTTATTTATTTATTATTTTTTTAGTTTTACATCTTACTTTAATACTTATTATTATACATAATAATTGATCTCCAAAGTTTTTTATGGTAATTTATAATAATAATACATTTTGATTGCAATCCAATATTTTAATATATACATTAACTTAAAAATACGTTTTATGAAAAGATATTTTATTATAGGTGTGATGTACTCTAATATTCCTATTCCTTTCTATTTCGTTCTAATTTGTCAATTTGGAAAGAAGTTCTATATTTAGTGGAGATTCTAGCTTATCTAAGGACACATGGTGTGAAAAATTTGGATATCTTTTAAAGAGGTCTCACATTTATGTATATGGTAAAAACATTCATTTTTTATTTGTCCTAAGTAGTTATACAGGACAGTAGGATGCATTTTGACACATTGTACAAAAATTTCTTCTTCCTCTGTCTGTAAATACTGAAGGGTCAAACTAGTAATGTAATCATTCATATGTATAGAGTAATAATGTCAGTCTCATTCCACCATCATTTCCATTCCCATATCCACCTCTCTTCCCCTTATTTTTATCTGCACAACTCAATGTTAACATTTAGGTTTTAATTGCAGTGTGATGTGACTCCAATAACCTTTTTAAAAATTATTGATATATCTTTATTTATTTATTTATATGTGGTGGTGAAAATTGAACCCAGTGCCTCACAAATGCAAAGAAAGTGCACTACCACTAAGGCACATTCACAGCCCTCCAATGGCATTGTTTTTTTTTTGTTTGTTTGTTTGGTTTTTGCATCTGTATATCCTTTTGTGCAAGCACCATCAGTTATATGACTGTCCTCTAACAATTGTGTATTTTTATAAAATATTCATAGGTAATAGACACATAGGTTTAATTCTGGGTTATCTACTTTTTCCATTCATCAATGTGTGTGTGTCCTTATGCCAGTACCACATTGTTGTGATTTGTATAAGTTTATAGTAAGTTTTGAAATTACAAAGTCTAAGTTATATTTCTTTCAAAAATATTTTATTTTTGCTATTTGTGTCCCTTTTCTGTTTAGTTTGAATTTGATGACCAGCTCTTCTATTTCTACAAAATAATAATAAAAAAAAGTAGTTGGGATTTTGACAAGAGATCATTTTAGAGCTGTAGATTATTTTATTCAGCATTTACCTCTTGTCAAAATAACTACATCATCTGTGAACATGGAATATCTTATATATTTTGAACTATTTTCTTTGAGGAATGTTTTATATTTTTTATGTACAAGCTTTTTTTGTCTTTAGTTATTTTTTCTATGCATTTTATTTTTTATGCAAATATAAATAATATTTTTAGATTTTTACATTAAATTTTTCATTACAGTTATATAAATTAAATTATCTTTCCAGTATTTATTTTGTAATCTGTAATTTTGTTGAATTCATTATATAGTCTGTGGCAGTAATATTTTTAACCTACATTATTTGGCATCTTTTATATATGGGATCATGTTACCTGTAAAAAGGGATAGATTTACTTCTCAATATCTAATTTTGTTGCTTTTTACCCAACTAAATATTTCAAAATTTATTGTCATCTTAGCCAACAGTTGTTCTACTACTGATCTGCTATAAAGAACTGAATGTTTTTAACACACTTCTCTCACCACTGAAAGGATTTTCCAACAGAAAGTAGAATAAAAAACTATAGACCTCAAATTAATACAATCAATAACTTAGACTTAACTGACATATATAGAATATTTCAACCTGCTTCAAGTGAATATGTTTTCTTCTCAGCATTACATGGATCCTTCTCTAAAATAAACCATATAATATGCCACAAATCAACTCATACCAAATACAAAAAAGGTAGAGACACTACCATGCACTTTATCAGATCATAATGGAATGAAATTGGAAATCAATGATTAAATAAAAAATAAAAAGTAATCCAATACCTAGAGACTAAACAATATGCAATTTAATTAAAAAAATGGTTTCAGAAGACATGAAGAGGAGATTAAAAAAATCTTAGAGGTAAATGAGAAAATAGACAAAACATATCAAAATATCTGGGACACTATAAAAGCAGTACTAAGAGGAAAGTTCATTGCTTGGAGTTCATTCTTTAAAAAAAGAAAAAGTCATCAAATAAATTTCCTCACATTACATCTCAATGCTCTAGAAAAAGATGAACAAATCCACAGCAAAAACAGTAGGAGGCAAGAAAAAATTGAAATTAGAGCTGCAATCAATGAAATAAAAACAAAAGAAACAATTGAAAAAATTGACAAAACAAAAAGTTGGTACTTTGAAAATATAAATAAAATTGACAGACCCTTAGATACACTAAAGAAGAGGATAGAAAAAACTCAGATTACCAGCATATGTCATGAAAAAGGTAATGTCAAAGAAGACAATACAGAAACACAGAAAATAATTAAAAATTATTTTGGAAACATATAATTCAATAAAATACAAGATATTGAAGGCATCGACAAATTTCTCAATTCATACAATTTACCCAGATTGAATCAGGAAGATATGCACAATGAAATAGAAAATGCTATCAGAAGCCTACCAACCAAGCAAAGCCCAGAGCCAGATGAATACACAGCCGAGTTCGCCAAGACCTTTAAAGGAGAACTACTATCAATACTATTCAATTTATTCCAGGAAATAAAAAAAAGGGAGCACTTCCAAACTCATTCTATGTGGCCAATATTACCCTGATTCCAAAATCAGGCAAAGAAATACCAAAAAAAATAAATAAATAAATAGAACTTTAGACTAATATTTCTAATGAACATAAATGCAAAAATTCTCAATAAAATTCTGGCAAATCAAATACAAAAATATTAAAAAAGATTGTGCACCATGATCAAATGGGATGCAAGGTTGGTTCAACATATGGAAATCAATAAATGTAATTCATCACATCAATAGACTTAAAGATGAGAATCATATGATTATCTCAATCGATTCAGAAAAAGTATTTGACAAAATAGAGCACCCCTTAATGTTCCAGACACTAGAAAACTAGAAATAACAGTAACATATCTAAACATCATAAATGCCATCTATACTAAACCCCAGGTCAACATCATTCTAAATGGAGAAAAATCAAAGGCATTCCCTCTAAAAAATGGAACAAGACACGTATGCCCTCTTTACCACTTCTATTTAACTTAGTTCTTGAAACACTGGCCAGAGCAATTAGACAGACTAAATAAATTAAAGAGATATGTCTGGGAAAAAATAACTTAAATTAGCACTATTTGCTCATGATATAATTCTGTACATAAAATAACCAGGAAGCTCCACCAGAACAAATTCTGGAACTAAAAAATAAATTTAGCAAAGTAGCAGGTTGTAAAATAAACACCCATAAGTCAATGACATTTTTTATATCAGTGACAAATCCTCTGAGAGGGAAATGAGAAAAACTACTCCATTCACATTAGCCTCAAAAAAATAGAAATAAAAAATAAAATACATGAGAATCAACATAATGAAAGACGTAAAAGATCTATACTATGAAAGCCACAAAACCATAAAAAAATAAAATAAATAATAAGACCTTAGAAGATGGAAAGATCTGCATTACTTTGGGATAGGCAGAATTTATATTATCAAAATGACCACACTACAAAAAGCACTATACAAATGTAATGCAATTCTGATCAATATCCCAATGGCATTCCTCAAATAAATAGGAAAAGCAATCATGAAAATTATTTGGAAAAATAAGAGACCCAGAATAGCTAAAGCAGTCTTTAGCAGGAAGACTGAAGCAGGTGGCATCACTATACCAGACCTTAAACTATAAGATAGAACAATAGTAACAAAAACAGCATGGTATTGGCACCAAAACAGACTAGTAGACCAGACCAATGGCCCTGAATACAGGACACAGAGACTAACCAACAAAACTACAATTATCTTATATTATTCAAAGGCAACAAAAAACATGCACTGGAGAAAAGATAGCCTCTTCAACAAATGGTGCTGGAAAAACTGGAAATCTCTATGTGACAAAATAAAACTAAACCTCTATCTCTCACCATGCACAAAACTCAACTCAATTCAGATCAAGGTCATAGGAATTAAACCAAGACTCTGCATCTAATAGAATAAAAAAATAGGCTCTAATCATCATGTGGAATTAGGCTCCAACTTCCTTAATAAGACTCCTGTGGCACAAGAATTAAAATCAAAAATCAATGAATGGACACAATCAAACAAAATTTTCTTTTCAGCAAAAGAAACAATCTGTGAGGTTAATAAAGAGTCTACCTCTTGAAAGCAAATTTTTACCCCTCACACATCAGATAAAGCATTAATCTCTCGGGTATATAAAGAACTCAAAAAGCTAAGCACCAAAAGCAAAACCAAATAACCGAATCAGTAAATGGGCCAAATACCTTAACAGACACTTCTCAGAAGAGGATATACAGTCAATCAACAAATATATGAAAAACATCTTCATTATTTCTAGCAATTAGAGAAATGCAAATCAAAACTACTTAATGGTATCATCTCACTCTAGTCAGAATGGCAGCTATTATGAAGACAAATGACAATAAGTTTGCTGGTGGTACTGCAAGTTGGTGCAGCTGGTATGGAAAGCAGTGTGGAGATTCCTTTGAAAACTGATAATGGAGCCAACACTTGACCCAGCTATCTTTTTTTGTTGTTGTTTGTTTATAACCAAAGGACTTGAAAACAGCATATTACATGCCCACAGCCACATCAATGTTTATAGCAGCACAATTCACAATACATAAACTGTGGAACTAACCTAGATGCCATTCAGTAGAGAAATGGATATAAAAAAATGAGACATATATCATGTTTTCTTTTATATTATATATATAATTGAATATTACTCAGCAATAAAAGAGAATAAAATCATGGCATTTTCAGGTAAATGGATGGAGTTGGAGAAGATAAAATTAAGTGAAATTGCCCAATCTCAAAAAGACAAATGTCAGATATTTCCTCTGATATAAGGTGATTGTCTCATAGTTGGGTGTTCATGGGGGGCATGGGAGAAATAGAGAAACTCTATATAGGGCAGACTTGTGGGAAGGGAAAAGAGGGGGCAGGTGGTTAACAATGATGATGGAATTTGATGAACATCATTATCTAAAGTATATGTATGAAGACATTAATTGTTGTGAACATATTTTATATACATACAGAGATATAAAAATTGTGCTCTATATATGTAATAAGAATTGTAATGCATTCTACTGTCATGTATTTAAAAAATAATTTCAATTAAATTCAAAAATATTAATGTAGGGACTCAAGTTTTCATATGGTTACCAGTTCTTATAGTGGCATTTTTAACAATAATCCCTGATGGAAAAATCTCAATGTCCCAAAACACATGAAATGATAAGAAAAACATGGCATTGGCTTACCATGGAATATTATTCAGATTGGAACAACAAGAAATGCTTCAGTAGTAATTCACAAACCTTTCAAAAATTATTGCAAGTGGCTTACGAGGTATGAATTAACCAATGCTGTAAGAGTTTAATGTAGAAGGTGGAATTGATAGTAGAAACTCGTGCAGACAGAAAATAGAATGGCAATTTCCAGGAGCTGAGAAAAGGTGTCAGTGATATTTTGAGAAGAAGAAAAATCAATTGAATTGATAGTGAATGTTTTCACAATAATACAAATGTGCTTACTGTCTTTTATCTGCACTCTTAGAAAGCATCAAAAGGTTCAACCAAAAGAATAGGACCACAATTTTAATTGGTGGCAACTTATATATGTATAATATTTCAAAATTTTACTGATATATATATATATATATATATATATATATATATATATATATATATATATATATATAACAATGATGTTGGTATAAAAAAAAAAACGAGAAAGGATCAAATGGTAAATTTTCTGTTTTGTGCACCTTACCATAACAAGAAATACACCATGAATTTTTTTATGTTATGTGTAATATGCCCAGTAGAAGGACAAACACCAAAGATCCTCATTCATTTGTAGAAAGAAATAAGTAAATATTGTAGAACAACAGAGTGGAATAGTAAGCACAAGAGAATGGGAAGAGTAGAAATGGACAGATTGAAAGATTTTATTGAGGAGCACAAAGACCAAAATGGTGAAATCACTTCCGGTGCTTCTATGGCACAGTTGGGTAACTATAGTTGAAAATAACCTAAAATGTGTTTCAAAATAAAATTTACAACTGACAGGTGGCACATGCTTATAATCCCATTGACTTCACGGACTCAGGCAGAAAGATGTTGAATTAAAAACCTGCCTCAGAAATCCTGTCTCTAAGTAAAATAACAAAAGAGGCCTGGAGGTGTGGCTCAGTGGCTAAGTACCACTGGGTTCTAACCCTAGTACCAATAAATTAATAAATAAAGAAATAAGCAAATTAATAAATAAATTTACAATGCATAAAAATAATTAACATTTATAGAGATGAAAATTCTTATTTCTATAATCTGATTACTACTACATATATATGTACTGAATTATCATAATGTACCCCAAAAATGCTTATACAAAATATATATTAAGAGTTTTAAAGTAATTTAAAAAACAGCTGTGAGAAAGTTCTCTAAAATAAAAACAAATTTATGTGTCATGATTTTAAAGATGTCAACATATAATTTGTGTATTGTATGAAAATTTTAAAGCATTTTAGTGGATTGTATATATATACATACATACATACATGCATATACATATATTTTCCACGAATTACACCCAGTAGTGATTAACTATTAAGCCATGCCCCAATTATTTATTTATTTATTTATTTATTTATTTATTTATTTATTTGAAACAGGGGTCTCAGTAAGTTGCTTAGGCTCTTGCTAGGTTGTTAGAGAATGGGATCAAACTATTGATTCTCCTGCTTCAATCTCCCAAGTAACAAAGATTACAGATGTGTGCCACATTGCAATTTATCAAAAGAAGGAGAAGGTGTTTTTTTCTACGGATTCAATTAAGCATCAAGCTATGCTGTTCACTCTTTCAAGGGTATGTTTTCTTAAGTAGCATCAGTTTCTGCATTTTTTTGAGTGATATGTTTCACAAGAGATCAAAATGTAAAATTTAAATGGTAAAAAATACATGAAAAATGTTTGACCTTAATTATTCATGCCATTAAAATTATGGAATTGTAGTATTATTCTAATAAGAAAAAGAAGAATATTAAAGTTGTATTTGTAAATATATGTCAGTATTTATGTCACTGAATATATCAAAAGATATTCTGTGGGATATATTAAAATACCATATAAAACTTTTATTCTACTGCCTCATAATATTATTCCTTTTGTGTAGTAATTTTATTTTAAAAATTATGAACTAATAAACAAACAACTGAAAATTGATAACTAGTTTGGGTAACTTGTAGAAAGGTTTAAATAATGAAATAAAATAAATAATAATAATTCCTCAATTAATGAACATGTCCAATTAGTTGAAATGGTAGGATGCTTTGCCACAAGAGTTTCAGTGAGTGACAAGAATAGAAGAGAAGAAGACATGAAAAGGCCCTTCACAAAATAAGCTCTACAAAGAGCATGAAAGCATCTGGAAAGATGCTAAACAGCACTTGTCAAATGGGAAATAAAATTAAATTATTAGTAGATTACTCTAGCAATTAATCGATGCCACACACTCAAACAAAACCCAACAGTAACAAATACTGATTGGTTACAGAGTACAGGAAGTCTCTGTGATTGTTTCTTAGTTGCCAACACAGCCTTCTGGGAAAAAAGCATTGTGTTTTTTATCCTTAATAAAGTTACCATATGATGCAATGATCAAACTTCCAGATTTTATCCACATTATTTGTAACCCAATGCCTACAGAAATGGTGTATATGCTACCAAACCTTGATCCTTCTCCCTGATGCCAATTTAATGAGGAGTAAATGGGGGACTGGGGATGTGACTCAAGCGGTAGCATGCTCGCCTGGCATGCGTGTGGCCTGGGTTCGATCCTCAGCACCACATACAAGCAACAAAGATGTTGTGTCTGCTGAAAACTAAAAAATAAATATTAAAAATTCTCTCTCTCTCTCTCTCTCTCTCTCTCTCTCTCTCTCTCTCTCTCCCTCTCTCTCTCTCTTTAAAAAATAATAATAAGGAGGAAATAGTTGGAGAAAAAGGCAAAGCATATATATTACTGCTTTGCTAGTAAAGGAGTGTAGGGCATTATTTGCTGCCCGCTTCCTGGTCTTGGGGCCACACATGTGCCTGGGATGGCACCTGGAGACCAGCCAGGAGGTGGTGCTGTGGATGGTGATGCAAAAAAAAAAAAAAAAACAGACCACCTCTAGGATAGGTCCAGGACTCTTCCACCCTCATGGATAGCTCAAGCCTTCTCCTACAGACCAGGAGATGGGTGTACACGTGAATTCGCTCCACCCCTCTGACCTTTATCCTGATTGGCTCCTCTGCAGTATATTAGCCTTGTGTACTTCCTCAATAAACAAGGTCCTGCTTTGACTGGTCTCCCTGGCATGTCTAATTGTCCTCAGTCGAGGGAGGGCTGGGTGTGGGCGGCCAGTTGACCTTTGCCTTCCTTGGTTCGTCCTGGTCAGAGCATGCTCTCCCCATCGCTCCAACAGGTCAGAAGGAAATGGGGAGCTAATAACTCCGACATCTGGTACCCCATGAGGGGCACAAAGAATTCATTTCACTAAGAGTGAAAGTATTGGTGAGCTAAGCCAAGTGAGTTCAGAGGTAAGGGTATCCCTGGAAAGATGGGGCAATCTCACACTAAGCATGATGAAAAGTTCTGGGAAACCTTGACATAAAACGTGCCCTGGTTGATGCTTCTCCTACTTTCCTGTATGGTTGAGGGGGAGGAAGAGGGAGACGGGAGCAACAGGAAGCCAAGCTGAGAGCCATACCGGCCATCTTGAGATCCACCCCGCCAGTGCTGGGCCATCTGCGTCCCCCATCCCAACCCACGCTGCCCTCGGGAATTGGACCACCTGGGACCACACAGAACAGTTGGTGAGGAAGAGGGAGCTTCTCCTAGCCCCTCACCTCCCAGAACTCATGGTAGACAGCCAGGACAGGGAGGGGCCTCTGCCATATTGTCACCCCTCTCTCCACAGAAATTCTCTGCCATCTTGTGCAAACCCAGAAAAGCCCATTAAGCTGAATTTGCCCTGGGCCAAAACCATCCTCCAGGGTGTAGCCCACCAACAGTGTACCACCCAAGTTCCAATCTGCCTTCGATGTGTGGAGATAACTTTACTTAAATTTTAGCCTGAAAATGTCCCTAGTATGCTTCTCCTGTTTCCCTGTAAGGGACCAAAAGTCAACAGAACCATCAGCTTTTCTCTTCTCACCTTTTACACTCCTTTTAACTATGTTTTAAAAAAAACTTTGATAAACTTTATTCCCCTTTGTTAAATGGGATTAGGGAAGCAACGTTTTCTTTTCTTCCTGAAGTTGACTTGAGTGCATCCACTGCAGAGGAAAATGCCTGCTGGGGATCTAAGAATTTTTATATTTCCCTTTTTATTTTTTCAAATCCCTGTCATTACTAAATTGGCATTAATTGGCTTCGAGGACAGGAACTAAACTCTCAGATACTAATTTTGACACCCTAGGAGCTCCCACTCTGCTTTGTTGGGGAAACCTAGCACACCCCAAACAATTGCATGCTAAGGATGTAAGATGAGCTTTTTGAGAGCTGACTACTGAAAAGTTAGGAGATATGGAGTGTGCCTGCTGCCTGGGGTGGGACAAAACCAGAAGAACTAAACCTGTAAGTAAAAGGAGGGACTGAGGGACTCCCAGCAGCTGCCAAAGCCCTTTTGCTTTGGGGAACTCCCTTCTCACTTCCTTGCATTGTAGGGATTAGTCCACCTCTGTCTACTTTTAAAAAAAAGGAGGGGGGGAGACATTGAACACAGTAATGTGTTGATAATATAGATTGTTTCTTGGGAATGATCTTGGCTGAATATATGTCTACAAGATGATGTTTTATTTTTACAATCTGGTCTCTGAATGGGTTTTTGAAACTTTGCACAATCTTGTAGTTAAACTTGGGTTTAGGTAAATGTTTACTTTATGATTTCAGATAATTATTGCCAGAGAACTTAAATACTTAGGATGGAAAACTAAATAACTGTACTTCCAAGTTGGCAAGTGACTCCCAATCATTCAGGGTTTTTTTTCATCAATTTTTGAATTAGGTAGCCTGGGAAGATTTCACTAGGTGTACCAATGCATTATTAATTTGGGCAAGGATAGTAATTTTTTCCCCTCAGTGTGTAGTATTTAGGAAAGAAAGTGTTGGATTGGGATGTTTGTCTGGCTTGTTGAAATGACATTGAATAGCAACAGTCTTGGAAATTTTTAAAGCTTAATTTTGGATATAGATGGTAGTGTGTGGTTCTCTTTTGAATTTTTTTTCAGGCGATTTAATGTAACTTAATACTACTTTAGAAACTTCAAAACAAAGGAATGGCTTAATGATCCTGAAGGGATTTCTTCTGATGGTAGATTTTATATTATTAAGTAAGATTCTATTTTCAGTTTTGTGTGAGCAAGTTTTTCTAGTGTAGAAAATTTTTTTCTTTGGCAAAACAAGATGTAAAGATATGAAATTTTGTGAATTGTATCTTAAACTTGTATCATAATTTTCAACATCCAAACCTGAAAATTATGACTTAAGGTTAAAATGCCTTAGGCATGAGGCTTTTGCTCAGAATAGCAGTTTTTCCTGCTCCTTCCTTACCTCAGCCAGGACTCATATCGAAATGCAAATGAAAGAAGCCTGAAAGCTCAGTAGGAGACTGATTTGAAGCCTAAGGGGGACAAAAAGTAAATTGTATGGTATTTACTAATTTCTGGCCAGTCATTTTTTCTAGGACTCTTGTTTTTTCTTTGATTCTGTATTTGTTTGAGCTCACGATTTTGATCCTACAGACCTAGGTGGAGTTTTTAAAACATTGCAATGGAGATTTCACCTGCAAAAAGCTACAAGGTCTTTACTATTGTGTTATGTGTGCATACTTGCGTTATGTATTGTATGTCTATATGCACATATGTCTGTATATCATGTATATGATATACAAATTAACGTATAAAAGGAGCGCTCATAAAACATTTTTTAAAAGTGAATCCAAAGATCCTTAATTCACGTGATTTAAATGTTTCAATTTAAATTGGATAAACAGCTAATAATAAATGTCTTTAAATTTAAGCTTACAAGTTTTTCTAGGTTTTCAAAAAAACTAATAAAATATTAATGTCTATAAAATGTTTAATATGCCTTAGTTCTAAGACTTTTCCTTCAACCAGAAAAAAATGACTAACACTGTTAAATACATTTGTCTAATACTTTGATAAAATACCTAAAGTAATTTTGATATGGGATTACTCATTCATGAGGACTTTTGTTAGATATATGATTGATTTTCTAAGGTCTTTATAAGTTTGTTTTTACAATCAGTCATGTTTTAAAAAGACAAAAATTTCTTAAAACATAAATTTACCCATAACATTGTGTTTTTTAAGTTTTTTTTTTCTAGAGCAAGCAATCATAAAAATTAAACAATTGGTTAAATAAGAACTGTTATTTTAGAGCATTGTATTGCCATTTATTTAAAAGCTAAACTTGGTTAACATAAAAACATCAATGTAATTGTGATGCTATTAATGTGCTCATATCTTCCACTTGTACAAGTCTGTAAGGTAGAAGCTTTAAAAGAGCATTATATCAAGCTGGTGTTCTAAAATTGTATGATAAAGAATATATTAGGGATTTATTTCCCTGTTATCAATAAGATATGTAAAGTTTCATGTAACTTATTACATTGGGGAACGATTTAAATGTATTTTTAAGTTAATGAGAGAATAATATGTAAAGGTTAATATTGTAAGTCACAAAGTATTTTGCTACCTTTCCACAAAAGGTTAAATCTTTCAGGCTTTCTTTAATTCATGTTTTAAATGTGATATCATATGGTGTTAGCTAATATTCATGTGACCTCAAACAATTTATGTAAACTTTGTAAAATGATATTTAAAAAGCAAAGATCAGCTTTAGAACTATAACACTTAAGATTTAAAAAGAGCCCTGCCTTACCTGAGATAAGGCTCTGTGTCCCATCTTACTCTACGAAAGCAGTAGGCCAGATTTTAGTTCATTTAAAGTTATGTTCATAAGTTGTTTTTTTTTTCTTTTTTTCTGTCAAGATCACTAGGATCTCAAACAGGGGATATAATGTATAACTCAGCCAAAATTCAGGGTAGCTATTACATGAACTAAATCACTTTACTCTTGTTAATTTTATTTTTTAATTTCCTTATAAGTGATCTAAAAATTCCCTGTTAGTGTTTTACAGAAGTGTTGCTTTAAGAACACAACCTGGGTTAATTTAAGATAATAAGCTATTACCTACAAGACAGACAGGATAATACAGATCCCAACTAATAAAAAAGATAAATAGTTGTAAAGTTATAGTCATTAAAGCCCAGTACTCTTAATATAAGGCTTTTAAACTTTATTTGCTGGATGTGTAAGATTAAGTTTTAAAATTAAAGTTAAATTAAAAGGGCTATAAAGATCAATATTTGGCTCTTGCCCTCTGAGTCAGTCTGAATCCAGGGAACAGGGGCCTTCTCTAAAGAGCTTTGCAACTCTGGCCCATATAACCTCCCAATCAAGGAGATTAATGAGAACACTGGAGAACAGAAAGCCAATCAGTGCATTTGCTATGAAGAGGAGGGTCATCAGAGAAGGGAGACATCCCTGATGCTTCTGAGGGAAGCCACATGGTTAAGCAAGACTTGGACCCATCCTAGCGCAAATGGAACTAGCAGAACTGAGAAGCTACTCTCAAGTTTCCCCAGAAATGACTCCTATAAAAACTCAGCTGACTATTAACAATAGATAGAAACAAAAGTCAGTTTGATTGCTTCATCTTAAACTCTTAGCAAAGACAGTTAAAACAAAAACACAGCTATTGCTGGGAATTTTAAATAATAATAATAATTATTATTATTGTTATTGTTATTATTATTATTATTATTATTATTATTATTATTATTATTATTTAAGGTATACACCTTATGTTAGCCCCCCAAAATAAGTAAGACTGGAGGCTAAAAAGAAGGATTCTCACACAAAAATGCCTGATAACTAGAAAAAGAGACTATCAAGAGGAACTGCCAGAGTAGTTTTTAATTTAAGGCCTACAGATATCCCTAACTAACACAGGTAGGCTTGGTGTTTGCTAGTATGATTATCCAGCCCCAAATAACAAAATTAAAAGTTTCTCTATTAGACACAGAGGTCATACTAGTAAAATGATTTTATAAGATCACATGACATTAAGTTATTAAACTGTATCTTATGGAAAAGGACATCTGTAACACTAAAAAAATAAATGTTGTGTTTATATTCCTGATAACTTTAAAAATTTTAAAGATTTACATTTCTATATAAAGACCTTGTCCACTCTGGCCTTATTATGGAGACAGCTTCTCCTGATATATATATAAACTTTTATATATATATAAACTTCTCAGCCCTTTCACCTCCTGGTGAGAGGACTTCTACTATAAAGCTATGTGTTCCAGCTGCTGCAACATTTATTCAGTACTCATGTTTTTTGTTTCTCGCATAGAAGCACCCTTCCCCAGATGACTTTACAACCTGTTCTTCCCCAGCCAGACTTCAAACCAAACTGACTTCTAAAAGGAAACTCACGTCCCTCATGCTGTGCCTCCTCATAACACCCCCTCTCAGCTCAGAAAAAGCCAAAATGAGTGACACCCCCTCTTCTTACAACAATGGAGCCAAAAATAAATAGACTGTCAATATAAGTAATTAAGTCAGGTCAGACAAGGGAGACCGGTTTTGGTGAGTTTTTTTTTTAATTAATTAATTTATTAATTTATTAATTTATTTATTCATCTTTCATACATTTGATTCAAGTGAGTTATGCATTTCCATTTTTACCCCAAATACAGATTGCAGAATCACATCAGTTACACATTCACAATGTTTACATAATACCATATTAGTGACTGTTGTATTCTGCTGACATTCCTATCCCCTACTATCCCCCCTCCCCTCCCCTCTCATCTTCCCTCTCTACCTCATCTGTTGTTGTTCCGTTCTCTCCCTTCCCCCCCCTTTCCCCTCACAACCTCATATATGTGATTTCGTATAACAATGAGTGTTTCCTTCCTTTTCCATGCAATTTCCCTTCTCTCTCCCTTTCCCTCCCATCACTCGTCTCAGTTTAATGTTATTATTTTCCTCATGCTCTTTCCCTCTGTTCAGTTCTTAGTTGCTCTCCTTAAATCAAAGAAGACATTTGGCATTTGTTTTTTAAGGATTGGCTAGCTTCACTTAGCATAATCTGCTCTAATGCCATCCATTTCCCTGCAAATTCCATGATTTTGCCATTTTTTAGTGCTGCATAGTACTCCATTGTGTATAGATGCCACATTTTTTTTATCCATTCATCTATTGAAGGGCATCTAGGTTGGTTCCACAGTCTGGCTATTGTGAATTGTGCTGCTATAATCATTGATGTGGCAGTATCCCTTTAGCATGCTCTTTTAAGGTCCTCAGGGAATAGTCCAAGGAGGGCGATAGCTGGGTCAAATGGTGGTTCCATTCCCAGCTTTCCCAGGAATCTCCATACTGCTTTCCATATTGGCTGCACCATTTTGCAGTCCCACCAGCAATGTACAAGTGTACCCTTTTCCCCACATCCTCCCCAGCACTTATTGTTGTTTGACTTCCTAATGGCGGCCAATCTTACTGGAGTGAGATGGTATCTTAGGGTGGCTTTGATTTGCATTTCTGTGACTGCTAGAGATGGTGAGCATTTTTTCATGTACTTATTGATTGATTGTATGTCCTCTTCTGAGAAGTGTCTGTTCAGGTCCTTGGCCCATTTGTTGATTGGGTTATTTGTTATCTTATTGTTTAATTTTTTGAGTTCTTTGTATATTCTGGAAATTAGGGCTCTATCTGAAGTGTGAGGAGTAAAGATTTGTTCCCAGGATGTAGGCTCCCTATTTACTTCTCTTATTGTTTCTCTTGCTGAGAAAAAACTTTTTAGTTTAAGTAAGTCCCATTTGTTTATTCTTGTTATTAACTCTTGGGCTATGGGCGTCCTATTAAGGAATTTGGAGCCTGACCCCACAATATGTAGATTGGAGCCAACTTTTTCTTCTATCAGGTGCAGGGTCTCTGATTTGATATCAAGCTCCTTGATCCATTTTGAGTTAACTTTTGTGCATGACGAGAGAAAGGGATTCAGTTTCATTTTGTTGCATATGGATTTGTAATTTTCCCAGCACCATTTGTTGAAGATGCTATCCTTCCTCCATTGCATGTTTTTAGCCCATTTATCAAATATAAGAAACTTGTAATTTTGTGGATTGGTTTCTGTGTCCTCTATTCTGTACCATTGATCCACCTGCCTGTTTTGGTACCAGTACCACGCTGTTTTTGTTACTATTGCTTTGCAGTACAGTTTGAACTCTGGTATCGCTATACCTCCAGATTCACACTTCCTGCTTAGAATTGCTTTTGCTATTCTGGGTCTTTTGTTATTCCATATGAATTTCATGATTGCTTTATCTATTTCTACAAGAAATGCCATTGGGATTTTGATTGGCATCGCATTAAACCTGTAGAGAAGTTTGGGTAATATCGCCATTTTGATAATATTAGTTCTGCCTATCCATGAACAGGGTACATTTTTCCATCTTCTAAGATCTTCTTCTATCTCTCTCTTTAGGGTTCTATAGTTTTCATTGTATAAATCTTTCACCTCTTTTGTTAGGTTGATTCCCAAGTATTTTATTTTTTTTGAGGATATTGTGAATGGAATGGTTTTCCTCATTTCCATTTCAGAAGTTTTGTTGCTGATATACAGGAATGCCTTTGATTTATGCGTGTTGATTTTATATCCTGCCACTTTGCTGAATTTATTTATTAACTCTAGCAGTTTCTTTGTAGACCCTTTTGGGTCTGTTAAGTATATTATCATGTCATCCGCAAATAGCGATAATTTAAGTTCTTCTTTTCCTATTTTTATGCCTTTAATTTCTTTTGTCTGTCTAATTTCTCTGGCTAGTATTTCAAGAACTAAGTTGAATAGAAGTGGTGAAAGAGGGCATCCCTGTCTAATTTCAGATTTTAGAGGGAATGCCTTCAGTTTTTCTCCATTTAGAACGATGCTAGCCTGAGGCTTAGCATATATAGCTTTTACAATGTTGAGGTAAGTTCCTGTTATCCCTAGTTTTTCTAGTGTTTTGAACATAAAGGGATGCTGTACTTTGTCAAATGCTTTTTCTGCATCTATCCAGATGATCATATGGTTCTTATTTTTAAGTCTATTGATGTGGTGAATAACATTTATTGATTTCCGTATATTGAACCAGCCTGGCATCCCAGGGATGAATCCTACTTGATCATGGTGCACAAATTTTTGATATGCTTTTGCATTCGATTCGCCAGGATTTTATTGAGAATTTTTGCATCTAAGTTCTTTAGATATATTGGTCTATAGTTTTCTTTCTTTGAAGTGTCTTTGTCTGGTTTTGGGATCAGGGTTATGTTGGCCTCATAGAATAAATTTGGAAGAGCTCCTTCTTTTTCTATTTCTTGAAATAGCTTGAAAATAATTCTTAAATAGCTTGGTATTAATTCTTCTTTGAAGGTTTTGTAAAATTATGCTGTATACCCATCCGGTCCTGGGCTTTTCTTAGTTGGTAGTCTTTTGATGGCCTCTTCAATTTCTTCTTTTGTTATTGGTCTGTTTAAATCGTGTGTGTCTTCCTGACTCAATCTGGGCAGATCATATGACTTAAGAAATTTATCGATATCTTCACTATCTTCTATTTTATTGGAATATAGGGTTTCAAAATATTTTTAATTATCTTCTGTATTTCTGTAGTGTCTGTTGTGATATTGCCTTTTTCATCAGGTATGTTAGTAATTTGCGTTCTCTCTCTTCTTCTCTTCGTTAGCGTGGCTAAGGGTCTGTCGATCTTATTTATTTTTTCAAAGAACCAACTTTTAGTTTTGTCAATTTTTTCAATGTTTTTTTTTTTGTTTCAGTTTCGTTGATTTCCGCTCTGATTTTAATTATTTCTTGTCTTCTGCTATATTTGCTGTTGTTTTGCTCTTCCTTTTCTAAGGTTTTAAGATGTAGTGTGAGTTCATTTATTTCTTGTTTTTTTCTTTATTTGAGGAATGAACTCCAGGAAATGAATTTCCCTCTTAAAACTGCTTTCATTGTGTCCCATAGATTCCGGTATGTTGTTTCTCTATTGTCGTTTATCTCTAGGAATTTTTTGATTTCCTCCTTTATATCTTCTGTATCATTCAGTAACATATTGATCATTGATCATTCAGTAACATATTGTTCATTTTCCAGGTGATGCAGGATTTTTCCTTCCTTCTTTTATCATTAATTTCCAGTTTCATTCCATTATGGTCAGATATGGTGCATGGTATTATCTCCACACCTTTATATTTACTGAGAGTCGCCTTATGGAATAATATATGGTCTATCTTTGAGTAGGATCCATGTGCTGCTGAGAAGAATGTGTATCCACTTGATGATGGTTGATATATTCTATATATGTCAGTTAAGTCTAGGTTATTGATTGTGTTATTGAGTTTTATAGCTTCTTTGTTCAGCTTTTGTCTAGAGGATCTGTCTAATGGCGAGAGTGGTGTGTTGAAGTCCCCCATACTTATTGTGTTGTGGTCTATTTGACTCTTGAACTTGAGGAGAGTTTGTTTTATGAACGTTGCAGCACCATTGTTTGGTGCATATAAATTGATAATTGCTATGTCTTGATGGTGGATGGTTCCTTTTAACAGTATATAGTGTCCTTCTTTATCCCTTTTGATTACCTTAGGTTTGAAGTTGACTTTATTCGATATGAGAATGGCCACTCCTGCTTGCTTACGATGGCCATGTGAGTGGTATGATTTTTCCCAACCTTTCACCTTCAGTCTGTGAATGTCTTTTCCTATCATATGAGTCTCCTGAAGGCAGCATATTGTTGGATTTGTTTTTTTAATCCAGGTTACTAGCCTATGTCTCTTGATTGGTGAATTTAAGCCATTAACATTTAAGGTTACTATTGAAATATGGTTTGTACTTCTAGTCATGTTTATTTATTTATTTATTTTAGAATTGCTAGTTTTCCCTCTTTGGTTATTTTTCTTCCCCTTTATTGAGATACCTCCCACTGTTAGTTTTGGGTGCTATTTTTCAGTTCCTCTTCTTGTAATATTTTGCTCAAAATGCTTTGCAGTGCTGGTTTTCTGGCTGCGAATTCTTTTAGCTTTTGTTTATCATGAAATATTTTAATTTCATTGTCAAATCTGAAGCCTAGTTTTTCTGGACACAGTATTCTTGGTTGGAATCCATTATTTTTCAGTGTTTGAAATACGTTGTTACAGGATCTTCACGCTTTCAAAGTCTCTGATGAAAAATCAGTCGTTAACCTAATTGGTTTACCCCTAAATGTACACATGATTATGTGTCTTGGAGTTGGTCTATTATGGTTTTGGATGTTTGGGGTCCTGTAAGCTTCCAGGATTTGGCAATCCATTCCATCTTTCATCTCTGGGAAGTTTTCTAGTATTATCTCCCTAAGTAAGCCATCCATTCCTTTGGACTGATTCTCTGTGCCTTCTTCTATCCCAATGACTCTCAAATTTGGTCTTTTGATGAGATCCCATATCTCTTGGATAGATTGCTTGTGAGATTTCAGCATCTTTTCTGTGTTGACTATATTCTTTTCAAGTTGATAAACTTTGTCTTCATTATCTGATGTTCTGACTTCTACTTGATCTAGTCTGTTTGTAATATTCTCATTAGCGCTTTTAATCTGATTTACAGTTTCTTGCATTTCTAGGATTACAACTTAGTTTTTTTTTTAACACCTCTATCTCCTGATAAAGCTCATTCTTTACTGATTGAATTTGTGTGGTTAGTTCCTCTTCAAAATATACTTTCAATGCTTGGATTTGCTGTCTCATGTCTTCTCTAATATTTCGTTCCATCTGAATTAGGTATGCCTTGATTTCTTTCCCTGTCCGTATTTCTGTTTCTTCTATGTCCTCCTGTATATTTAGATTGTCCTGCATTGTTTGTAACCCTTTTTTTCCTTGTTTTTTCATATTGTTCACCTTGCTTTCCAGCTCTGCTTGACTGCTTTGTTACTGCTGTCTCCTATACATTTGTTTTGGCTTTGTATATCTCTGTTGTCTCTCTTTTGTGGTGGGAGATTATGCCTAGAAATGTTCGGCTTTGTTGTGCTTTAAAGCAGATTCATTCAATTCATATAAGGCTTCTAGGTTCTGTATGCATATAATGATTTGCTGTTTGTTCTTAGGTCTATATGTTTAGGTTGGGTGCTCTGGTGGTACGATGGTTAGTATGTCTTGGCTACTTTAGAAGATTGCTCCACTGAAGGTGGATACTACCGGGTAATTGGATCAGGGTGTTGTTAGTAGCTAGGTATTTGGGAGTCTTATAGACAGCCTCAAGATATTCACCTATTTGCATTTAGACAATTACACGCAATGGAAGATGTAATGCTTGGGATGAGAGTTGGGGGGTAGGGGAATGAAGGCGCTGTTAAAAAGAAAAAAGGATGGAGGGAGAGATAGATTAGAGGGGAATGAAAAGAACAATAAACCTTGAAATGGGATAGAAAGAGAGAAGGAGTAGGGGGGAAAGAAACAGGGAGAGAATAGGAGAGAAAAAAAAATATCGGCAGCAGCAACCACAACAACAACAACAAAAAAATTAAAGTCTTGGAGATCCACCTTCTTCTCTTCCAGTAGGCGGAGCTGTGCCCTCCAAGCGGAGCGTCTGCTCTCTACCTGCCGAGAGCTATCTCTGTAGGGCGTCTCCTGGGAGTCTCTCAGACTTGTCAGTCCAGAGTCATTTCACTTCTCCAGCTCTTAACCCCCTTCCTCCTGTCAGCCTGTCAGCCAGGTCCTGTTCCCCAGAAGTGATTCTCCAGAGGTCTAGTTACACTTGTAGCCCCACCACGTGTCCCTTTTAAGCCCCAGTGCTGTGGTAAACTGGCGGCTAAGACCCTGATGGTCACCGCTGGTGATTTGGGGGCCTTGGGGTCTGGGATCCCCTCTGCTTCCCTACGGACACGACCCCTGAGAAATCAATGAAGTTTCCTGGCTGCCTCTATCAGTATGGGAAGTCACGCACCTGCTAAAGTGGATTCTGCTGGGAAGGAATTCTGCCAGCCGAACTCCGATGACGTCACCTCTCTGCTATGGCGGGCCCCAGGCTCCTTGCTGGAGTGTCCAAGGGGAGGGGTGGAACTGGTCCGGCCCGGTTCGCCTCAGCTCTTGACTCATGGGGGCTTGGCTAAAGACTTCTTCCTGCCAAGCTGTGTCTCGGCATCTAGCAGGACCCAGTCACTTGGGCTGCGGGCGGGTGGACAGATCTGCAGCTGTGCCCGAGGTGCGCGGACTGTGGAAGTTGAATCTGGAACTCCGCGTCTTGTGGCAGGGTCCCGCTCGTCCGGGTCACACAGACGCTTTAAAAAAATCCTAGTAGCTCCCAGGCAGTCTCTCTTCAATGGAATTTTGCTAGGAGAATCTCCGTTGGTAGGATCCAAGAGTTATCCTTGCGACTTTATGACCCCATCACTGGGAGTGCATTGAAAGTGCAGCCTCTCTGCCCGCCGCCATGTTGGATCCCCTTGGTGAGTTTTAAAAAGTTGGAGACTATTACCTGAGGGATTAAAATTCCCTCAGTGCTCTTCCTCTACCCTATCAAAGATTTGAAAGGGACACCTAAGAAAAGGAGGGAATGATAGGCCCAACCTGATTATCTCTTAAAATTGTGAGCCATCTTGCCATAAAGCCATGATAAATAATTTTGGTTTTACTATAAATTACTGCAAATCTGAACTAGCTTGGAATGCCTGCCTGTACCTTGAACTCACCCATGCCTGGCTCTCTGACCAGAGAGCAGCCCTCTCTAAAACTTTAGTGATGCCTCATCAATCCTGGCTTTCCCTGGCCAGATAATGACGCTTTCTGAGTCTCTAATGACCTTTATAAATTCTGATGTCAGGGCCAGCAAAAATGTAAACTACCATTTGTGTTATGGTCATCAGAGTTTTGTTACCTGTAACCCTTTGTGTAACTTTCTGGGCTATAAAGCAGGGCTGCAGAAAAGCTGCCACTGCTGTCTGGTTGCTGTGGTTTGGGTAGGAGAGGCAGCCTGACTGGTCAAAATAATAAGCTTGCTTCTATTTGATTTTAATTGGAGTTAGTAGTCTTTTCTTGTGTCCTGGTCTAACACTTCCCCCTCTATGTTTATGATACTCTTCTTGTACTTGAGGGAGACTAGCAGTAATCTGGGTGGTCAAGACTGATTCAAAAACAGTCTGGATTTTTCTTAATATTCAGGTCTACCACTTTCAAGGCCCATGGCCTTGGACAGGAAGTTTAACTCTCTCTGAGCCCTCATCTATGAGGTGGGGATGTCCTGAATCCTGAGTGCTTGGACAATGTCATGCACCGACATAGACAGATTTCTCACTCTACAATATAGACAATGGCTCCCCTGAAGATCAGAAGGGAGTCTGATCTGTTATCTGTCTCCAGTGTTTATTTTCTCTTCTTCCAGAAGTTGCTTGTGTTGTTTCCGGGGATTCGCCTTCTGCATTCTAACCCATGTTGGATTAATTAAGTCAGAAAGATTTCAGACACTTTATTCAGAATAGCAGGCCTAAGTTTATTTAAAAGATAAACAGGAAAAGGGAACACTCTCATAGAAGATAATAGGTCCTCTCAGAGGGAAGAGAGACAGTGTGCCTTTCCTGCACTCCACTTTGGTTGGGTATCCCAGAGAAGTTTCCAAAGAGTCCAACTCAGGCCTACCACTTGACTTTGAACTGACAGCTGAATGACAGAAGACTGTCAAGTCCCCACTGCCTTGATAACTAGGTCACCTTGGCCAAGGCTACCAATTCTCATTGGATTCTTAACCATAAATTCTTGCAGATTGTGGGGACACCATTGAACCTGCCTCACTATCCCTGAATCTGCTGGACCAGTAGCACCTTTAATTTCCCTTTTCTCTCTCCTCATATGATGATTATCAGGACTGAGACCCTTAGTAAAATTAATTGGGACACTTTTAAATTTTTTAATATTCTGAAGCCAATTAATCTATATAGAAAGTGCCTCTTACTTTAATGTGTGACTGAATTTGTCCACCCATCCCCAAAACATCTGAATTTCTATGATAGAAGTGGTGGGGAGTTCTTTATCAGTTTCTTCCATGGATTTTAGTCTATTCAGATTTTTTATGTCTTCTTGAGCAGGTTGCTTTGCTTTATTTTATTTTCATAAATTTAAACAAGTATGCTTTTATTTTATTATATTTTTCTCTACTGGTAATTGAACCCAGGGGCACTTAACCACTAAGTCACATCCCTACCCCTTTTTTATATTTTATTTAGAGACAGGGTCTTGCTAAGTTACTTAGGGCCTTGCTAAGTTGTTGAGGTTGGCTTTGACCTAAAAATCCTTCTGCCTCAGACTCTCAAGCCACTGGATGCTTTTGACTTTAATTTTCTTCCATCTCTTTGTTTCTAATCCCTTCTTATTCTAGCATTATTTATTTGCATTTTTCTTTTTCAGATGTAAACTTGCTAGAGGCCTGCCTCTTTTATTATTATTTTTTTGTTGTTTTGTTTTGGTACCAGGGATTAAGCTCACGGGTACTCAAAAACTGCACCATATCCTCAGTGCTCTTTATTTTTTTATTCTGACACAGGGCCTTGCTAAATTGCTTAGGTCCTCATTGAATTGCTTAGGACCTTACTAAATTACTGAGACTAGCTTTGATCCTGCCCTAGCATCCTGAATCACTTGGATTAGAGGTGTGCACTACCACCCCCTGACTTTAGTGGTCTTTTAAAAGAGCTAGGTCTTTGATTCATTATTAATTCTATTATTTTCTGCTTTCTTATTTACTTATGTCTACTTTTATCTTTCATTTTCTGTTTCTACTTTCCATTATATTTCGTCTCCATTTTTTAGTCAATTGCTCACTTTTTCTTTTTTTATCATTTATTTTAATTCAGTTACAAAACCATTTAAACTTTGTCTCCTCTCCGATAAGTGATCAGAAAGAAGAAGGCACAGAGAGGATACTGTAGCTAGGAAAGTGGGCTCTGAAATAGAGATCAATATCACACTTCTCTGCTGGGCACCTGGCTCTGCCTCTTGGGTACTAGCTCTTCAGATGGTGCCATTATGGGCATCATCTCTTTCCTACTTTGCTTCCTGCTAAATGTTAATAAGAAAGCCAAAGTGACCCAGAGCTGCACTCCATCTTTGGTAGTCATGAAAATGAAGGCCCTCCCAACTTTATCACTTTTTCTGAAGCAGTTTTGTCTCACTTGCAGGACCCTGGGCCCTAAGTGGCACTTACTTGGAATTGCATCTATCATCCTGAGAATATGACCATTTTGTGACCATAAACAAGAGACAACTTTATGTTCAGAGTTATTCAAACACTCTGCCCCAGGAGTCACTCTGACCTGCCCTGCCCTGCTCAATCCCATCGTACCCCAATTCCCTCAGTCATTTCTCATCTTCTCTTGGTTCTGCAAGATTTATAGAAGGAGGACTGTGTTACAGAGCATTAAGAAGATGTAAGGGAGCACATGAATTGATTTTATTGGAAATATTAAACTGTTGAGGAGAAGGGAAGGATGTACAGTGTGAAACACTCTTCAATCAGTCCAGGCTAAATCTACTTGTGACATCTCAAAAGGCTCACACTCAAGGCATCCCAAGGCTTCTGCAGAGAACCTTAAGGAACCCCTGATTTTAATTCATCACTTCTAGTGAAACTCCATGCAAGACAATGTCAATATCCATTGGCCTTTGGTTTATGGTGACTAGCAGAGTGGAAATACAAAATTGGGGGATGGAAGGAGGTGGGTGTGTGCCCATGCCTGATTGCACAACTTCCCTTCTTTATGGAACATAGATCTTAACTTCTAATCAAATCCTTGCAGGATCTCAGTCCCTGTGTTCCATTCCTGAAATGATTAGCACTGATAAAAGTTTACTAAGTTTTTGCTATGTTCCAGATATTATGCCTAAGTAATCTTTTGTAATAGTTTTACTGGGATAGAATTTACATAACATAAAACTCATTCATTACATATATTCAATTCAAAGGTTATCAGAAAATTTATAGGGTTGGGCAGCCATTATTAAAATCAGTTTTAGAATGTTCCATCATCTTACAAAACTCCTTCAAATCTGTTTTCAGTCAGTCCTCTAACCCATGTTCAGCTCCAGGCAATCATTGATTTGCCTTTTGTCTCTACAAATTAGTCTTTTCTAGGAATTTCATATAAGTTGAATCATATAATATATATTCTTTTATATCTGGTTTCTTTCCTTTGGTACAGTGTTTGTGAGATTCATCTATGTGATAGCATGTATCAGTATTTCATTCCCTTTTTATTATTGAACAGTTTTCCACTGTATGGATATACCACATTTTGTGTATTTATTGACAAAATGATGGATATTTTGATCACTGTATCTTTTTAGTTATCGTGAATAATGTTGATATGAATGTCCACCTACAAATATTTATGTGAACATGTGTTTTTATTTCCTTTAGACAGATATTTAGGAGTAAAATCAGTAGGTTGCTTAATAAAATTATTTTTAACTTTTAAAGAAACTAATGAACTATTTTCCTGAGGGACTACACCATTCTCACAAATGATATATACAGATTTTAGTCTCTCCATATTCTTGCTAATACTTGGTGGTGACTACCTTTTTTTACTGTAGCCAGGCACATGAGCACATAGAGTCATCTTGTTGGATATGGTTTTCTATGTCTTCTGTTCCACCCCCTCATCAACTCTAGTTGTTAGGATAAGCTAGGTTATGCTATGGTAACAAGCAACCTCCAAGCCTTAGAGACTCCCAACCACAAAGGATATTTCTCACTCATGCTGCATGGCTAGAAACTGAGAGGAGAAATAGTTCTCATCAAAGGCACCCAGGGATCCAGGCTGATGGGAAGTCCTGGAGGAAGAAAAGGCAGACTGCTGTAGTTTCAATGTCCCCTCCAAAGCTTATGGTAAAATTTAATTGCCATTGTAACAGAGGTGGCACCTTTGAGAGGTGGAATCTTTAAGGGATGATTAGGAGAGAGGGGGAGAAAGAGAGAGAGAGAGCGAGAGGGAGAGGGAGAGAGAGGAGGGAGGGAGGGAGGGAGGGAGGGAGATATAGATAAATATGAAGACAACAGTATCGGACCATATCCCAGTGACTGACTCACCTGCTCTATTTCACCCCCCTGGACAACACTTGAAAATGTACAACCCTGCCACACGTAGTACCAGGGTAACCTGAGAACATCCATATAGTGAATCTGTCCCCATGAAAGGGACCTTTCAGTGACACTGAGCCCAATGTATTTCTGCTCTATTTATAGGAACTGTTTGTTTACTTTGAGTCTGGTCTCTAAGAATAAGAAATGAACTCATCCTGAGGCACAAGCCAGAACCTACATCTCAGAGATGACTTGTGCATTCCTCTGCCTTTTCATCTGGCTTTGAAAGGAGAAGGGTTCAAGGGTGAGCCACTTGGGTTGTTGGTAGGGGTGGCCCTGACATCAGGCAGGATGCTGGTGGTTTCTCAGTATGATTTGGGGGGCTTGATTTTAGATTGGTGATGGAATAACAGATCTGTTACCCCTTTGTCTCTCCCAAGGATCCACATAAAACCCTTGAGCCCTTTGTTGGTGAAACATCAGTTGCAAGGAGACCCCATTAGAATTCAGATGCCCCCAAGAAGAAGGGTGTGGCTATGGAGAAAAAAAATCCCTTTCTTTTCAGTATCTTCCTGACCTGGAGGCAGAGACTGGAGCCAGATTATCGCTCAGAGTACAATACCATTCCTGGGTGTTTCCTTGTTGAGTTTTTTAAGGGTATGTGATAAAGACCATAATTCGTGACCCACTTAAATTTTAAATATCAAACCCAAAACTTGTTGCACTGAAGTCCAAAGGTGCAGCCTCTCCAGAGAACTAGTTTAGATTGTGCTTGAAGCTGCTCTCTTTGCTGCCATGTTGGGTTACTGAGCCTGAGAACCAGACCTACTGAGCCTGAAGGAAGGGAATTGGGTGAAACTGTTGGGCTTGGTAAGGCTTCCCTCCATGCTCCCTCTCTGGGAAAGAAAATCATAGTGTCCATTTATTTACTTTCTCTCCTCTTACCTGTTGACCCTCTCTTCTATGCCAGAGAGTACTCTAGGTCCAGGTGGTGACTACGTGTCAGGTATGATTAACAGTGAAAAAAGTTCAGCCTCTGATCCTGAGCTGAAAGCATTTACAAGGCCATCTGTGTGTTAGGTGCCAGGCTGCAGCACCAATAACAGCTAAAAAGGGCTGTTTCTGCCCTTAAGAAGTCTGCAGTCCAGTGAAGAAGATGAATACAAATCAAATAATTGCCTAAATAAAGATATTATAATTAATAATGGAGAGTTGTGTATAGAAAAGTTCAAGGTGCCCTGAAAGAGCACAGAGATGAATGGGCCTGTATGTGGAGACAGAGAAGGACCACGCACATCAGATGGTGTGTTGTATATTGAGCATAGAAATGACTGATGACTATAGGTAAGTGGCATATTTTTGAGTTTTTATGAGCAGCACTGGGACACCCATACACTCACCCAATTGTCCTGAGGATGATCACAAGCAATAAAGTCTCTCTGGAGTGTTTGTGTCTACAGAGAGGTTGGGGATTCCACCAGGTGATTGGCACATGGAGGCTTTGGCTTTGACCTGTAGGTCTGCAGTAGATGTGGTTAAATATCCTTTTTCTTATAGTGCATTCATCTCAGTTGCCTCATTGAGTGAAGGTATAAACAATGTCATGTTAACATGTCATTTTCTGCCTTTTACTGGTGCATGGTGGTCCTGCCACTGTACTCAAAAATCTGCATAGAAAGATGGTCCCATGTTCCCTTCTGCAGTTTCATGTCTTCAGATACTCACAAGCAATGGCTTTGATAAGAGAATTCTTCAAAGAAGCAGTCAGGACAAGCCAATATGGTACAATCTAGAGCAAATCAGTACAGCAAAGAGCTTGCTCACCTTCATTTAAAAAATTTGAATATTTTATCTCTTTTATGCCCAGCATTTTCACAGACACCCAAATAAAGGCAAGAAAAGTATCAGAAATGGCCCCACCATAATAAGTTCATGAGACCATTCAAAAGGAATTTTCACTCATTTATTCAACAAGTAATGAGAACCTACAATGTACCAGACATAGAAGCAGATTTGGAGGCCATGCTTATAGTAGCAGCTAAGCACAATCCCTGCTTCACAGTGCTGGTAATCTAGAGTAGGGAAAGAGAGACTCAAACCATTGATGGACATGGGAATTTCAAGTGTCCTACCTGCTTGGCTAATCTAAGGCCTATTGGAGGTCATGACATTTAAACAGAGCCCTGAATGTGTACAGATAATTCTGGACAGGAAGAGCATTTGGAGGGTTCTGCGGCTCCACATCAATTGGCTCATTTAAGGAATAAGAAGCAGCAAGTGTAGCTAAATATGAGCGAGGGGGCAAGTGGTCGGTTGGCCAGCAGGTAGAGTGTGGAATTTATTTTGAATGCAGGAATCTTTCTACAGACAACTATGTTTCACTTCATCCAGAACCTACCTGTCAATCTGGGAGAGATTGTGTAGACCAGTGAAATTTTGAAAGGGACAGACTTGGGATTCTTAGTACTCAGAACCCTAAATAAACAGACATTTGGAAAGAAAAGATGTCAATGTTAGCCTATTTTGGGTAAGAAAGAACAGTGCCTCCTGTCTAGGAGGCTTTCCTGGACCTGAGAGGATGAAAGGAAAATGTGAATCAACCACAGGACAGGCTCATGCTTGTAGCTTGACATCTGTTCCCTACCTTCTGGATTCAAGACCCCACATTTCCTCCATGAAATTATTTCTTCCCTGTTTTGGGGAATATGGTTTGGCTCTTCCTACTTAGAACTGTTTTTCACTTCCTACCCCCACATCAAAGTGACTGGCTCAGAGATGGCACAGAACTCAATAAGAGGCAATGAAACCCAAGAAGAGATTGCCAATAGCCTGCTGGCAAAACACTTCCTGTCTTTCCCTGGGAGCCTTCAGAATTAATATGTAAAATTTAGAATCACTGCAGCTATTTGTGACCAAGGGGAAGATTCCAGAAGTTTTAGGGGGTGTGGACAAGCACAGTGTGACTCCTGAGGATAAACCCAGTCACACAGAAGGCAGGGTGAAAGACAGAGACCTCAAAGTCCTTGTCACTGTACTGAGGCCAAGGATCAAACCTTACCTGCAGCCTGAGAAATCCTGGATATTTTAGTAGCATTGGCCTGTTCAATGTTCTTTGTTATAAAAACCAGTTTTAGTTTGGTGTTGATGTCTTGCAACATAAAAAGCCCACGTGACAAACCTTGCAGTAGGTGCCTCACAGTGCAGATGGCCTCTGTGCATCCTTGACACCACGGAGGAAGTAAACCACCCCCCCCCAAAACAAATAAAAGGCATCTTTTCCCAATTCTCTCTTTCAATGTTTCCAGCCTTCAATCACCATACCACTGTTACTCTCATAGAAAGGCAGAGGAAGAAGAGGAGGAGAGGAAGCATGTTTCCAGCCTACATCACCACACTGTGGGGAGCAGGGATAAAGCATGAGAGAGGCAGCTCCAAGCCTGACATTTCAGTATAGAGATAACAGGGTAAAAATAAACTCCCAAGTTCTGTACCTGGCACTTGCTTCTCTGCTTCACAGTTCTTATCTCTCTCTGCTTTGGGGATAGAAATGTTCTTCTCAGGTCACCACTTGGCCTTCCTCATTCCAGCCTGGGGCAGGGAGGAGGAGGTGTGGGTCATTGTCTCCCATCTATTCACACCTGCCAATTTGCATCTGGAGAGTCAAATGACACCCCCTTCTTCCTGCAGCCCCTTTTCTTATTTTTCAAATAATCTTCCATAAGATGTTCCAACCACATGGTGGGTGAGCAAGCCTGGGCTGAGGTATCCACCTTCTAGAGGGTGTCAGAAAAATGAAATGATTTGTCCAAAGTCACATAGCTAATTTGTACTTACTCTATTCTGGTCTCATGCCAGGGTCTTTTCTTCCTGATTCTGAGCAGGGACAAAAAGAACTTGATTCTTCTGCAGAGCCCACAGACAGCCAAATAGGCTTGGTACCAGGCTGCTACTATGGGTAGCCTTCACATCATCTGGGATATAAGCATCCTGTGTGCCACCTGAGAGCCACACCCTGCACAGTCACACACTTTGTTAGAGCTTTGTGTTCTCAAGAAAGCAGTCTACTTGTTTAACACAGAAGAACACTGGGGACAAGTCAGTATCAGGGACACAGCCCCAACTGCTGATGAAGTGCACAGAGGGACCTTGAGCCTCAGGTTTCTCATCTATTTCATGCTGGTAAAAATAGATCTGCATTGTAGGATTGTTGCAGGGCCTACATGAGTAAGTCATCACATGCCTGGCACTTAGCCTGTGCCTGTGATATGATCATCTAAGATTCAGAGCTTCTTGTTACAATTGTAGCTCTTCCTATGACTGTGCTCATGTATAGAGGCAATGCCACTTTCCCATGTCAGTTGATCATGCCCTCTGAGTCTTTGTCTCTCAGTGGCTAAAGATTTGCATTGAGCCATTTCAACTGGTACTTGCTTCTCTGCTTCACAGTTAAGACTTCTGTGGTTGCCAGTGACCAAAACAATGATCCTAGCTGGATTACATGAAAAAGGAATTCATTGCCTCAGTGGATAAGTCTAAAGGTGTCCAAAGGTTTAGCCTAGCTTTGGACACAGCTGGATCGAGGGATGGAAATGATTCCATCAGGATTGCTTTTCTTTATCCTGGTTTCTGAGCCTGATTCCTTCACTGTTTGTTCCCCCCCCAAGGTGGCAGAAATTACTGCAGGGGTATCTCATCTTCTTGGTTTCAAATGATTGGAAAAGAGCCAGTCCTGGCATTCTCATAAAATCTCACTGCCCAGCCCTCAATCCACCCATTGTTGTGGATGTAACAGAATGCTCAGAAAGGGACAAGTCCTAGATTTGGGCTGGGTGGGTAACTGCACTACAACCCCAGATGTGAAAGGAGTAAAGGTTGTCCAGAGGGTAATCAGGCATAGCTACCAAAAAAAAATTGTCTTTGCAGCTACCCACTCTCTGGATTTGTGCCCTAGAGTGGTCATTAGTCCTGAAAACCCAGAGAACAGAAGGGGCTACAATGGAGCTGTGAAGCCAGGCCAACCATCTCTGGCAAATATTAAAAACTGTAATCTGAAGATGCCTCAGTGACAGCCACTGACCACCTGGACCAGCAAGATTCAAAGAGGATTCTTGTCTGAAACTGACCGGCACAGCCTGCTGGGCAGAAGCCAGGTTGCTAGATCAGCAGCTAGCATCTGGGCTCTTCTCTAAGCCTTTGTTAATTACTTGTTTATTTGAAGGGAATCAGCTGTGACAAAAAGCCCCTTTCATAGTCTGCAAAAATATACGTGCAGCACAGAGTAACCGTGCCATAAGAGGATAGTGAGCTGCTTTGGGCTTCCATCTGGGGTCCATTGAAGATATCAATAAAAGGAAGGTTAAGAAAAGCCAGGAGGAGTTAGTGACTTATCTAGCACCAATTTGAGAATCAATGAAATTAAAACAAATTAGAAAGGGAGTAATTTTCCCACTTGGTGATTCAGTTGTGTTTATTTCCAGCAGGTAGCTGCCTGTACTATCTGCAATTTCTTCACGCTTTGAGAGAGAGCGAGTGTGTCTCCCACTTGGACTGGAAGAATTTCATGTATGCTGGTCCACTGGAAACCACAATGACACTCTAGAATCTCCCTTCCTCAAGCCTGCAGGACAGGTGGAAAAGACGAGAGTAAGGGAGCAAGAAAGATTTCTTTTAAAATAATTATGATCATTATGTATGCATCTGCTAGTGGGAGACTCTGGGAATGATTTTTAAAAGACTGGAAAGAATTTCCTCCTTTGATCTTCATTCAGAGCCAGAGAAAATCAAATTAAGAAAGAAAATCAAGGGAGGATTTTCAGTGGGAAGAAAAGAACAAGGTTGGGGCTGGGAGTAGGATTCTGGGGAAAAGATGAGGTGAGGGAAAACCCCTGGACACTTTCCTTTCTCTTCTAGATGTTAGTAGGCTAAGGAGAAAGAGCTGAAAGCTAGAAAAAAAAGATGAGACAGACAAAGACGAGGGTTCACATCTCTCCTATAGGACTTCCCACCCTCCCTCCAGGTCCCTCCAGAGTGCTACCATCAAGCTGGTGAAGAATTGGTTCCTGCACATCAACCAAGATGGTGGGGCTTCCTCAACAATGGTGCTCACTCTAACAGGAGCCCTGCAAATTGTCACCAACACTGAGCCAAATGCAACAACAAGATTAGCAGGTGTGGGTGTGTGAGAAGTGGTATTTTATTTTAATGGTCCTGTCTCTTCCCTAATTTTCTTGTGTGGTTGCTAAGCAGAACTCCTCTGCCCCATTTCCACTTTCCTCTGCTTCTGCTGTCTTTGTCTATCTCTGCCCCTCACCCCCACAAGCTCCTAGTGCCTCCTCTTTCCTGCTTTGTGTGGAACTCAGAGAGCAGCCCCAGAGTTGGTTCAAGATCCCAGGGGAACTGTGACAGGCACAATGGTGGGTGTTCAGATGGAGGCACTCACCACCATGCTCTGCAGAATGAGCACAGAAGTCCTGGCAAGAAAGACCTTTGCTGGATACACTCTGGATCCCTCAACATAGCTGAAGGATTTCTTCCTTCCTTCCCTTCCTCCTTGCCTCCTCTTTTTCTTTCTTCCTTCCTCCCATTCTTTTTTCCTTCCTTTTCTTCCTCCTTCCCTCCTCTCCCCTCCCTCCCTTTGTGATGTGTTACAAGTCTTTCCCTAGAAACTAAGAGTAGGGAACTCAGGTGTCAGCAGAAGCCCTGTTGTGAGACAGTGGGGAATGGTGGAGGCTGCTCCCACAGTAGCACCTCCCTGGGGAGGTGCTGCACTAACTCTCACCAGCAATTGTTGAATAGGAAGAGCCTGTGGTGTTAAAAACTCAAGACAGGGGCTGGCGATGTGACTCAAGTGGTAGCGCACTCGCCTGGCATGCGTGCAGCCCGGGTTCGATCCTCAGCACCACATACAAACAAAGATGTTGTATCCGCCATAAACTAAAAAAATAAATATTAAAAATTTCTCTCCTCTCGCTCTCTCTCTCTCTCTTTAAAAAAATACTCAAGGCAGGCCAAGGAGAAACCCAACTATGGGCTGAAGGGGAGGAGCTGGTAGGTAGGATATATAAAGAAGGCTGGTTTGTATGTTTCCACTGGATTTTTAGAGATGTAGCTTTGGCAGCACGGGGGAAGATGGTTGGGAGGAGGGCAGTAGCCATGGGAAGTCTGCTATGGCACCCAAGAGCTTTTAGAGAAGGTTTGGTGGTAGTCCTGGACTCTGATTTCTACAGGTACCTCATTTTTATGGGTAGGAGAGTGACCCACTGGACATCAAAAAATGAGCTCAGGGTGGAGAGAATGATTGTCACTTTTCCCTTCATTCCCAAAGCCACTCATCCCCTTCTCTTTTGCTCTGTCCTAGACCAAAAAGACCATAGGTTAGTAAGGTCAGTCGCTGTAGTACAGCAGTGCCACATAGATTGCTGGAAGTGATATAAAGGAGGCCTTAGGTCTGAGGTCCAGCTCTCCCCTAGATGTGCCTGGATATTACTTCTGAGGGCCTGAGCCAAGGCATCCAACCTTCAGTCTCCACAAAAAGTAGAGGTAGCTTCCCCCCTATGAGGGAAGCTTCCATACAGATAGCCATTCCTACCCTCATCATTATATCCCTGGACCCCTGGGGGCTGAACCTGCCTTATGAGCCTCCATCAGCTGATGACTAGCTGGGAATAAAAAAAAATGATTGTCAGAGAAGGACAGAGATAGATTATTTATATACATATTTTTTGTTGTTTTTATGAGTAGTGAAGGGAGCTGTCTTTGAGGGCCTTTTGATCCCTTTGCTTTTCAAAGCAGTTAGGAAGACAGAAAGGATGATGGGGCTCTACAAGTCAGTCCCACTCAGCCAGTATTCACTCATGGCCACTGGTACAGCATGCCAAGGAGTATAGGACCCAGCACAGTCTACCTCCCTGAGATGAGCAGGGAGAGCCCAGCTTCTGCAGGAACTGCATCAACAGCCGGTGGGGCCACCTGAGGAGATGTTACCTTTTCTATACAGTCAGCACCAATTTTGAGGGGTAGATGGTATTATTCCCATTTAGTTAATAAGAAAACAAAGCTCAGAGAAGTGAAGCAATTTGCAAAAGGCCATTCTGCTAAGAAGCAGGCTCACAGCGGAGATTCAAACCAGGGGTCTCTGGCTGTATGGCTGAGCTACTGCTGTAGACCACCAGCCAGAAGGAAGGATGTTCTGGAGATGGTTCAAGAAATTGCTGGATTCAATTCAGGGAACATGCAGGGATGGCTGTTTTTTTTCTAGCACTGTGCTCACCCAGTCCAGTGGCCCGTGAGGCCAGTCTTCAACCTTACTATATCAAAGCCACATATCCAGCTTCTAAAATATTGGGAAATGGCCATAAAATGTTTTTACAAAGAATTAAAAGCTAATAAACAAGGTGTGGACATAATTGTAAGAACATCTATGTTCCAACATCAAGCTTAAGAGTTAAGTGTTTCTCCACTCAGTGTCTCCCTAATGCACTAACCATCCCCTCCTGGGTTTGCCACAGCCTTCCCAGTTTGTCTTCTTATTATTCACATGCTGGTTTCTGTGCCTCTACTACATTTATGTGTGTTCCTAAACAATAATGTTATTTGCATTTTTCATTTTTTTATTTGTTTTTTTGTTTTGATGATGAAGGGAATTGAACCCAGGGCCTTGTGCATGTGAGGCAAGCACTCTACAAGCTGAGCCATATCCACAAATGCATTTTTAGTATTTTTATATCATTGATGTGTTGTATGTGTCCATATGCATCTTTCTCTTTAGAAACAGCTTTATTGAAATATAATTTGTATACTCTTCAAGTCACCTATTTAAAAAAATAAAATTTAATGGCTTCAAAATATTTAAAGTTGTACATTTATCACCATCATCAGTTTAGAACATTTTCATCACCCATCCCAAGGAGAACTTCCATCCTCCAGTCAGCCACAATCCCTCTAGACATTGGCAACCACTCATATCCTTTCTCTCTCTAGGTTGGTCTATCCTGGCCATCCCACCTAAGGAACTCCAGCTGTGTAATTCATTTATAAATTAAACCATTAACCTTTTGTTTCTGACTTCTATCACTGAGCATAATGATTTAAAATTTCATCCACATGGTAGCAAGTATCAGTTCTTCATTAATGAAAAATAATATTCCACTGTATTGGTGTAACACATGCTTATGTATTTTTTTATCAGTTGATGGACAATTGAGTGATTTCCACTTTTTGGCTATTATGCAAAATACTGCAATGAACATTCACATCCAAATTTTTGTGTGGACATATATTTTCATTTCTCTTCTATGTGCCTTGGAGTAGAATTGCAGAGACATGTAGTAACTCTACCCATAGTTTTTTGAGAAATTAGCCATCTCTTTTCAGAAGGGATGTGCTTTACATTATTAACAGAAATATATGAGGGTTTTGATTTTTTTTCACATCCTGGCTTGTTATTGTCTCTTTTTATTATAGCTATCCTAGTAATGTGGAAGTGATGTCTCTCTGTGGTTTGTATTTTCATTTCCCTGATAGCAAATGAGATTGAGCATCTTTTCATGTCATTTATTTAAAAATGGTCATTTGTTTATCTTTGGAGAAATATCTACTCAAATCTTTTGTCTATTTTAAATGATTGCTTACCTTTTTATTATTGAGTTGTGATAGCTCTTTGTATATTCCAGATTTGGGTCTCTCATCAGATATATGAGTTGTGAATATTTTCTCTAATTTTGTGGGTTGTATTTACTCTCTTGACATCTTTGAAGCAAAATGTTTTTCATTTCCATGTCTAATGTGTCTGCATTATCTTTTGTTGCTTGTACTTTGGGTATCATATCTGAGAGATTATAAACTGATCCTCCGTCATGCAGTTTATACCCATGTTTTCTATTAAGAGTTTTATAGTTTTAGCTCTTCCATTTAGATATTGAATCATTTTGAATTAATCTTTGTTTATGGTCTACCTTAGTTTTGTTGTTGCTGCTTGTTTGTTATGTTTTGTTTGCATGTGGCAATTCAGTTGTCCCACAACCATCTGTGCAATTGAATTGTCTTGATTTCCATCTAGAAAATTAATTGATCAGAAATGTAAAGGTTTCAAATCTGTGCAATGGTCTGTGTATCCACCTTTATGCCAGTTCCATAATGTCTCGATTTCTGTAACTTTGTAGCAAGTTTTGAAATCAAGAAGTTGGAGTCCTCAAAATTTGTTCTTCTTTTTTGAAGGTTGTTTTGACTATGTTGGGTTTATTGAATTTTCATGTTAGGATCACTTTGTTAGTTTCTTCAAAAAAGTTAGTTGATATTTTGACAGGGATTGCACTTAACATGTAGATTTGTGGAGTATTATTACCCTCTTAAAAATATTAAATCTTCCAGACTATAAACATGGGATGTGTTTTCACTGATTAAGTTTTTCTCTAATTTATTTTATTAGTGTTTTATTGTCTTTCAATAAAAAAGTCTTACACTTATTTGTTTAAATTTATTTCTAAGAGTTTTATTCTTTTGATGCTATTATAAATAAAATTGTTTTCTTGATTTCATTCTTCATTTTCCCCTTGTCAACATTTAGAACAGATACAGTTGGCTTTGGGATATTCTATTTTCCAACCTTGTTTGAACTTATGCCATAGTTTTAATGACTTTTTGATGGATTCTTTAGAATCTTCTCTGTACATGATGTAAACTGCAAATAAAAATAGTTTTACTTCTTCCTTTACAAACTGATTGTCTTTTTTTTAATTCTTGCTTAAGAATTCTTGCAAGAATTTTCTAGCACAATGTAGAATAGAAGGGGCAAAAGTAGGCATTATTTTTTTGCTCCTGATCATAGGGGGAAAGCATTCAGTCTTTCATCATTGAGTGTGTTGTTAGCTCTGCATTTTTATCTTTGTAGATTTCCCTTATCTCTTTGGAAAAGTTTCCATCAATTCCTAGTATGTTAAGTGGTTTTATTGGGTAGCATGTAATTCACTTTTGTCTCTCAACATAGTGAGGTTTACCCATGTCTCACCATAGATTGAACAGTTCCTCTCTCATACACTTGCCTAGCAGAGGGTCTCAGCAAACAGAAACCCTCTTCATCTTCATACATCTGGAGATAATCATTAAAATGTGGGAATTCCACAGAATAAACACTTTTCTCTGCTTGGTGGGGAAAAGGTAAGCTGCAAGTCTCCCTTAAGGAGGTTGGGCTTGAGCCTAGATTAGAAGGACAGGTAGGAAATTGCCAGGGGAGGGCAGAAACAACTAGAGCAATGGCATCTCATGTTGTGCCCTGCCATTAAATCAATCTGAATTTAGCCCCAAATAATGTCCAGGTAATTTGGCCTTGGTTGTAATTAAAAGAGGATCTTCTGCCCATATGATGTTTGCACTCATTGGCTCTACAGATTCAATATGATTCCTGGCCTCTACAATCATCTTGTCCAATATGGTCACCATTGGCCACATGTGGCTTTAGAAATGTAAACTCATTACAGCTAAGTAGCATTGAAAATTCAGTTTTCTCTTTGCACTAGATACATGTCAAGTGATCAATAGCCACATGTAGGTAGTGGTTATCATGCACAACTGTAGAACATTTCCATCATCACAGAAAGATCTCTTTTTTTTTTTTTAAGAGAGAGGAGAGGAGAGAGAGAGAGAGAGAGAGAGAGAGAGAGAGAGAGAGAGAGAGAGAATTTTATTATTTATTTATCGGCGGACACAACATCTTTGTTTGTATGTGGTGCTGAGGATCGAACCCGGGCCGCACGCATGCCAGGCGAGCGCGCTACCGCCTGAGCCACATCCCCAGCCCCACAGAAAGATCTCTTGTACAGCATTACTCTAGTGTTGAAGGGAGGGAAGATGAAATTAAAGAAGATAACTGGGGACCTTGAGCCAAACAGGTTAGCCCTGGGCATAAGGTGAAGCAGCCTGGTAGAGCTTTGTAGGCTGAGTTTCCATTTTGCCTCTGTCCCTTCTAATTTGGAACTCTTAGATAAATTATGTCTCTTCTCTGGTTTTCTCCTTGCCATGGAAATGCAATTGTTGGGCAATGTAATCCTAGGAACTTATTCCATGATTTATAGATTTTGTTGTTGTTTAAAAGCCAGAAAGAGATAGATGAAAGTGTTTCTTACAGATGCTCAGAAAAGATACTTGGACTTGGGGAGTGCCAATGGCTCCAACAGTGCTCAGCTGAATCAACTGGACAAGTCAGTTAATATCTCTGAACCACATTTTCACACCTGTGAAAGTGAATAAGCATTTTAGGAGGATGAATTGAGATGATTTAAAGAAAAGCATGTTGAGAAGAGACCCAGATGCCAGATTGTAACTAAAATGAAAGGCAAACAAAGCTATTTTCCAAATTGATATGACCACAGAATGTTGTCATCTCATCCTCCTCCTCCTTCTCCTCCTTGTTTTAATTCTCCCAAGAAATACCCACAAGCCCTAGTTAAAATAGTGTGAAGCACACTTGGGAATTTACCTTCAACAGGAATAGAGCACTCTCCTAGGTCACAGCTAGAGTCAATAGCTATCATCCAGTGTTGCCCCTGAAAAATATCTGTCCTTGATAGAATTTTGATGGTCAGTGTTTGATGACACCAGAGAGATTACTTGGGCTACAATTGCTGGGAGGAATCCAGAGAAGAAAGAGAGAGCAACCTTTCAGGAAAGGCACAGGGTGGCAGAAAAATCCTATCATTCCTGAATAGGTACACACCTTGGCATCATCATTGGCACAGTCTGCCATCCTCAGAATGACTGAAAGGCAAGTGGTATTATACCAATTTCACAGGTGAGGATGCCAAAGCTCAGACATTAAGTAACTTACACATTTTTCAACATGCAGTAAATGGTAGTGCTGGGATTTGAAACCAGGCTGCCTGAATCCAAAGTCTCGGATCTTAATTTCAAAGAGCCTAAAATATCATGACCCTTAGACTTTAAATCTATAACAGATGAGGAAGCCAACTGCTTGCAGTTTTGAAGCCCAGCATTGTAATAATTAAACATTTTTTCTCATGGCTACGTGAGCTGTTTAAATGGGATGAGCTTAATCCATTATCTTTTCCAAGTTTCTCCAGCTTTCCATCAAAGATGAGTCAAAAAGCCCCAAAACACAGCTAAAATAACCCCTCATCCTTGCCACTTCCCACCACTACTCCTCTGGGAATCACTCACATGAAGTAGGCCAGTACCAAGCCTGAGGTTCTGAAAGTGTTGGAGAGGCTTATACCCACATTCTGGGCCTGAGGGAAACCCAGATAATCAGTTGGAACAATGAGTCCTTGAGCTGTTGGGAAGGGGTGGGTAGGTGTGACATGGAACAGGAACTTTATGGGTGATGTGTGTCTTGCTGGAGTGTGTAATCTCTATCCTAGAGACTAGGAATCAACTGCAATCAAAAGCAGCAGTGCTAAAGTATTTATTTTTAAAAATATGACTTTTTAAGGGTATGGAAACCTTTGACTCTGCAGCAATCTGGTCCAAACTGCAAACAAAAAGTCTCATGTAACATCACCAGCATTTAGGGATTGAAAAACAGGTTGGGAGGTGGGATCCTTACACAGAAGAGGGGAAAACATTATAAAGATATATCCTTCTGACTGTTTTGGCTGAACTTTAAAACAAGCCTAGTGTCTTCATTTGCAGTTAATTAGATTAACCCAGCTACAATTGCAAAGGGGACCACTTTTGCTCCAGCAGCAATTAGCAATTGTTGGACATGTGTTGTCATGTTGCCTTTAAACACAACCACGTGTATGATATATTTTGTTTCTCTTGGTCATTGGACTGGACAACTATTAAAACATCTCCTCTGTCATCTGATTGAATCAGGGACAAAGAGCAAGTCTCTTTAGTGTCCTTTATATAAAGGGGATATCAAGTTACAGGGACTAGCCACTTTCCCAATCTTTGAGAATCTGAACATGAATGTGACTCTTCTATACAAAAGTATGGTCTCCCTCTCTGGAGGATCAAGCTGCCTCCGTATCTTGCCTCTGGCATGTGAAATCCACCCTTGCACATCTCTATAGGCCAAGTGGCTCTTATTGTTATCCCCAGTAGATTTTGTAAAAATACTGCTCAATCTCCGTTTGAAACAACCTATTTTTCCATTGAGTGTCTGTCTCTACCATGTTGCATCCCAAGGGGACATTGTCACACTTTCCTGGACCTAAGGGCCAGGAACACTTAAAAGGAAATTCAACAAATATTTGTTAAATAAACCCTGGTGTTTCCCAGCATGGGTGAGGAATGAAGAAAGAGCAAGTCAGTTGGTGAGAACGTTACTGCTTTTGCTATCATTTCAGTCCTTTGAATGACAAGAGTGTCTGTTTGGTGTTAATGTTTGCAACATCTCTTTTCTGGCTATTTCCCTCTACTCTGCTACTGTACTATTTAATAGAAAGTACATCTCTGGGCCCAGAGTAAAGAATAATTACCAAAAGTAGAATTGAGTAACATTCAATTTTGGTTTGCTGAGTGTTTTTTTTCCCCAAAAAATGTTGGTAGCTCTTCATTTAGGTAGAGATGTAAAGTTTTTCTTTAAAAGAAATTTAAGTATAAGGGTATTGCTTTTAAAGAAAACTAGTCACAGTGTGGGTAGAATAAAGTGAAAGACTGGAAGAGGGTATCCTTACTCAGCCCTAGAAAGAGCCACTCAGAGCTCTTTGTGGCCAGCACCTGGAAAAGGCAGTTCACTGAAAAAAACTTCCCCCAATAATCTCTGTCTCTGCTATCAAGTCCCCACCTTCTAGTCTCCTCCCTTTCCCCTTTCCCTTAGGCTGACTTCATTATTCAGAAAGAGACCCAGTAAGCTGGGGCACTGTGATAGCATGAAGCCTGGAGTGGGTGGCCCCTTGAGGCATTGGGAAGGCATCCCTGGGGCTACATTCTTAGCTGTGTCCTGACAGTGCATACAAATCATTCATGTTTTCTGTAAATCAGTTGGATAACATTAATAATGTTCCTAATGTGCCTCCAAAAGTGGGGAACCAACCACTGGTCTGGAGGATCCCCCAGGAATAAATTGTTTCTGTGGAGTCCTGACCCTTGATTTTCCACCACATAGAGCTGGTCACTTTATAATTCAGCATGTTAATAATAAAAATTGGGATTCTGCAACCTTTCAAGAGGCAGGTTGGATTGCTCCCACCTTCACTTGAAGAATGCAGGGCAGTCACCACCAAAATCAGTGGAAACTCCCAGAAGGCTTACCTGTGTGGGCACTGGTGAGCACAGGGAGTGGGCTGCATTTTTGTCCTGCTCCCTCAGGGACTTTAAACTGTATGGAAACCAGGACTGGTAGCTTTACTTCTTCCCTCGTATTCCTTTCTGTTATATACTGAATTATTTCCTCTACCTTCTCCTGACTTCCCCCTTGCTATCTCTCATTAGTATCTCTGGGATCGTGGTGAGTAGATCCACTGCTCTGTTTATAAGCTGGAGAGAAGAAAAACTGGCTTGGCTGTGTGACTTGAAGCAAGCTATTTAACTTCCCTGACTCATAGGAGAGTTTCTAAATTTATGTCAAATTAAAGAACATATGTGTGAGCTCCGTTGAAAGTTAGAAGAGTCATAACATTTAAAAGGTCTACTCAGAGAGCAACAATTGAGCAACTTTCATGACCAATAACTCATAAAAGCCTCTGAAATAAGGTTCCTCTCAGAAAAATTGAAACGGAATTTGCAGATTTTACAGTGGTTTTAAAAATGATATTTTTTTTCTAGGTAGGTCCAACTCAGATTCTTCAAGGCATAGTAGATACCCGACACTAGTAACATTTGGTGGTGGATATTAGTGTGTGTTTTGGCCACTCTTTTTCTGTATGGGTAAAGAACCCTGATGTCCTTGTGGAGGAGGTATTGATTTGCTCCATATGTGGAAATAGAGTGCATAATTAGTCAAATAGATCATCAGTTTTCCTAGATCATAAGTGATTAGTTTAAGTGTAGATCATTTAATTTGGGTCCCTAAGAATTTTACAAGAATTTCTGAGATTTAACCATAGGATTTCAAATAAATCAGAACCTATCTTGACACAGGGCTGGAGCTGCTATGGCCCTCTTGGCAGCAGGAAGAGAGAATTTGTCTGAGAATGACCAGCAATAAAAACAGAACAATATGGACAGAGACAGAGGTGGGGTTTTATTACTAGAGTCTTTTAATCTAGTTGTTCTTGGGCAATTGAGCTTTTGGTTATACAAGAGATGAACGTGCTTCTTCTTCTTCTTTTTTTTTTTTTTTTAATCTGTAGCCACTATGGCATGAGTTCTGTGTCACTTGCGACCATAAGTCCTGACTAATGACATTATTCTTAACCTCTTTTCTGATAGCTGTTTATTTCTTGATCTTGACCATTTTTAACCCACAGCTGCAGGCCCTAGGTGAACCCATTGACCCATCATCAGTCTTATCTTTAATTTGCATTTTTTAAAAATGAAATTGTTTATCTTACTGGAAAATATTAATTTTCTTTTTTTTTCTTTACATCTGTTTGGGTACCATAAAGATGATAAGAACCATCTATCACATTAATCACATTTATAATAGGTTTGTGCAAGTGCCATTTCATACATAGAACCATGTCTTACCCCCATGTTACAGGTGAGAAAACTGAGGACTCAAGAAGTGAAGTGACTTCATGTCCAAGGCTGCACCTCTAACAGGTGGGCTTTGGACTATTGTTCATAGTAGTTTATTCTTTCATATATGACTGTGGATGATGACTAATGCCAGGGACCAAAAGGGAGTTCTCCTTCAAAGAATTGCCTGACAGTGCCAGGGACCAAAAGGGAGTTCTCCTTCAAAGAATAGCCTAACAGTTACAAGAAACAGCCCCTGGGAGACATCTTGCCTGTCACACCCTGCAACCATCTATCTCCATGAGACATCCTATGGCCATTTGTCTTCCTGAAGCATCCTGCGTTATCTCACCTTGTGAAGACTTCTAGCAACTGCCGATAAGAGAGCTTTCCCCATCCCCAGCCCATAAATACCCATGTGTGAACAATAAAAGTTTGCAGCTTGATCAGAACTACTGTCTTGCTGTCTCCTTTCGTGTCTCTTGTCCCTTCAATCCTCCCCTTCTAGGTTTGCTGCCCACGTTGATGTGACCTGCCGGTCGGGACAGACTAAGTAGGTTTCGGAGACTCAGATAATATCCAAACTCCATGATCAAGATATTGTGTTTCTTTGGGCTCACCTGTAAGTTCCCACAGTCCTATGCTTCTGTATAAAGTGGCACATCAATCTTTCCATAGTTTCAGAAATACCAAGGATACCCACAATCATTTGCTCCCAGGCTAAGGGTATTTCTTCTTAGACTTTGGGGAAGTGTATCTTTGGAATGATGAGTTTCTCTTGCCCATGCTACTCTGTCTTTCACCCTGGTACCCATTTCCCCTTCCTGACACCTTCCTCACTTTCTCTTTCTTTTTGATTAATGAGCCATCCTGCATTTTCAGTGATCCTGGTTGCAAAAAACAGAATCCACTGTAGCTGCTCTGAGAAGAAAGGGAGAATGTCATGTTATTTTGGGTAACACTCAGAATCTCCACAGCACCAGGTCATTGGGCTTACAGGCTGCATTGAAAAGAACAACATCTGCATCCCAGCTACAAGGACAGAGCAGATAGAATGGATGGAGCTGTCGTATATGATTCATATATAATTTAGGACTCCATGTTCCTCCTGATCTCACTCTCCATTCCTAGTGAGGGAAAAGTGAGCTTCCAGTTTCTACTTTTAGAAGGAAAGACTCTTAAGCTGTGAACTCCACCAAACCTAGGAACAGTGTGCAAGAGGTATAGTCAAACCCTCAAGAATGTGTGCCTGAGACTTCCTAATTCTACTAAGAGGTCACCATTGCCACTAACCCATGTGTTCCCAGGATGACTCCTCATAGTTAGGTGCTGATTCTGTGTTCTCAAGGGACCTCACAGCACTCTTTATCTATTTATAAGACCCAGCCTTTGTAACCCCCTTCTACCTTTCCACATGGGTTATTTAATCTTACCTCAAAACTGTATCCTTAGAAAAGTCAATGCTTTTCCTACTTATGGTATATGCTCATGGTATCTTTTCTTTTAAAATTTATGTAGTTATCATAGTTTATGTATTTTGAAACCTATCTCGCTTCCTGGGCTTTAAGCTCCACAAGGGCAGGGAAAGTTCCCTGTTTGGTTTATCCACACCTATCTCAGCCCTGGCTCCCTGTTTGGCACAGCATGGCATGTTCTCCCTAAATGGCAGTTGGATAAAAATGAGCTGAGTTGCTCTCGCCATCCTGGACTGATTTTAGGGAGAACATCAGACTTCCATCCCAACAACTGATAATCACACAGTTCTTGGCTATTGGAAATGGGCCTAGTATACGGTTGAGATCAAGTGAAATCAGTAATAAATACTCCCAGAAGGCAGTATACCAAGGAACTTGGAGAATGAGAAAAGGTGGTTTCCATTCCCCCATCCTGGATGAAAGTAGAAGCTGGTAAGAAACACATACCAGTAGCTCCTCTAGGGCACCCTGGCCCCAGTTCTATGGCATGAGGAGGCTGCTGACAGGAGCCCCACAGAAAAGCAGGACAGAAGGGGTTGGGTAGAAAAAGCTCTTTAGCTTCACTTCTGGGGGAGCAAGAAGGTAGGAGAGAAATGACTCTTCCTTCTGTTAATTCTTGCTTTAGCTTGGCTCATCAGCTTTCTTGGGATTCTCATGCCAGAAGATACGGCATGGACTTTTTCCAAAGTGTTCTTGCCCTATAGAACCACGAATCCCTCCAAGTCTCTCTCTCTCTCTCTCTCTCTCTCTCTCTCTCTCTCTCTCTCTCTCTCTGTGTGTGTGTGTGTGTGTGTGTGTGTGTGTCTGTCTGTCTGTCTGTCTTTGTCTTTCTTTCCTCTACTTCTCCAACAAAAAAACATGCCTGGGTCTCCATTACCTTAAGACATCTTCCCATACTTACCACTTTCTCATTCTCCATTGACAATATTTGAGAACTTCACTTGCAGTTCAGTTTCTTTAACTCCTGGCCATCCAGTTTCTATCCATTAGTCTCTGGGGCACCTGTAAGCTTTTTAAGTACTTTATGAAAGCTCTGGACTTTCTTTCCAAGGAAAACACACTCTAATTCTAAGATAATAACCCTTGTTCTGAGGACGGAATCCAAAGGTCTTTTTCAATCCACAACAGGGATGAAGAATAAAAACTTGGGCACCAGAGGATTTAAAAATCCTGACTCCACCTTCCTAGTTGCAGAAACTTGGGCCTCCATTTCTCCAGTTTAAATAGGATATTATAATGTTTAACTTTGTGTTGTTGTGGTGAAGCAACCATGGCATTTAGAAGAGGACTCAGTATACATTATATAACCACATGTCCATCATCATCCTCTTTAATATTTCAGTCTTATCATTTATGCTTACCAGCCTCATGAATTGTAGATCCAAAATGGTTCCATATTTGACCCATGGATGTTGCTTCTTGGCTATGTAGTTGACAATATTTAGAAATTAGGAGTTCTCATGAAAATTTGGCCTTTGGGCCTCTCTTGGAAATTGAATTTGAGAATACTGTGTCTACATTTCCCTCTGAAGCTGAGTAGTTCTTCAGTTCATGACGGTCCTTCCCTGTGCCCACCACTAAAGCCACAAATACATAGTACAAGGTCATTGCACTGACACAGTCTTATGGTCCAGAAATATGTTGTAACCAAAAAAATGAAAGCTAGGCCAATGAAATTATTTATATTTTTACCTATCCTTCTATTTATTTATTTATTTATTTTGATGAGAGGGATTGATTCTATGGCCTCACATATGGCAAGCAAGTGCTGGGCTAGGGGTGTTGCTCAGTGGTATGGTACTTTTTTAAATAGAAAGCATCCATTAATTTGTGCAAGAAAATATTTTGTGCATGTTGATTTCACATTGTAAACATTTGAGTTTGTTCTGCCAGCTCTGCAGGATTTCTAAGTATTGGTCATTCCTTCTTTCTCACATTTCTCCACTATCCCAGAAGTTCTTCTTTATTCTTCCCAGTCCTATTGTGGGTGGAAATGACACCTTCAGATGCTCCTTTTTGTCACTAATGAGCACTCAGTCCCTGCATGCCATTCAGGGCCCTCCCACCTTTGCCCTCTGCATAGAGTGTTACTTTTTCAGAATTAGACCTTTTCTACCTGGAACTTCTGAATTCTGCATCAAAATGTGCCTGGTCTGCATTTCATGGTGGCAAGCTCCTATGGTGGCATGGTCATTCCTGATTCACTACTAAAGCATCATTTATTTCATCTCAGAGTCTGAGCTTAGCAAAAAGACTTTTTGTAGAAAAATGTCTTCATTCCAAGGTGTGCCTCTGACAGCAGAAATATCAGTCCGTTTGAAAGGTTAAGGGAAGAGATATTTTTAGACCAAGCCCTGTCAATCACCAGTTGCCTGCAGTGTGGTGGAGAACAACATCAAATGTATCTGTTTACAATTGCTGCTAAAACATATTACCACAAATCTTAGCTGCTGAAAACAACATCCATTTATTATGTCACATTTCTAGCACTAAGGAGTCCTAGAATAGCCTGGCACAGCTGGGTCCTCTGCTTAGCTCTCCATAATGATGACTTCAAGCTGCTGACAGGGCTGCATCCCTTTCTAGAGGTTCTAGGCTGGACTCTGCCTCTGAGGTCATTTAAATTGTAGTCTGAATTCAGTTCTTTGGGGTTGTAAGACTGAGGTCCTCATTTTCAGCTGGGGGCTGTTCTCTGTTCCTGGAGGCTGTATGCACTCTTTTTCATGCTTTCCCAGTGGATTCTCCAGCAAGAGCAAGATGAAAGCCCTTCCCTTTGAATCTCTTTAACCTCAGTCGCTTCATCTCTCTGACTCCAGCCAGAGAAACTTCTTTGCTTTTACTATTCCTTTGGGACCACTAGAAAAATCTAGGATAATTTCCCCATCTTAAGGTCTTTAACTTTAATCATAACTGCAAAATCTCTTTTGCCTTGAAATGTAACTCAGAGGTTTCAGGGACTTGGGCACACATGTCTGTGGGGAACCATCCTGCCTCCCACACTGGGCAAGGAGGCAGAATAATAAGATTTACACCCTTGCTCCAACGTGTACTGTAACTGTGAATGAAACTCTTAACTGCCTGAGTTCCAATTTCTATTTTTGTAGAAGGATGGGAGCCAGAGCTTAACAATTTTGTCATCATTCATTATATAAATTCAGCTTCAATAAAATTCACATGCTAAATCCCTTTCATCAGATCTGCAGACACAGATGTCATTGTCCCATTGGTCTTACACTACATGGTCCTCTGATGATTCTCATGTGGTGTGGTACCCCCTTGCCACTCTCAACAACTCTCTAACAGGAAGAGGGTGATTGTAGCAAAATTGGTTAAGAACATAGATTCTCTAGCTGGGTTGCCTATGCCTAAATCCTAGCACTTCTATTTACCTTGTGACACTGAGAAATTTTTAAGCTCTGTGCTTCAGTTTCATCATCTGTAAAATAGAAATAATAATATCATCTCTGTAAAGTCATTGCAAGAAGTAAGTGAATTTATATTTTCAAAGTGCAAGGCATGGTGCCTGGCACATAGTGGCAGCTGCTATCATCACCACATTCACCTCATCATCATCAACCACATTGTCACTTTCCACCAGTGTCCTTCACATCTCCTCTGTCCATTTGCAATCATCAATTTTATGTATGTATATTCTCAGAGTATATCACTCCCATTAGATTTAAGATTCATAGGGGATATTCAGTTGAAGAGAGATGCTTATGATTAATTTTTCATTACCTAAGTCATTGAGAATTTATTTTGTAAACAGATTGAAACATTAATCATAAAGAAAATGTCTCCTCTGGATACCATGTATTCTACTTGTTTCTTCTGCCCCTCCCCAGAGGCAGGTAGCTCAAAGTATAACAATATAAAGTGTTGCTGTGGGTGTGAAGAAATGGAAATGCCCAGACCATGTAAACTGATACAGACACTGCACAGGACAGCTTGGGCAGTAGATTTTAAAATTTAAAATGAGAATTTTTTATGATCCAGCAGTTTTACTTCTCAGAAGACACCTTAGAACCACATTAACAATTCTGTCTGAGAAGTCACAAATTCTTCCTGACAGCAGAATGGGACAGCCTACAGTTTATCAAAAGAGAAAGAGTTAAATAAAATGCAGCAGTCCCTGAGATGTAGAAAAAAAAACATGAAGAACTTCTCTCTCTTTTTATCAATTTTATATTTTTATTTGAGCTTGACATGTATTAATAAAAAAAGAAAAACTACTATGAATCAAGTACCATTTTATGTTTAAATTTTACAACAGGGATATGAGGTAGATATTATTACTACCTGTGTATTATAGACAAGTAAACTGAAACACAGATAAGTAACCTCCCCCAAGGTAATCCAGTGAACCTGGGATTGGCCAGTTTCTAAATAGCCAGTTTCCAAGTAAGTGGAATTACTCACTGTGCTATGAAGTTTTTCCTTTTCTCTAATGTTTATAATATAGTAATAGAATATAATTCACATCTTAACACAGGCTTGAGAGACACATGGCTTGTGTAAATTCTGGCTCTGCCCATTCTAACTATATGAACTTGAGTTTCTCTGTTCCTCAACTTTCCCAATGTTAAATAGAGAAAAATAATATCCAGCTTTGTGGGGCTTTGATAAAGGATACACATGTTAATTCTGTTGTGGCATTTAGAGTAGCTTTGTACATATTTTAAATATTCACGTGTTCATTGTACTATTTTTTTTTAGATTCATTGTTTATTCTCACCAACCTCATTCATTCTAGATCTAACCTGAGGGTTGTTCAAAGTTTAAAACTTTACAAGGTGCTTGATCACAAAAGTTGCAAGACAGCTGTAGACCAATATACAGCCATAAGGAGAAGGAAGTCATTCTTGATGGCTGGCCCTCTCCTGTTTTCTTTGTCTTTCCAGTGTTCAGCAGGCATCTTGCTCATAGTAAGATATCATCAGTGTTCTGAGGGAAAAGAAAAAACCTCCATGTAAAGTTCTGCACTATCTGATTGCAGGTGGAAAGAAGAACCCAGATCTAGGCCTGTGCATTCCATGCTAAACTCAATAGGAACATTGACCTTTGGGTTCTGGCTGGGAAGGTGTAAGATATTCAGGTTTCCTGAGGCTTGGAGAGAGCAGCACGTGAGACTGGTAGCAAAATTAGCAATTCCTAGAGGAGCAATAGGAATCTAAAAAACACAACTCCTAGAACTGAAAAAAAAATAGCCAGGTCACAGATGCAAGGGCAGCATGAAGATCTCCGTTTTCAAATACTAGCAAGGAAAAATTAGATTCAAGATAAAAACCATTCTTGTGGTTGTCTATGATGTGGGATTGGATTCACTAGTGGTATATTAATATATGAATGTAGGAAAGTTATGTCTGATTCATTCTACTGTATTTCCTATTCCCAGAATAAAATAATTTTATTAAAGAGCCAGTTAAGGAGATGAGATCCTAATTGGAATAAGTTATACTCCATCTAAGTATGTCAAAATACACTCTGCTGACAGGTATATCTAAAAAACAAACTTTTAAAGAAATTCACATATTGAAAAAAAAAAGAATATCACAGTGTTAATCAAAATCACAAAAAAATTTACTCTGAAATAAACTTAACAAAATATATACAGAAACTATACACTGACCATTATAAATCATTGATGAATGAAATAAAAAAAGACCTAAATAAATAGATGTACTATATTCATGAAGTGTGAGACTCAACATAGTAAAGATGCTAGTTCTTTCCAAATTGACTTACATATTTTAACACAGCTTTTATAAAAATCCGTAGCAATGGTTTTGATTTTTGAATATATAATTAAAGTAGTTCTTAGGTTTAAATGGAAAAGTAAAGGAACTAAAACAATATTAACAATATTAATATCTAAAACAATATGGTAGAAGAAGAAAGTGGGAGGTTATAACAACTTCCTCTTATTTTAAGGCCTGTCATACTTTTAAAATAACTGAGATTGTGTGTAATATAGGCAGGGGATATGCACATAGATCAATGAAACCAAATTAAGAACTGAAAAATAGGGGCTGGGATTATGACTCAGTGATAGAGTGTTTGCCTAGCACATATGAGGCCCTAGTTTCAATCCTAAGCAACATATAAAAATAAATAAAATTGTGTCCATCTACAACAACAACAAAAAAATCAAACTAAAATATAAACCCACATGAGCATGCCCAATAAATTTTTTTTAATTTTTTTTATACTGGAGCTTGAACCCTGGTGCACTTTATCATTGAGGTACATTCCCAATCCTTTTTATTTTTTATTTTGAGACAGTCTCACTAAGTTGCTCAGTGCCTTGCTATGTTGCTGAGGCTGGATTCAACGTGCAGTCCTTCTGCCTCATCTTTCTGATTTGTTAGGATTACAAGCGTGTACCACCACATTCCCTGTCCAAATGATTTTTTTACAAAAGTGCAAATACAATTGCTCATCTCTATGCAAAAATATGAACATTGAACCAATTATGTCTTCTACTTTATACAAAAATGAATTCATAGTAGCTCATAAATATAAATGTAAACCACAAAACTATAAAGCTTTTGCAGAAATACAGGAGAAAATCTTCATGACCTAGAGTTATGCTAAGAGTTCTTACATATAACCTTAAAAGCACATTCCATAAAAGAAAAAAAAGATGATAATAGTCTTTATCAAAATTGTAAACTTTAGTTTTATGAAAGAGCTAGTTAAGAATATGAGAATATAGCCATAGACTATGAGAAAATATTTGCAAGACAATCTAACAAAGGATTTGGGTCTAGGGTGCATAAAAAACTTCAAAAATTCAAAAGTTAACAAAAATTTTCATTAGAAAAAGGGCAAAAACATGAATAGATACTTCACTGAAGTAGATATACTGATGACAGGTAAGCACAAGAAAAGATGGTCAAAACTTTTGGAAAAGCAAATTAAAGCCACATGATATAATTAACCACCTTGTGGTATGACTGAAGTTAAAAATATTGACATACTAAACACTGGCAAGGATGTGAATCTATGGCAAAATATCTCTCATACATTGCTGATGGAAATGTAAAATGAAACAGCTACGCTGGAAAATAATTTGCCAGAGTCTTATAAAGTTACATATGTACTTATCATCAGACCAAGCAATTGTACCTCTGGATTTTTATATTAGAGAAATCCAAGTGTATGTTCATACAAAAGCCTGTATTTGAATGTCCCATGTCTACCTTCTGCACATGATGAGGGCCTCAAACCAGAGACAATTCAAATGTCCTTCAACAGACAAGTGAATTAAACAAATATTACAAACAGGAATAACTATCGACACATTCAGCATTATTATGCCAAGTATCATATCACATACAACCATAGAAGAAGTAGAATATGGCAGAAGCCATTATGTCAACTTCCAAAAAAGTTATTAGACACTACCTGCACTTTGTTCAGCTCACATTTAACATGTCTAAATGCTGATTTCACTAATTCAAAAAAGATAAACTTTTAAATATTATAAAAAATATATATTGGGGCTGGGATTCTGGATTAGTGGTAGAACACTCACCTAGCATCTGTGAGGCACTGGATTCAATCCTCATCACCAAATAAAAATGAATGAATAAAATAAAGGTATTGTGTACAACTACAACTATTATACAAAAGAGTGTGTCCTTTTCTAGTGAATCTACAAAATACTATGTATGTATACTCAACTCTGCTCTAAAGCTACCTTCTAAGCACATGGAGGCACCAACATTAGGATAAAATGTTATCATAAAACTTTCATGAGGAATAACCCTATGTATTAATAAACACACAATCTCAAAGAAGAAATTCAAACTTCTGACACAAAAAGTACATTGATACATTTTTAAATGATACTTTAACAGAAGTGAAGCATAGTAGAGATCTCCAACAATAATTCCTGATATCAATAAAGTTTAATGGTTATCAAATAGCTTGTCCCCTAATTGTAAGCAATAAATAATTAACATTCTGATGAAGTTAAATTTTAATAAGGTATAAGAATATGCTTTTAAATTTGAAAATTAGAAAAAAATAATTTTAAGATTATTTAGATAATGTATTTAAATTAAAAATGCAGATAATGACTTATCTCCTGCATATTGTAATAGTTTGAGTCCTGAGGAAATTTAACCTATAGAGGTGTTAAGTATAATGCATTATAATAGTTGTCATGAAAAATATCACAATCCTAGGTACGAAAGTTGGTGGAATGAGATGAATATCATTAACCAAGGTACATGTATGATTGCATGAACGTCATGACCATAGATTGTGTACAACCATAGAAGTTAAAAAAGTATCCTCCATTTGTGTACAATGAACTGACGTGCAATCTGCTGTCATGTATCACTGATTAGAACATGTAAATATTTTTTTTAAAAAATTAAAACACTATAATCCTGCTTCTGTCTTCTAAAACTGATTTGAAAATTTTGTTTAGAATAATTTCATAAAAATATGGAAGAAATATTGTGGATAATGAGCATATGTATAAGTACATGATCTTTTAACCAAACCTGTGGATACCTCTGATGCTTGAATCCTTTCAAAGCCATCTTCTGTGTGGGTGTGTGGTGGTGGGATTCAACCCAGAACCTCTCACATGTTAGGCAAGTGCTTTGCCATGAGTTACATGCCCAGCCCTCAAATATGTCTTAATAAGCACATCTTAATTAACATAAGTCAATATTACCATAAGAATTTTCAAAAACTTCTTTCAATCAAAAATAAAGTAAATTAAAAGTATGTTTTAAAAATGTTGTTCATGAAAAACAGAAGTACACAGGATTCTGTTGGAACCTAGAAAGAGAAGAAAATAAATGTTGAACTAGAATCCTGTTGGACATGTGGAATTTCTGAGTAAATACAGACATTGAAAATGACTCTAAAATAAGGAATCTATAAACTGACCAATAGCTTAGAAAACCTGGATTGATGCTAAAAGATCTCCCACTGAAAAAGACCATAGGATCATTAGGGATCAGAGATGAGTAGTACCTGATGTTTAACAAATTCTGATATTATTTTTTTGTAATATATATATATATATATATATATATATATATATATATATATATATATATATATTTTAGCTGTTGATTAACTTTAATTTTATTTATGTGTTTATTGCAATGCTGAGAATTGAACCCAGTGCCTCACACATGCTAGGCAAGCACTTCACCACTGAGTCATTACCTCAGCTGATTTTATTAATTTCTGTAATCAACCAAGTGGCTTGAAGCCTGGTGCAGGAGAATCAGGAGTTCAAAGCCAGCCTCATCAAATTTGCAAGGCCTTGTTTCAAAATTTTAAAAACAAATAAATAAATAAGTAAAAAGCATTGAGTCAGGCGCTCAGTGGATAAGCATTTCTGAGTTCCATCACTGGTACAAAAATAAATAAAAAAGTGTTTAAAAAGAGAAAGAGGGGATTTTCTTAAATCTGATTTAAGGCATATGAAAGCCTGAGATACATCATCCAATGCAGGATAGATGTTCATTTAATAGGCATTATTTTGTGTACCACTGCAAAAACTGCCAATTAGCACATTAAGGCAAGACAGCCTGCAGCTGCTCCACCTGGCTCAGCAGGGGTGGTGCCTGGAGCAGGGTCTGTCCTGAAGGGAAGGCAGAGTCAGAAGGACCCTGGGTCTGGAAGAGAGGTGGGCCTGGAAAGGGGCAGATTTTGGAGGAGACTAGGATATGGCGAAGTGAGGAGGAGGGGTGCATCGGAAGGAGAGGTCTCTAGAAAAACCAGGGCCTGGAAAATTGTTGGGTCTGAAGTAGAGGCAGAGTCTAGAGAAGCACAAGGCATGGGAGATTTGGGGTCTGTAGGAAGGGACATGTCCAGAGGAGGGGTGTAAGGTACAGAGAAATAGGCTCAATCTGGGTGGGGTCTGGAGGGAAGGACTTGGAAAAAGGCTTGATCCTGAAACAGGGAACTTCTCTGGAGTAGGAGTAGAAACATGAGGAAGCCTGGGTTCTAGGAGAAGTACAGGGACTGGAAATTTGACAAGATCATAATAAAAGGTGAATATAGAAGAGTGGGGGGAATCAGCAGAAGAGGTGGGGTCTAAAAAAGTGGTAGGGTCTGGTTGGTGGGGGCGGAGTCTGAAGGATGAACAAGATATAGAGAAAGGTGGAGATTTGGCGAAGGTATCTGAAAGATGGGGAAAGGGTCTGATATGGGTCCGAGATCTGGAGGAGGTTCTGGGTGCCTGGAGCTGGGAGCAAGAGGGGAAAGAGGTGATGATGAGTAGAGGCCTTGGTGGTCGCTAACATTCAGAGCATCTCAGTCTCCAAACTTTCATTCTGAAGTCCCACCCTAGGTTATGCTGAAGCTGATGCTGGGCAGAGGTGGTGAGAGTCTGCCAAACCCACCACCTGCCATAGCACTAGGCATCTGCAGCCACACTGAATCCATGGGAAGTTTTTCCTGAGCCACCAATCAAAACTATCTATAGTGTTCCAGCTGCCTAAAGATGCTGAGGAAGTGACAAGTATTCATTGAATAATGTTAACAGGACAGGTTGTAGGCATTGTGACAAATGCCTGTTATCCACCTAATAGAGAGGGTGGAGCAGGAAGATTGCAAGTTTGAGACCAGCATGGAAAACTGAGCAAGATTATGTCTACAAATAAAAAAGGACTAGGGATGTTGTTCAGTAGAGTAGCACCTACCTAGGATACATGAGGTCCTGGAATCACTTTTAATGAAAACAAAACAAATAAATGGAAAAAGAAAAGAAGGGGGGAGAGGAATGCTTGGCTATTTTAAAGTTATTTTCTTTGGCTCAGCCTTCTTTTTCTTCATCTTTTTCATGCATTTTAATACTCACGGACAATGAACTATTTGGCAGAAGCTGTAGAGCATTTCAAAAGCAAAATCTAAGGTGCTATTTACTCTGTGTGATTCAATTCAAAATAAATATCTTCTAAAAATGAACATGATTGTCAGTGGAAAAAGCCAGATTGGGCTCATAGAAAACTGATTCTTCACTATATTGTCAAAGGCTCCAACTTTTTTGAAAATACCCATAAAGTTCCATCAATAAAATTAAGAATAAATAAGTGTCATGACTTTAAAGTAAAAAACTTTTGCACAGCAGAAGAAATAGAAGTATGAATATAAAGTCTACAGAATGGGAGATCTTTTTCAGCTTCTCTTCTAACCACATATTAATATCTGTGTAAAAGAACTGAAAACACTCCACATCAGTAACAAAAATCTCAATGGAAATGGGCAAAAGAAATAAATAGTCATTTCTCAAAAGAATAAATAAAAATGGTCAAGAAATATATTAAAATGTTTAGCTAAACCGATTAATAAAAATTAAAGCTACACAGAAATATCATCTTAGTTCAGTTATAATGGTAAACAAAGAATACATATAATACTAGAGGCTGGTAAGGATTGGGGTGGGCACACTTATATGTTGTTGGTGGAAATGCAAATTAGCACAATTCTGGAAAGCTGTATTGAGTATCCTAAAAAAAAAAAAAAAAAAAAAAAAAAAAAAAAAAAAAAAAAAAAAAAACAGCTAGGAATGAGTGAGGGCTGGGTTTCTCCTGGCCCTGAAAGCTGAGGGGAAATTAGCTGTGAGCCCAGCTCTCTCTTTCACTATTTATACAGTATCACTATACAGAAGTACCTTTTCTTGGGGCTGTGACTCTCATCATTTTAACCCAATGACCTCACATTGTTTCTGGGAACCTTGCAGGAAATAAGCAAGAATGCTTAGGGAGGGTCCGGAGCCTGAGGGGACGGAGCCCAAGTGCACTTGATTGCCTGTTTTTTTATATGTTTTAATGGCTGTTTTTCTTTTTCAGTGTTAAAGTATTACAAAAAAAATATTGAAAAGTGTGTTTAGACCACTAAGATACTTGTTACATTGTGATGGCAAATATAGACTTGGTTGGGAAATGAAATTGTAAAATTACTATGGTAAGAAATCTACTCCTAGGAAAGGGGTCAATTCCATTCCCACCTCTCAGTCTTTCTCCAGGAAGCCTGATTGACTACAGGTCCCTTCCATTTGGATTATAGATAACTTCTCCAGGGAGTCTGACTACTCCCCTTTGAAGTGTAAATGAACCTGTGCAAATTTAGGGTCCAAGGCTAGATGTTTATCAAAGGCCTGGTAAGAATGGCCAGTTCTTCCCCTAATCACACTCCGATTCTCCTCTAAACAAGTTTTCCATTAGAAACTCTGTGCAAAATCATATATTGGGTAAGAAAGAAAATTTATGATGCTTGATAGCCAGTAAATGTTGTGAGAAAGTGTAAATGGGTGATCACAAATTTGAGCTTTATTTACCTTTGGGACCCTCTAGAGTAAAATAAAATATGGAGTTATTCTTCTCTCTGAGTGCTGCTTGCTGCTTCTCCACTAATCTGTTCGCCCTCCCCCACCCCCCCAAAATTTATTCTTAATAAAATCAGAATTTATTAAAAATTATTTCATAACTTTTATGGAACTAAACACACCAATTACATTTTTTTTTGGTTGAGAAAGTCTCAGTTAATTGGCAGTGCATGTGTATTTTTTTCTAATTTCAACATGTGTTATTAGAGCATGTTAGTTACATATAATAGTAGGGTCCATGCATACATGCATGTGATATAATTTGCTATCATTTTCATTTTATTCCCAGTACTTTTACTTTGCTTTTTTACCCCCCTCCTTCCCTCTACTCCCTGTCCCTTATTTGTCTTCCTTCCATTTATTTATTATTTTATCAAATTGGTGCTATATAGATATACATGGAGGTAGATTTAATGGGGGTTATTCATACATGTACAGTCATCATTTGGTCAATCTTGTCGCTCAGTTCCTCCCTTTTCCATCCCTCCTCACTCTTTAGCAATTATGCTGCATCCTATTTTGACAAGACATGGTCTGACTGGTACTGTCACTGCTTTACTGGTCAACACTGAAACTGTCATAAAATTGAAGACTTCAAGCAATAAGCACACTGTCATGGGAGTCCCCCTGATGATCCTTTATATTCTGCCATGAGTTCACATGCTTCTATTGGGTAATTGTTTTTAACATTTATGTTTTAGTTGTAAGTGGACACACAGTATCTTTGTTTTATTTTTATGTTGTACTGAAGATCAAATGCAGTGTCTCAAACATGCTAGGTAAGCACTATAGCACTGAGCAGCAAACCAAGCCCTAGTGGGTAATTTTTAAGTTTCTGTGTGTCATAGCTGACTGTGAGTACCAGGGCAAATAATATGGACTAACTACTTGTAAATTTGAGATTTTCAACAAACAATTGTGTATATCAATTCACTTCATTATGTCTAAATCCATAACGAAATAAGGCCAAGACTAAAATACATGTTTCTTCACAGTCACGTTGCTATTCTGCAATGAAAAAAAATCGCTGTCTGTCATTCATATAGAAGCTATTTTTTTTTCAGTTTATGATACATAGTATAAATATCTATGTATGATACATAGTATAAATAACTGTGATAAGTCCTTGAATTAAGTGATATATAAAAAATATGAATTACTTAAAGAAAAGGATAGAAGCATTACAAAAAATAAAATAAAAATTATTTGATCTCAGTTTTTATTAGAATTATATTCCTATAAATTGGATTCATATCCTTATATCTTACATAAAGTTTATAAAGTCCACACATGGCAGTTATCTGTGCATGGAAATGATTGCAGTGCTGTTTTCATGTTTAATTCAGATTTATTTCCTGTTTTATACTTATTGGATTTAAAAAAAAATGTGGTGCTGGGGAAGCAACCAAGGGTCTCATGCATGATAGGCAGGCCCCTAACACTGAGCGCAGCCCAGCAGCCTACAATTTTTTTTGTCTAGATGTGCATTTCTTCTCTGAAGAATCTTTCCTCATTCTTAGATGACAACATTTAGAAGCATGCTGCTAAACATCCAGGCATGTTAAGAATTTTCCAGCGGGCTTGGGATGTGGCTCAAGTGGAAGCATGCTCACCTGGAATGCACAGGGCACTGGGTTCGATCCTCAGCACCACATAAAAATAAAATAAAGATGTTGTATCCACCGAAAACTAAAAAGTAAATATTTTTTTAAAAAAACTCTCTCTCTCTCTTTATCTCTCTCTCTCTCTTTTAAAAAAAGAATTTTCCAGAGAACCATCTGCTCAGGTGTGGTTAGGAACCTGTGCCCTTGGACTACAGCACCTTAATGGTACTGAGAGTGGTCCAGCTCAGAATGCAGCTATCTTGCTGCATGTTCCCACAGGCACACCTGAGAAGGTTGTTTGTCCTGTGCTGGGTGCTGAAGCCCCTGGGTGCTACCTGGCTCTGGTTGGTCTGCAGCTTTCTCCCCCACATCAGTACCATATTCATTCTCCTGCCATTTGTTCCATCATTCGCTGAAGAGGAGGCACAGAGCTCCACAGATCTATGGATCTGCCCATTCCTCCTCTTGGGCTCTTGGTTTGGGATTGGATTTGATTCTCCACCCTGTAGTTTAGTCCTACTTTGTACCTTTTTTCTCTATTCTTCTTTGGCTCTTGCTCTGACATTTTTCTTTTTTGTGATCTGGGGATGGAACCCAGGGCTTTAGCCAAGCTAGATAAATGCTCTGTCACTAAGGACTAGCTCCGGTCCTGGCCCTGTTCTGGCTTTTGCATATTGCTTAGTATTCCAGTTTATCATTTATTTGGCTTGAAGTTTTGCATCTCTGAGTCCCCTTTCTCCTGCTGAAGAACAGTTCTCAGTGGGGGAAGGGGTGCTCAAGCCCCCTTTTCCACCCAGGGGGGCCTAGCAATACCTGGAGATACATATTCCTTTAAGAAGGAATGGAACAAGACCAGAGTAGCTTCCAGGTGGGGACCAGACACACTGCTCGATATCCGATGATGTACAGGATAGCCTCCACCACACAGAATGGCTTGGTCCCCAAAATATAAGAGTGCTAAAGTCAGGAAATTTTGCCAGAATTACATTAGACAGTGGTTTTTAAAAGTGAATTATTATTATGATGATTTTTTTTTGGTCATGGTGAGCCTCAGTGCACTCAACCACTGAGCCACATCCATGGCCTTTCTTAAATCTTATTTTGAGAAAGGGTTTCATTAAGTTGCTCAAGCTGGCCTTTAACTTGTTATCCTCTTGATTTGGCCTCCCAAGTCTCTGGGATTTCAGGAGTTTGGCACCACACCTGGTTTAAAAGTGTTTTTTTGTTGTTGTTGTTGTTGTTGTTGTTGTTGTTTTTAATGGTAGTAAGCTCAATTTTCCAATTTCAACCATTTTCCAGAATACACAATGTGTCAATGATATCACATTGTCACACAACAAAACTTCAGGATGCTTTTCATCATGCAAAACTGAAACTCTGTCTTCATTAAACACTAACTCACCTCCTCTGGCCCCTGGCAAGCCACACTATTTTGTCTCTGAATGTGAGGATGCTAGGGATCTCATGGGTGGAATCACATGGTAATTGTCCTTTTGCAGTCTGCTTTGTTCATTAGCTCAATGTCTTCAGCATGGGTTCACACTGTAGCATGTGACTGAGCCTGCCTCCATGGCAGGGCTGAGCAACCTGTATAAGTGCCACCTCTCCTTCCTTCATTCACCCTTCCATAGTTCCCTGGATTCACTGAGTCTTTTCTCTAGCTACCTTCAAGACTGTCTTTCTTTGGTGCTCAGCAACTGTGACTGTGCTGGATGTGAGGATCAAGCAAATTCTCCATCTTTCCTCTGGCCTCTTTCTCCTCTTTACTCACCTGGTTTTCACCCACAGACCTCAGAAGCTCTGTTCTGCTCTTTTACCCTTTGCTCCTTCTCTGTGTGAGCATGACATTTCTACTTTCCAGTCCTCTGGTTCTTGGTCCCTTTCTTCTGCATCCTCCAAGTAGTTGCTGAGCCATCAAGAAGCATCTCCATCTTCACTCCAGGTATTGTCTTCCCACTCAGCTATTTTCTTTTCTTTTTAAGAGAGAGAGAGAAAGAGAGAGAGAGAATTTTTTAATATTTATTTTTTAGTTTTAAGTGGACAAAACACCTTTATTTTATTTTTTTGTGGTGCTGAGGATCAAATTCAGTGCCCCCCGCATGCCAGGTGAGTGCATTACTGTTTGAGCCACATCCCCATCGCCAACAGCTATTTTCTTAATACCCATAGTTTCCAATGATATTCTGAAATTCCCCACCTGTTTGTAACATTGTCCACTTTTTCTGAAGGTCCTTTACAATATTCCTCACAGTTGTTCTTTTTTTTAATATTTCATTTTTTAGTTGTAGTTGGACACAATACCTTTATTTTATTTATTTATTCTTATGTGGTGCTGAGGATCAAACCAGGACCTCGCATGTGCTAGGCGAGCTCTCTATGGCTGAGCCACAACCCCAGTCCCCTCATGGTTTTTCTTAACACCCTCCCCGAATCCTTCCACCTTGGCCATCTATGCATTTCACCCCGTATTTTCTCCCTGGCCATGCAGCAGCCTGTTCTCAGGTAAAGGGTTATGATGGAGAGAAGCCAGGAATTTGCTGTAGCTTTAATGAGACTCAGTTCATGGAAACATTTCATCCTTTGACAGCAGGGCCATGGTACCCCTGCCAGAAGCCAGAATCTGAGGCTTCCACAGCAACTGGCTCCTATCTCCTGCTTCATGCTTCAGCAATCTCTGTGTACCCATGTCTCAGGAACAGTAACTTTTCCAGTTCTTAGTCCCTTTCCCCACTGGATAGCTACTGTCTTGTATACATTGCAGATCCCAGTGAGCTCACAGTCATTGTGTCTATACTCTTGCTTACCCAAGATGCCAGGAGGCCTGAGCCTCCCACTCACAGAACAGTGTTCCACCCTTGAAATCAGAGAGCAGAGAGAGTGGAAGTCCTTTGTTTCTCCTGGCCAGTTCTCTGACTGGAGCCTTATGGCCAACAAAATTAGAAGCTTGCTCTAAGCCCTACCAAAAATGTACTCCCCACTCCAGCTAAAAGACAAGGTCAGAGGCCTTGAACTAAGGTTTGACATACTCAGGGCTATGTCCTGGGACACACAGAGGTGTTAAGCTTCTGTTACACAAATGAGTAACACTCATTAATACAGTCACAAGAGAAACACTGCCCAAAGCAGCCACCATGACTCCAGCTGCTCCAGAGACAGGAGATCACTAATTCAGATCATGCCAGGCAACTTAGCAAGACCCATCTCAAAAATTAAAAATTTAAAAAAGAACTGGGGATGTAGCTCAGTGCAAAGTGCTAAAAAAATCATCATTATAAGATGCACTTATGTAAGTGCAGCTTTACAACTTACTCATTTAGTCATTTTTTTTTCCTGAAATTAAGAGAAGGAAATTCCCTTGAGGGCAGCCCAGATGTCCTCAGACTGGCTCACAGAGTTCTTTCTTAGAGGGACTAGTTGCACACAGTAGTGCAGGACAAGGAGATTGTCCAGCCAGTTGATGATCCTTACAGCTATGCACATTTGGCACAGGTTGACCAAATACTCCTGCCATTCAGAATGGAAAAAAGACCTAATGTGAGCTGTGAATGGCTTCTTCCAACCTGCCCTGTGGTCTGATGTCCCAAGAAGGATGGGATAGCTACTTGCATTCAGCAGAAGAAGCATGCTGCATGCCTATAACAAGTCCAAGACAGGAGACACAGGGTGGCAAGGGGGACAAATTCCCTGGCCCACATCCCAGTGCACCAAGACGTCACAAATCCTATCAGACTCCCAATGGGGTCATATTTACCCTCACCACACAGCTGAGGAAGTGAAGTCCTCTATTTCCAGCCAAGAAATAAGGCCTAGGATCTAAACCTGAACCAGGCAGTTGGGTGCTGGTGGACCTAAACACAAAGCAAACTGTTTTTTGTTTTTTTTTGAACCAAGATTGAGATTGAACCCAGGGACACTCTACCACTAAGCTACATCCCTAATCTTTTTATTATTTTGAGACATGGCCTCCCAAAATTGCTGGGACTGTCCTTGAACTTGTGATCCTCCTGCCTCAAACTCCTGAGTCACTGGGATTATAGATGTGTATCACTGTGCTCCACTCCAAAGTCACTTTTTAAAAAAACAAACACATGGTGTGTGTCCCACAGTCACAGAAATTGATACTTCTTTCTTCTTTCATACCCCTGCAAACCTATTTGTAGATTTCTTTACCACTGTTCCTCTTTCACAGAGGGTGAAGCAAATGCCTGGGTTTTTAAAATTTAGGAAACCCATAAGTGCTAAGAACTCAGAGAAGGCCACCTGCTGTTACCCAAGCTCAAACCAAACACAAGTAGAAGAGACCTTGATTCTCTGAGCACAGCAGCTCAGAAGAGGTCTCCCCTACCACATATAAGGCCATGGCTGACCCAAAAGGGACAATTTCCTTTCAGAGATACTGGCACATGCAGGACAGCATGGACAGCATCCCTGTGGGTTCTGCAGCTCTCCTAGGTGACATCTGAAGGCAGGCCTGGGCCCCAGTGCTAAGGCATGCTGAGTGTGTAGAGGAGCCCACCAGGAGCACTTGTGTCATGTTGTACTTTATATTATTCATTTAGTGTTTTTCAGATGGGATTCTACTAAGTTGCCCAGGCTGTCCATAGGCTCTTGGGCTCAAGCAACCCTCCTGCCCCAACTTCCCAAGTAGCTGGGATTACAGTGCTGCTATGGTGCCTGGTTCCATGAAGCTTTTTGAAGTCAGAGTATTCCGAAAATACCCGCAATGACATACATGCCAGGAAAGTGACAGGAACAGTGTTGACAAGACTATGGTTTTATTTTTCCCCAGTGTGTGCTCACCCTTTCTCTGACAAGCACTTATTTCTGTAATCAGATAAAACTCATGATAAATGGCTATGAAACATCTGACAATAAAACCCTAGGATACCTCTTATATGTGCCCAGGATGTGGTGGAGGTCGCTGTGTAGGACATCTGGAGAGCAGGTGCTGGGGCAGAGGATAGAGCACAGTGAGATCAGGTCATCCTACAATAAGCAGAGTCTGGCATTTTTCACCAGGAAGAGAAGGAACAGACCCATCCTCAGTCTTCTCCTCACAGTTCAGCCTTCAGACAGGGTGTCCCCACCCCTTCCTTCCAGAAATGGACTCATCTGCTTTTTCAAACACTCCCACAGGGGTTTCTTCACTTGATGCAAGGGGAAAAGAAGAGGCACAAGCCATGGAGTGAATACCCTGGAGGCTGGAGGACCCCTTGGGCAGGGGACCAAGGCCTTGAGGTAGGGGAGCAGTGGGGAAGGTCCCATTGTCCCCACTTCCCCCCTCCCCAGAATTCTGGGGTTCTGGGGCAGCAGGAGCACAATGATGCTCAGTCCTAATTCCTATAGTGAGGGGTGTCTGGGAGGCTTCTGAAAGCTAATGAGAGTTCAAGGTCAAACACCAAAATAGCTCTAGGTATGTTTCAAAGTCACAATGTGGATGAGGGGGCAATGATGGGCTCCCCCCTTTCTTTCAACTCTGCCCAGGCTCAGAAAGAATTCAAGTGCTTAAGAACTGCAGTGCTTGGAATAGGCTCACAGGTGCAATGAGGAGGGGGGATTCCCAAGAGGTCCTGCAGGAACAAAAGTGATGGAAAGGTCATCCTACCCCCTGCACCTGCCTCACTCAGTCATAGAATCTCCTTGCCTAAAATAGGTCAGGGGAACCTGCCTGCCCACACCAGAGCTACTGGTGATTGGGGGAAGCCTGATACCTCTTTCTCTCCGAGGCCCAGGCTGTGCTAGGGCTGTGCTTTCCCTTTGTAAATCATAGGCACTCAGACAACAGAATAAAACTGCTGGAACTGGATGAGGAAGTTCTTCAGGTTGATGGGATTCCAGGTCTTCAGGATGCTAAAGATGTGGCCCAGCATGATATATATTGCCATCTGCTTCCCCTTTACCAGCTCCTTTCTCATCAGTGAAGAGGTTCTGGATTTTCTGGAATGTTCCAGGAGGCTTCATATATCCTCATAATGATACCAGTCTATGGGTGATAGCAAGAAAAAGTCACAGTTAAGATATACAAACCCACCAGCCCCAGGCACCACCCCAGAAGACAGAAACAAAGGGGAGCAGCTGGGCACAGTGGTGCATATGTGTAATGCCAGTATCTAAGGAGGCTAAGGCAGGAGGATCACAAGTTCAAGGTCAGCCTCAATAACTTAGGGAGGGCCTGTCTAAAAAATAAACAGACAAAAACAGGAAATTGCAGTCAGAGGATGAAAGGAGGGAAGAAAAGTACAAGGACTCTGGTAAACTAAGGCAATCAGAACTCACTCCATCAGCTACCATGGCCATGACCCTGCAGACAGAAATCCCAGAAAACCCACAGTGATCAGCCTAAAACAAAGTCTGTGCTTAGCCATGCAGCTTAGCAAACCTGGAAACAGCTTTAAACATGACCACACACAGGTTAAACATTTTATAATAAAACTGCATGCCTCACAAGCAACTGAGCCCTGTCCTGATAAATGACTCCAGTGCATACTGGGAACAGCAACATCCAGTCCAAAGAGGACAGTGAAGATTACCCAGCAGACACAGAGTCACTAGCAGGTTCACAGTTCAGGGCAAGGGCTGAATTCATGGCTGCTCTGAGGGCCAGCTGCAAGAGACACAATTATAGACATAAAAAACCCAGTGATGTCAACTGTAAAAAATTAAGAGGGTCTAGTGGTTAGCCAAGCACCATGGTGCATGCCTGTACTTCAGGCAATTTAGGAGGCTGAAGCAGGAGGATCAAAAGTTTGAGGACAGCCTGAGAAACTGAGCAAAACCTGATTCAAAATTTTAAAATGAATAAAGAGAGTTGGGGATCTAGGTCAGTGGTAGAACACTTTTCTAGTATGCAAAAGGCCCCAGCACTGTAAAAAAACAAAAATACGTATAAAAATAAATAAATAAATAAATAAATAAATAAATAAATAAATAAATAAATAAAAGAATGAAAAAGAAGACAGAAAACTTATAAGGTGGTCAGAGGCACCTGAGCACCTGATACATGCCTATAATCCCAGCAACTCCAGAGGCTAAGGTAGGATTGCAAGTTTCAGGCCTGCCTCACCAACTTAGGAGGACCTAAGGTACTTAGAGAGATCCTATATCAAAACAAAAAAATATATATAAAGGGCTATAGATGCAGCTTAGTGGTAAAGGATCCCTGGGTTTAATCCCTAGGACCAAAAAATCCCTATGAGTATAAAGACACATACAAGTAGCAGTGAAATAAGTAAGACAAATGCTGAGTAAGACTCCTGAGGCCCAAAGCAGGCACTATGCATACTGCTGTCCCATTGGCTGGCCCTGCACCAAAGCTCTACCCTGTCCCTGCCAGGTGACATTTGGCCAGGGTTCATATGCTGATTCTGCTATGGCCTCCTCTGGAGCTTTTCCTGACCGGACTCAAGCCTCTCACTTTATGGCACTTGTCAGAGCAGAAACTACATCTTTCTTGTGGAATTATCTGATGAAGTCCAGTTTCGCCTCAAAGCTGCATTCCTCGAAGTACACTATTCAGTTATTAAAAATTACATGCATAACCAGGTATCCTGTTGCACCTGTAGCCATTGAAGAGTATGAGGCAGGAGGACCCCTGGAACCCAGGTGCTTGAGATCAGCCCAGAAAACATATTTTTAAAATCCTGGGTCCCAGAGGGAGCTCAAGACAGGGCTGGGTGCCCAGGAAGGCCAGGACAGCCAGTATCTGCAGAAAGGGTCACAGAGAAAGAACTGCCAGATGACCTGAAGAGGTGCAGAGGGTTCTTTCCAAGGATTCAGCAGGTAAATGTGGAAGCCACCCAAGTGCCACCAGCAAAACATGACAAGGACAAATAGCAGAGGCCGAGAGGGAGGTTCTCGATACCCTGTCCTAATTCTGGTCACCACCTGGCAGCCTCTAGGAAGGCCAGCCAGCAGCTCCCTCTTCCCTGCTTTGTCCCAGAGTCTTCCCAGTACCCAGTTCCACTCTGCCCACAGGACCTGCCCTTCCTCTGGCTTCATCCACTCTGCTTTCCATTTCCTCTCTCACCTAAGTTAAACCACAGAAGGGGCAGCACACAGCAGAGGACTCATGCAGACCAGGCAGTCTACTCTGCAGAGCAGCACCCAGGCCAGGACACAGGTGCCACAGGAGAGGCCCTTTACCACTGGAATACAGTAGGGAGGACTTGACACACAGGCAGCAGTTCACATGCTCACCTGCCTTCTGGTGCTGCTTGACGTACTCATACACCACTGTGCAATTGGAGCCATGGCCATGCTGAAGGACATACTTATAAGGGATGACTCTATCCAGGCTCTGCCTGGGAATGACAACACTGTCCTTGACAAGGGACCCATTCTCATATAAGTCCCTGCAAACCAACAGACATCACCAGTAATCGAGAAGTCTTAACTCAGAAGATTTAGGTCACAAACCAAAAAAAAACAGAGCCAAAGCTATAACGGACACTAACCAAGATGGCATGTCTAGAATAGGACTTTGTTTCCAGTTAGGACAGAAAAAAGAGCCATGGAAAAATGAGACTAAGAAATGAATGCTGGGAGTGTCAAACACATGCTAATCGAGGTCGCAGGGTCATCATGGGGACTCACTGATCACCCCTAACACATGCTTGGGGGGACTGGGACCCCAGGACTCACTCAATATAGTACATCTCACAAGCGTCACTCCACCCAGGCTTTATGAGCTCTTCTCCTCCTGTGATGAACACAGTGTGGATCTTGGCGTCAAAGGCGACATGCTTGGAGATTATGGCATGGAAGTGCATGATGACACCATCCTTTGGGTTCAGCCAGCTGGAAGAGGGAAGGGAGCACTATGGCAGCTGACCACTGCTGACCTGGCCCACCTCTTCCATTCTCTACTGGTCATTTTCACATCTGGCTAGTGCCAACCATGAGTGGCCAAGAAGAAGAGAGGAGCATGTGGGACCCTAGTCTGGCCAGCCTGCCTCCCCAATAAACCTCCTCTGCTGAAAACGTCACAGGGGCTTTCAACAGGTGCAGCTGGCATCACTGTACCTTGGGCCTGGGCAGGTACCTCACAGGAAAAGTCTGCATGCTGGCCTTCTGTTTTTTTTTCTTTGGGCTCTGAGCTGTTTTTACCTGATTTTTTCCACAAGCAACCAACCTGTCCTTGGTCTCAGCTTTCTGAAATAAGAAACCAAACCCCAACCCAAAAGGCTGCCCCTCAGCCAGGCATCTTATAGCAGCCTGGGTGGACTGTCCAGTTCTTCCAGGCCAATCCAAACACCTCTGAGGACCCTCTCCAACGTTGCCAGGCCTTTCCTCCCTCATTCCCTCCTAGGGACTCTAGTTCCTTTTGCTGAGAATAGGCCAGCACAAATCACCACAGGGTCTTGGCATGCCCATCCTTGTGTCTGAACATGTTCCAAGGGACCCCAAAGCTCACCCTTCACTCCTTCTAGCCTCTGTCCCCCCAGCAGAAAACCTGTACCTGGCAGTGTTCCTTGGAGACAAGGGGACTTGCCAGCAGCTCATTTGCCGACTGAGCCTTATCTTTCATTTCTTTTCCAGCCCTGTTAAATGGATTATCTGGCTCAACTATAGCATCAAATCCCTGAAGAAAATAAAGATCTCAGACTCCCTGAGCCTCAGAGACAAATGGAAGGGCTTCTCTGTCCCAAAGGGCTTAAGATCAGCATCAGCCTTAAACTCAGAGTGGGGTCTACAGTCCCTTCCTGCCACCTGCAGGGAGCAAGTCTCATTTGCCCTCCCAGATGGGGAAATCAATCTCTCACCCACAGATCTCACCAAAGGTGTGTCCTCCATACCACTCCCTGATATTCACCTCAGAGATTGGGACCTCCTTGTGCTGCCTGGCCCTCTGTGCTTCTTTCTGAGACTCAGAGTCCCCTTTGGATTCAGGCAGATGGGGCCCCTAGGCAACATCTTCAGCCTTAGGCTGGTCTTTGCAGGTAGATGTTGGCAGGCTAGACACTTTCAGGGAGAGGCCTCTGTCCCCAGAGGGTGTGGAGATCTTTTCCTTCCATGTGGTCCTGAAGCACTGGGCTACCTTGAGCCTCCACTCCTGTGGCTGCTCCCTTGCCCTGGACAGCTGGACCAGTCTGCTGGGCTTGGCTTTGGGCCAGGGCTGTGTCCTTGGAACAAGGATATGGAGGCAAATTTGAATTCTGGGGAATGGAAGGTGATGGGGCCAAGGAACCTGATTATAAGGAAGCAGAAGTGTCCTGGTTTTTCCTCCTTTTCTTCCTTTTGCACTAAAAAGAACAAAGATACCAATCTTATTTCTTAGGATTACTTAGCCTGCCCCACATTTCTTCAATTTCTTAAGTACAGCAAGCTTAGCTCTTCATAACGACTTACATCTGTCACCTATGCAACTTCTTTATCATGGGCAGAACTGAATTAAGAAACCAGGGAGGGTGGGTTGTTGGTTACCCAAGAAGCAAGAGGCATGGCAGAGAGCCTCTTGTATAGTGGTTGGAGATGTCACTGTGAAATCACTCTTGGACACTACAACATTCATGGGCTGCCCATGTGACACTCTTCATCATATGTGTCACAAGCAGAAAAATGAGAATAAAGGAGAGTAGAAGACTGAAGTGTGCAGAGGAGCAGAGAGGCTGCTTCTGTTCCCTGGAAGGCTTGGGAAGCTCCCAGGCAAGGCTCCAGCCTTGGGAAGAGGAACACTGCCTGTGAGGAGCAGGCCACTGGGACACTGGTACCAAGGGCTGGAATGGTCTAGAGGAGGTGCCGATGGGCCACCAAAGGCAAGTGGTTTGTACATCCTGAGTCCTGGCTGAATGTGGTGAGGCCCTTCCACTTAGACAGTTGGGGGTGAACCTGTACATGCCCCTGCATCCCCAATCCTGAAGCTAAGCAGTCAGGAGAAGGGAAGAACTTGAGTACATCTGTGCCTGGGGTGTCCAGCCTCCTTCTGATTTAGTCTGCAGCTTCTCCAAAAATCCTAGCTGACCTTATTGCAGAGCTGTCCAGATGCCTGCAAGAGCCCCTCAGGCATCCAGAGGGCTCCTAGCCTGATTGGGAGTTACTGCCCACTGTGTAAAGTAGAAAGGATTTAAGATATTTTCTCCTTTTATGGTGCTGAGAATGGGACCCAGGACCTCACACAATAAAGGAGATTTAAAGACAGAAACTTCTCCATGTCCCAAGGGCCACCAAATCACCCAAGACATTGTTAACATGTGGAGTGTCTTGGCAGTTTAGGTGCGCCCTAAAGTCCTCATTTCCATAAGCTCCCTGAAGGCCAGTGCCACCAGCCCAGGCTCAGTCATGAGCACAAGATATTTTAGCAATTGGTGGTCCCCTCCATGACACATCAGGGCCATCTGGAAGCCTGAGACTGACTGAAAAACCTGGGGTCTTCTAAGCTTAATGGTCTCTATCAGTATCCTGGTGGTTCCAAGAAGTTGCTGAAACTACCACATCAGACCAGCACAGACTCCAGAAGGGACACACTTCCTCAGCCCTTCCCAGAGTCCCTGAAATGTCAGCCCTTAACCCAAGTGGTGCTGCCTCCATACTGAGCCACTAAGTGACATGGGCCTCTTTGTGACCCATGGACCACGAGGTCATGAGGGCACAATAGGGCTCTGTCCCAAGACACTGGAAGCATGATGGAGGCAGGCTAAGACACATCATGAGACATGTCAAGGACAAATCCAGCAAGGAGGGCACAGTGGTAGGTCAGATGCCACCCTGACTCAGAGGCTTCCTAGCCTGGGGCTGAGTCTGAAAGATACAGAAGCTCTAACCCAGCCTGCTCTCCTTCACCAGGACTCCCAGGTCTTTGTGCATAAAAATGAGGCCTTCCTCCCAATCAATAGATCTGGATGTGAGTGGGGCCTGGACACAGGCAGTGAATCCGGCAGCGACTCCGGCAGCACCTGAGTGCAGAACAACTGAACCAGAGCACCTCAAAGTGGAACACAGTAGGACACAGGCACATGGGAGATGGGAGCCAGGGTGAGTAAGGACAGGTGAGCTTCAAAAAGGCACTCCACCTGCTCAGAAAATACCTGCTGTAGGCCCCTGCCTTTGGACAAGTGGAGCATCAAGGCTGAGGTGACAGAGCAGGACATGGGCAGGAGGCCAAGGTCTATACAGAAGCACAGAGAAGCCAAGTCCCATGGCATGGTTCATTCAAGGAATGGAGAGACTTCAACATCAACAAGGGGGTGCAGCATCAGGGATAGTGACAGGCCAGCAACACAGACAGGGAAGGTCAGTCCTCATGCAAGTGGGCAGTGGGACATGAACACCAAGGGCAGGTGGGCAGTGAAGTTGCCTATGGAGGCCCAAGTGGAAGAGGCTGACAGGTGAGTGCTGTGTGTTCCCCAAGTCTCCAAGGCCAGCTGACTCCTTCCTGTAGCAGGTAAGGGCTATGAGGAGGTTACAGAGAAGACATTGATGCTCTCACCTGCCAGGTGCTTGGTACATCCTTTTAGCAACCTGGCATCACCAGAGCCTTACTGTGGGAAGGCCTCCTGGTAGAGCCACAGTGACATGCACTGACAGCACTGACACACTTGCCCAGATCAGCTTCCTTGTTTGTACAGACAGCGTGACAGGTGTTGTGTGTGGGAAAGGCTTCCATCAACAGGAGCTGTGGCTTTAAGAAGCAGTGAGAACCACTGGTGGCACATGCCTATAATCCCAGTGGCTCAGGATGCTGAGGCAGGAGGATTACAAGTTTATGGTCAGCCTTAGCAATTTAGAAAGACCCTCAGCAACTTACAGAGAACCTATCTCAAAACAAAACATAAAGCTGGGGTTATTGCTCAATTGTAGAGTGCTTACCTTACATGTAGGCATTGAATTCAATCCTCATCACCACATATATAAATATATAAGATAAAGTATTATGTTCATCTACAACTAAAAGAAAAAAATATTAGAAATAAAATATAAAAAGGGGTGGGATGAGGCTTAGAGGTAAATGTGCTTCTGGGTTCAATCCTTGGTATAAAAAAATGAACATAAAATTTTTTAAAAAGCAATGAGCTATCCCCTAAGTAAAGATAAGCCCGCTGGCAAAGGGGTTGGTCAGGGAGCCAAGGGACAGGATGCTGCACCAACCCTCTTGCAGGTACCAGGGCCGCTGTGCTGTGCTGAGCCCTGGAGAGCATCCAATTACCCTGGACCTTCAGCCGCCTCCACCCACAGACTGCAGCACAGCCACATCCAGCCTCACCACACACCACACTGGCCAGGTGAACCTGGTGGCTTACTAAGCCATCATGTGCCCTAGTTTCCCCATCTCTTAAGTGGGACAGATGTCCCTACATCACAGGGTCACCATGAAAATGACCCAGAGGGACAAAGAATGTCTAGAGTCATGGAAAGCTGTCTGGTTTAGCAGGGAACTGAGGCTGTGTCATGCAGCAGGCTGCCCCTTTCCAATACAAGTACAGACCAAATCCCTGTCATCATGCACAGAGAGTCTTCAGGGCCACCTACTGACAGTGCAAGGTGGATGCAGGTGAGTGCTGGATCTTTGGGGTAAGTGCCCTGCCCCCTCTCTTGTCCTGGGAAAGGTCCCTGCAGCACCTTCTTCTCACATTGCACCCTGCAAGCCTAGTGCAATCAGCTCTGCTTCAGCTCTGGGATCAGCCCTTGTGGGCTCCTTCAACCACTGATTTTTCACCTCACAGCACAGCAGGTTGGGGGTCATGCTGGACAGCCTGTCTGAGCCAATGAGGTTTTGGGGGAAAGCTTTCCCTCTGTTCTGGGAGAGCACGATTGCACCATTTGTCCCCTGGATGAAGCAGTGAGGCATTGGCTGTGGATTCCATTATGTGACAAAGGGGTGGAATGGTCCAGAGCATGAAAGGTAGTGACCAGGAGGGTACAGAGGTAGGCAGGCAGGTAGAGCTGCACCTGGACATTAGGGATGCCATCTGGGTGCCTAGATTGAGCCTCACCTACAGCCTCAGAATTTATTGGTGATGTGAGCAATAAATTCCACTTAACCAGTTTGAATTGCATTTTGGTAATTGTAACCAAAATATTTCTAATGATTCAAATAATAAAACCTAATATTAGGTTGTTTTCTTCTCATAGAAGTGAAAACTAAGTCCAGATAACCAATATTCCAACTATCAGGATGAAATGGATGCCAGGGTCTTGTAGATACCTGCAGGTCATTGCATGGCACAGAGGACCCTCCAGGTCTATCAGTACACACAACCTGCCTCAACCTTAGAACAGCTGCCAGCTTCCCCCTAGGAGGAGAGCAGTCATCAGGGAGGCACTTACAGCAGACCCTTAAGAGGCCAGGCACCCTAAGGTGGGGGTTGCAGGTGCCCTGAGGAGGGCCTGGTTGTACCCTCTATGACACATTGGGCTGAAGACCACAGGAAATGCAGGGGTGGCCCAGGAAAATCCCTCGGAGGGACCCCAGCCAGTTTCTGGAAGACAACTGCCAGGGCAAGGGTGATGTCCAGTGATTACCCCCCTGTGGACCCAGACCCCCTTGGCCATACCTGGGCAGCAGCAAGCCACCCCTTTCCAATACAAGCATAGCCCAAATCCCTGATGGACAGAACTGCAGTGCCTCAGGTGGTCCAAAATCCTCTGTTAGTCACTACTTATCTCCTCTACAAACTGCCTTCTGCTCTTCCAGAAATAGGCTTGTGTCTTTCTGAGTATTAAGGGTGCATCACAGTGGCTTCCACTACCACTAGGTGTCACTGAGTGGGACCCGAAGACTTGTATTTATAAAGGCACAGCAGTACATCAGGGAAGCTTTTTTTTTTTTTTTTTTTTGGAAGAGGCTTTTAATCACATAATTTGATACATAGAGCATTCACCAATATTTTCTAGAACTCTGGGAGAACTGTCTTACATTAAATTTTTTAATCTGTCTGGTGTGTCCCTCACATCAAGGCTTATGTCCCAATACTTTTTAATGTTATTTTTCCTTTCTTTCTTTCTTTTTTTTTCTTTTGAGACAGGGTCTCACAAAGTTTCTGAGATTCACCTTGAACTTTGGATCCTTCCTCCTCAGCCTCCTGGTCACTGGAATTACAGGTATGTACTACCATGCATAGTTACAGTTTTCTTGGCTATTCTTGCTCACTTTTTTCCTTCCAAAAAGATTCTTCAACTTACTAAATGAATGTTTATAAAGACCCTTGTCCTGCTGAGTGCTGCAGCATTTTTAATTACCATGCTCTGAGTGTCTCAGTGGTGACTCCTACTTGAAGGTTCACCCAGCTTTCAGTATCCCCCAAGGTCCCTGATTGGGTGGCTTTCCCTGATGAGGAAGGGGTGACTCAAGGGAAAGGATGCAACCATACATCTTTCTCTCTCTCCCTCCCCCCCACTCTCTCTCTCTCTCTCTCTCTCTCTCTCTCTCTCTCTCACACACACACACACACACACACACACGCACACACACACACACACACACACATACACACACCACTGATTGAGCATGTAGGAGACTAACAAAGCCCTCCTACATAGATGGCCCTCTTGTTAAAATGACAAATTCTCCAGATGGCTAGAATGCAAACTTGAATTTTTTGCCAAAAGAGAGCAGCAGGGTCTAATGCTGATCATATTGGAAACCAAAGGAAAAAAGGAAAAATAAAAGACATAATTAAGTCCTTTGGGTTGAACTTAGCCAACAAAATAAAAGAAATACAGACCTTTCCCATAAGGTCAGTGATCAAAAGCAGATATTTGCAAGAACTTACCTCTAGAAGGAGAAAGGAAAAGTCCCATTTTCTGCCCCTTGGGGGCATTTTATCCAAAAGGAGAAAAATCCCACACACTTTTCAGGAAGTCATAGGATGTTCATGCATAGACACATGTTCATATTTTTTTCCAATTCAGGTTATTTATATTAAAAAAAAATCTGAACAATCACTCTGCTGATGACTGCTCATTCTTTAAGTGATTCCACTTGCCAAACTACTTCACTTTTTTTGTTGTTGTTTTCCATCTAAGTGCATGTGTTTGTTTTCTCCTAAATTAATATGCTTGCTGGTAAACTGGTCTCTAACAGTGAAGTCATTTCTCATGTGCAGGAACCACTGACAGCCAGCTCCTAAGTGCAGTCCTGCTGTGAATTTGACCTGACTTGCCATCACTGGAACACAAAGACACAAAAAGCCACCCTGTGGCTGCCTGAGGTGGGGTGCGGCAGAGTCCACAGAAGGTTCTTCTTTTTCTTTGGCTACCTAACATCTCCCCCCATTACTCCACATTGGTTGCCAAACTGGGCTTCACCCCTTCCTGCTGCTACAATTACCTTTGGAGAGTGGGGTGTTGATTGAAAAAATAAGTAAAACAGTGCCAACAAATGCTCTGGGAGACTGGGATCAGTGTTTGATGATAAAACATCAGGAACCCTGCACGCTGTTGTCTTTTATGATTTTCCACCCACACACAAGCAAATATGGGTATGGATGGAAAAAGAAGAGCTACCGGGAGCTTCAAGATGCAGCACAGTGAAGATGGGTTGTGGCTAGGTGTTTTTACCTCCACTAGTCTGTGAATTATATTTCTTCTTCTTCTTCTTTTAAGTTGTAGATGGACACAATATCTTTGTTTTATTTATTTGTTTTTATATGTGGTTCTGAGGATTGAACCCAGTGTCTCACATATGTGAGGCTAGTGCTCTACAACTGAGCTACAACCCCAGCCCTATCTGTTTCTTCTTTAAAAAAAAATCATTTAAGTATAATTTATATAGAGTAAACTCAACATATTTAAAGTGTCCTTTGTTGATTTTTGACATATGCTGAGAAATCATCACTGCTATAATTACAAACATTTCTCATTACAAAATGGGTTTCTTTGTAGATATGGCCAATTTTTATCGTTAACTTGGAAGGTTTCTTGGTTTTGAGGGGATTTGACTCACTCAGAAGCCCAGGGTTTAACACAGGGTCTCTGATAGGATTTAAGAAACTCACAGTGCTACACCCCCCAGTGCACCTATTCCTGGGGAGGTGGGGCTGTAGGGAGAATGCTCTGATCAACAAGGCTCAGGACTTCTATTTTTACTCATACTTGTCCTGGGGCACATACTCATTTCAAAAAAAAGACAGTGAATCTTTCCTCCATTTGTTTATAATGAATGAGTCATGCTGGAAATCAGGCATTTTTTTGTTGTTGTTGTTCTCCCATGTTATGGTTAGGCAAGAAATCCGGGGCAGAGACATCCCAGTCAAAGCATAGTCATCTTTAAAGTGTCCGGTGACTCCAGCCTAAACTGTTTAGGACTCATGATTCAATGGGGACCCCTACTGGTGAGACCAGGAGGTCCCATTCTGAGGAGCTATGGTCTGCCTTTCCCACACCTCAAGGGCAAATGAAGGTGACTTGCAGTTGTACAAGAGGAACAGGAGGCTGCAGCTGAGATCCTTGCACCTGCATCCTGTCAGCCCCACCTGCAAGGGGGGGTGAGTTCAAAGTGTGGGTCACAAACTTCAACCTAGGCCCACACTGGAGCAATTAACTACATTACTGCTTCAGGATGAACCTTCCTCCATCTGCAGACCACCCCTAGGGTGCAGCTCTCCAGGCTTCAAGATAACAGCCTTCAAATCTGTGAATTGTAAAGCCCCAGGTTTAAAAAGTAAAGTTGCATTATTATTTTTTTTAGCCAATGCCTTCTTGGCCCACTTCAGATTCCTATATACAAGTCCTAATGGGAGCGCAGGGGTGGGGGTGGTTGTGGGGTGCAGGGGTGTTGTCTCAGCTGGAATTAACGCCAGAATCAAGTCAGCATAATAGATTTATCAGTTGTTTCAATGCATTGAAGCAAAATGCTTTCTTCTGAGAATCAATCTGCCCCAGTTACAGTAAGCATAGCACAATCAAAATAAAAATCCTTACCAAGTCTTGGGATTGGCTGGGGAGAGCCATTGAACCTCAGCTTGCTATAGGTACCATTAGCCAGCACAGGGTTTGCTGAAACGGATGCTTTAAATAATAATAAAGCTGTAAACCTGGTTTACAAACAGAGAGATTCTAGGCCTTTCCCCAGCCAGTGTACATACAGGCAGCTGCCATGGCCAAACAGCACCACTCCTTTGTTAAAATTGAAGGCTTCGAGAGCCGCCCCACGTGCCTACAAGGTAGGAGGACCTGTGACCCACCGGCAGAATTGGCCCAGCAACCCGTGGAGGGGCAGAGCCACCCCCCATGCCTACAAGGTAGGTGGACCTGTGAACCACTGGCAGAACAGGCCCAGTGGCCCGCCATCGCCCCAGTTGGGGGAGGGGCAGAGCCGCCACCAGCGCCTGCTAGGTAGACAGACCTGCAACCGACAGACAGAACAGGCTCAGCAGCTGCGCAGGGGCAGAGCCACTGCCGGCGCCTGCAAGGTAGCCAGACCTGCAACCCACCGGCAGAACAGGCCCAGCGGCCTGTAGAGGGGCAGAGCCGCCGCCCACGCCTGCAAGGTAGGCGAACCTGCTACCACCGAAAGAATAGGCCCAGCAGCCTGCCGGTGTGGTAGGCACATTGCCCCAATTAGAGGAGAGGCAGAGCCACCGCCCGTGCCTGTGAGGGAGACTTTGCAAACATACAAGAGCAATATAAATATATAGGGGGGAAAAATCAATAACACAACAGTTTCACGAAGCAGAAAGAAACACGAACAGTATGAAAAGAAAAGAAAAGAAAGAACCACAAGCAATGCAGGTAAACTCAAATTTAGAAGAGGTAATAGCTGCAGCAGATGGAATGTCAGAGAAAAAATTCAGGATATACATGCTTCAGATGATCTGGAGTCTCAAGGAAGACATTAGACGGCAAAATCAGACAATGAAAGACCACTTCGACCACTTCAAAAATGAATTACAAAAACAAATCCCAGAAGCAAAAGATCAATTATACAGGGAGATAGAGGTTATAAAAAACAAACAAACAGAAATCCTAGAAATGCAGGAAGCAATAAACCAACTTAAAAACTCCATTGAGAATACTACCTGCAGAGTAGCACACTTAGAAGATAGAACATCAGACAATGAAGACAAAGTATTTCAACTTGAAAAGAACATAGACAGCTCAGCAAGACTGTTAAGAAACCATGAGCAGAACATCCAAGAAATATGAGATAACATAAAGAGACCAAACTAAAGAGTCACTGGGATACAGAAAGGTATAGAGGTCCAAACCAAAGGAATGAGCAATCTATTCAATGAAATAATAAGAGAAAACTTCCCAGACTTCAAGAATGAGACAGAATCCCAAATCCTAGAAGCCTAAAGGACGCCGAATGTGCAAAATCATAAGAGATCCACACATAGACACATTATAATGAAGATGCCCAACATACAGAATAAGGAGAGAATTTTAAAAGCTACATGAGAAAGAACAACAGGGGGATCTAACATGGCGGCGGGCAGAGAAGCTGCACTTTTAATGCACCCACAGTGACGGGGTCATAAAGTCGCAAGGATAACTCTTGGATTCAACCAACGGAGATTCTCCTAACAAAATTCCACTGAAGAGAGACCCCCCGGGAGCTACTAGGATTTTTATGAAGCATCTGTGTGACCCGGACGAGGTTGACCTTGCCACGAGACGCAGAGTTCCAGATCCACCAGCCACAGTCCGCACACCGCGGGCGCAGCTGCAGAACCCTCCACCCGCCCGCAGCCAAAGTGACTGGGTCCTGCTAGACGCCGAGACACAGCTCGGCAGGAAGAAGTCTTTAGCCAAGCCTCCACGAGCCAGGAGCTGAGGAGAACCAGGCCGGGCCAGTCCCACCCCTCCCCTCGGACACTCCGGCAAGGAGCCTGGGGCCCGCCATAGCAGAGAGGTGACCTCATCGGAGTTCGGCTGGCGGAATTCCTTCCCAGCAGAATCCATTTTAGCAGGTGCATGACTCCCCATACTGATACAAGCATCCAGAAAAGTTCATTGACTTCTCAGGGGTCGTGTCCGTAGGGAAGCAGAGGGGATTCCAGCCCCCCCAGCCCCCCATATCACCAGCGGTGACCCTCAAGGTCTTAGCCTCCAGTTTACCACAGCACTGGGGCTTAAAAGGGACACGCAGTGGGGCTGCAAGTGTAACTAGATCTCTGGGGAATCACTTCTGGGGAACAGGACCTGGCTGGCAGGCTGACAGGAGGAAGGGGGTTAAGGGCTGGAGAAGTGAAAAGGCTCTGGACTGACAAGTCTGAGAGACTCCCAGGAGACGTCTTACAGAGATAGCTCTCGGCAGGTAGAGAGCAGATGCTCCACTTGGAGGGCACAGCTCCGCCTACTGGAAGAGAAGAAGGTGGATCTCTAAGACTATAATTTTTTTTTCTTTCTTTTTTTGTTGTTGATGCTGTTGTCTATATTTTTTTCTTTTTCGCTCCTTCTTCTCTCCCTGTTCCTTTCTCCCCTTTTCCTTCTCTCTTTCTATCCTATTTCAAGTTTTATTGTTCTTTTCATTCCCCTCTAATCTATCTCTCCCTCTATCCTTTTTTTCTTTTTAACAGCACCTTCATTCCCCTACCCCCCAACTCTCATCCCAAGCATTACATCTTCCATTGCGTGTAATTGTCTAAATGCAAATAGGTGAATATCTCGAGGCTGTCTATAAGAATCCTAAATACCTAGCTACTACCAACACCCTGATCCAATTGCCTGGTAGTATCCACCTTCAGTGGAGCAATCTTCTAAAGTAGTCAAGACATACTAACCATCGTACCACCAGAGCACCTAACCTAAACATATAGTCCTAAGAACAAACAGCAAATCATTATATACATACAGAACCTAGAATCCTTATATGAATTGAATGAATCAGCTTTAAAGTACAACAAAGCCCAACATTTCTAGGCATAATCTCCTACCACAAAAGAGAGACAACAGAGATATACAAAGCCAAAACAAATGTACAGGAGAAAGCAGTTACAAAGCAGTCAAACAGAGCTGGAAAGCAACGCGAACAATATGAAAAAACAAGGGAAAGAAGGGTTACACACAATGCAGGACAACCTAAATATACAGGAGGACCTAGAAGAATCAGAAACATGGACAGGGAAAGAAATCAAGGCATACGTAATTCAGATGGAATGGAATATTAGAGAAGACATGAGACAACAAATCCAAGCACTGAAAGTATATTTTGAAGAGAAACTAACCACACAAATTCAATCCTCAAAGAATGAGCTTTACCAGGAGATAGAGGTGTTAAAAAAAATCAAGCTGTAATCATAGAAATGCAAGAAACCATAAATCAGATTGAAAGCGCTAATGAGAATATTACAAACAGACTAGATCAAGTAGAAGTCAGAACATCAGATAATGAAGACAAAGTTTATCAACTTGAAAAGAATATAGTCAACACAGAAAAGATGCTGAAATCTCACGAGCAATCTATCCAAGAGATATGGGATCTCATCAAAAGACCAAATTTGAGAGTCATTGGGATAGAAGAAGGCACAGAGATTCAGTCCAAAGGAATGGATAGCTTACTAAATGAGATAATACTAGAAAACTTCCCAGAGATGAAAGATGGAATGGATTGCCAAATCCTGGAAGCTTACAGGACCCCAAACATCCAAAACCATAATAGACCAACTCCAAGACACATAATTATGAAGATAGGTAACATACAGGACAAGGAGAGAATACTAAAAGCTATGAGAGAAAGGAGGCAGATTACATTTAGGGGTAAACCAATTAGGTTAACGACTGATTTTTCATCACAGACTTTGAAAGCGAGAAGATCCTGGAACAACATATTTCAAACACTGAAAAATAATGGATTCCAACCAAGAAAACTGTATCCAGAAAAACTAAGCTTCAGATTTGACAATGAAATTAAAATATTTCATGATAAACAAAAGCTAAAAGAATTCGCAGCCAGAAAACCAGCACTGCAAAGCATGTTGAGCAAAATATTACAAGAAGAGGAATTGAAAAATAGCTCCCCAAACTAACAGTGGGAGGTATCTCAGTAAAGGGGGAGAAAAATAACCAAAGAGGGAAAACTAGCCAATCTAAAATAAATAAGTAAATAAACATGACTGGAAGTACAAATCATATTTCAATTGTAACCTTAAATGTTAATGGCTTAAATTCACCAATCAAGAGACATAGGCTAGTAACCTGGATTAAAAAAAAACAAATCCAACAATATGCTGCCTTCAGGAGACTCATATGATAAAAAAAGACATTCACAGACTGAAGGTGAAAAGTTGGGAAAAATCATACCACTCACATGGCCCTCAGAAGCAAGCAGGAGTGGCCATTCTCATATCAAATAAAGTCAACTTCAAACCTAAGGTAATCAAAAGGGATAAATAAGGACACTATATACTGTTAAAAGGAACCATCCACCATCAAGACATAACAATTATCAATTTGTAAGCACCAAACAATGGTGCTGCAACGTTCATAAAACAAACTCTCACCAAGATCAAGAGTCAAATGGACCACAACACAATAATTATGGGGGACTTCAACACACCACTCTCGCCATTGGACAGATCCTCTAGACAAAAGCTGAACAAAGAAACTATAAAACTCAATAATGCAATCAATAACCTAGACTTAACGGACATATATAGAATATATCAACCATCATCAAGTAGATACACATACTTCTCAGCAGCACATGAATCCTACTCAAAGATTGACAACATGTTATGCCATAGGGCGACTCTCAGTAAATATAAAGGTGTGGAGATAATACCATGCACCATATTTGACCATAATGGAATGAAACTGGAAATTAATGATAAAAGAAAAAAGAAAAAATCCTGCATCACCTGGAAAATGAACAATATGTTACTGAATAATCAATGGGTTACAGAAGATATAAAGGAGAAAATTAAAAAAAATTCCTAGAGATAAACAACAATACAGACACAACATACCGGAATCTATGGGACACAATGAAAGCAGTTTTAAGAGGGAAATTCATTTCTTGGAGTTCATTCCTCAAATAAAGAAAAAAACAACAAATAAATGAACTCACACTACATCTTAAAACCTTAGAAAAGGAAGAGCAAAACAACAGCAAATATAGCAGAAGAAAAGAAATAATTAAAATCAGAGCGGAAATCAACGAAATTGAAACAACAAAAAAAAAAAAAATTGAAAAAATTGATAAATCTAAAAGTTGGTTCTTTGAAAAAATAAATAAGATCGACAGACCCTTAGCCATGCTGACGAAGAGAAGAAGAGAGAGAATGCAAATTACTAACATACGGGATGAAAAAGGCAATATCACAACAGACACTACAGAAATACAGAAGATAATTAAAAAGTATTTTGAAACCCTATATTCCAATAAAATAGAAGATAGTGAAGATATCAATAAATTTCTTAAGTCATATGATTTGCCCATATTGAGTCAGAAAGACACACACAATTTAAACAGACCAATAACAAAAGAAGAAATTGAAGAGGCCATCAAAAGACTACCAACTAAGAAAAGCCCGGGACCGGATGTTTCTTCTGCAGAGTTTTACAAAACCTTCAAAGAAGAATTAATACCAATACTTTTCAAGCTATTTCAAGAAATAGAAAAAGAAGGAGCTCTTCCAAATTCATTCTATGAGGCCAACATAACCCTGATCCCAAAACCAGACAAAGACACTTCAAAGAAAGAAAACTATAGACCAATATCTCTAATGAACTTAGATGCAAAAATTCTCAATAAAATCCTGGCAAATCAAATGCAAAAGCATATCAAAAAAATTGTGCACCATGATCAAGTAGGATTCATCCCTGGGATGCAAGGCTGGTTCAATATACGGAAATCAATAAATGTTATTCACCACATCAATAGACTTAAGGATAAGAACCATATGATCATCTCGATAGATGCAGAAAAAGCATTTGACAAAGTACAGCATCCCTTTATGTTCAAAACACTAGAAAAACTAGGGGGAACAGGAACTTACCTCAACATTGTAAAAGCTATATATGCTAAGCCTCAGGCTAGCATCATTCTAAATGGAGAAAAACTGAAGGCATTCCCTCTAAAAACTGGATCTAGATAGGGATGCCCTTTCTCACCACTTATATTCAATTTTGTTCTTGAAATACTAGCCAGAGCAATTAGACAGACAAAAGAAATTAAAGGCATAAAAATAGGAAAAGAAGAACTTAAATTATCGCTACTTGTGGATGACATGATAATATACTTAACAGACACAAAAGGGTCTACAAAGAAACTGCTAGAGTTAATAAATGAATTCAGCAAAGTGGCCAGATATAAAATCAACATGCATAAATCAAAGGCATTCCTGTTTATCAGCAACAAAACTTCTGAAATGGAAATGAGGAAAACCATTCCATTTACAATATCCTCAAGAAAAATAAAATACTTGGGAATCAACCTAACAAAAGAGGTGAAAGATTTATACAATGAAAACTACAGAACCCTAAAAGAGAGATAGAAGAAGTTCTTAGAAGATGGAAAAATGTACCCTGTTCATGGATAGGCAGAACTAACATTATCAAAATGGCGATATTACCCGAAGTTCTCTACAGGTTTAATGCGATGCCAATCAAAATCCCAATGCCATTTCTTGTAGAAATAGATAAAGCAATCATGAAATTCATATGGAATAACAAAAGACCCAGAATAGCAAAAACAATTCTAAGCAGAATTGTGAATCTGGAGGTATATCAATACCAGAGTTCAAACTGTACTACAGAGCAATAGTAACAAAAACAGCATGGTACTGGTAGCAAAACGTGCAGGTGGATCAATGGTACAGAATAGAGGACACAGAAACCAATCCACAAAATTAAAAGTTTCTTATATTTGATAAAGGGGCTAAAAACATGCAATGGAGGAAGGATAGCATCTACAACAAATGGTGCTGGGAAAATTGGAAATCCATCTGCAACAAAATGAAACTGAATCTCTTTCTCTTGCCATGCACAGAAGTTAACTCAAAATGGATCAAGGAGCTTGATATCAAATCAGAGACCTGGCAGCTGATAGAAGAAAAAGTTGGCTCCGATCTACATATTATGGGGTCAGCCTCCAAATTCCTTAATAGGACGCAAATAGCCCAAGAGTTAATAACAAGAATAAACAAATGGGACTTACTTAAACTAAAAAGTTTTTTCTCAGCAAGAGAAACAATAAGAGAAGTATATAGGGAGCCTACATCCTGGGAACAAATCTTTACTCCTCCCACTTCAGATAGAGCCCTAATTTCCAGAATATACTAAGAACTCAAAAAATTAAACAATAAGATAACAAATAACCCTATCAACAAATGGGCCAAGTACCTGAACAGACACTTCTCAGAAGAGGACATACAATCAATCAATAAGTACATGAAAAAATGCTCACCATCTCTAGCAGTCAGAGAAATGCAAATCAAAACCACTCTAAGATACCATCTAACTCCAGTAAGATTGGCAGCCATTAGGAAGTCAAACAACAATAAGTCCCGGCGAGGATGTGGGGAAAAGGGTACACTTGTACATTGCTGGTGGGACTGCAAATTGGTGCGGCCAATATGGAAAGCAGTATGGAGATTCCTGGGAAAGCTGGGAATGAAACCAGCATTTGACCCAGCTATCGCCCTCCTCGGACTATTCCCTGAGGACCTTAAAAGAGCATACTATAAAGATACTGCCACATCAATGATCATAGCAGCACAATTCACAATAGGTAGACTGTGGAATCAACCTAGATGCCCTTCAATAGATGAATGGAAAAAAAATGTGGCATCTATACACAATGGAGTATTATGCAGCACTAAAAAATGACAAAATCATGGAATTTTCAGGGAAATGGATGGCATTAGAGCAGATTATGCTAAGTGAAGCTAGCCAATCCTTAAAAAACAAATGCTAAATGTCTTCTTTGATTTAAGGAGAGCAACTCATAACTGAACAGGGGGAAAGAGCATGAGGAAAAGACTAACATTAAAATGAGACGAGTGATGGGAGGGAAAGGGAGAGAGAAGGGAAATTGCATGGAAACGGTAGGAAACCCTCATCGTTATACGAAATCACATATATGAGGTTGTGAGGGGAAGGGGGGGAGGGAGAAAACGGAACAACAAAAGATGAGGTAGAGAGGGAAGATGGGAGGGGAGGGGAGGGGGGATAGTAGGGGATAGGAAAGTCAGCAGAATACAACAGTCACTAATATGGCATTATGTAAACATTGTGAATGTGTAACTGATGTGATTCTGCAATTTGTATTTGTGGTAAAAATGGAAATGCATAACTCACTTGAATCAAATATATGAAAGATGAAAAAAATAAAATAAAATTTAAAAAAAAATAAGAACAAGAAAAAAAATAAAAGCTACATGAGAAAGGAAGCAGATTACATTTCGTGGTAAACCAATCAGGATAACAGCTGATCTTTCAACACAGACTCTGAAAGCTAGAAGATCCTGGAATAACATATTTCAATCACTGAAAGAAAATGGGTTCCAACCACGAATTGTGTTTCCAGCGAAATTAGGATTCAGGATGGAAGATGAAATTAAAATCTTCCACAATAAACAAAAGTTAAAAGAATTTGCAGATAAAAAACCATCTCTTCAAAACATCCTTGGCAAAATATTACAGGAAGAGGAAATGGAAAGTATCAATGAAAACCAGCAGTGGGAGGTAGTACAGTAAAGGGGGGGGGATAATCAAAGAGGAAAACAAACCATGTTTAGTAACATAAATAAACAAATATGGCTGGAAGAACAACCCATATCTCAATAATAACCCTAAATGTTAATGGCTTAAATTCACCAATTAAGAGACACAGGCTAGTAGAATGGATCACAAAACAAGACCCAACAATATGCTGCCTTCATGAGATGCATTTGATAGGAAAAGACATACATAGACTGAAGGTGAAAGGTTGGGAAAAATCATATCACTCATATGGACTTCGGAAACACACAGGAGTGTCCATACTCATATCAAATAAAATAGATTTCAAGCCAAAGTTAATCAAAAGGGATAAAGAGAGACAGTACATACTGCTCAAGGGAACCATACACCAACAAGACATAGCAATCATAAATATATATGCCCCAAACAATGGTGCAGCTATGTTTATCAAACAAACTCTTCTCAAGTTCAAGAGTCTAATAGACCACCATACAATAATCATGGTAGAGATCAACACACCTCTCTCACCACTGAACAGATCTTCCAAACAAAAGTTGAATAAGGAAACTATAGAACTCAATAACACAATTAATAACCTAGACTTAAAGAATATACCACCCAACAGCAAGCAGTTACACTTTTTTCTCAGCAGCACATGGATCGTTCTCAAAAATAGATCATATATTATGTCACAGGGCAACTCTTAGACAATATAAAGGAGTTGAGATAATACCATGCATCTTATCTGATCATAATGGAATGAAACTGAAAATCAATGATAAAAGAAGTAAGGAAAAATCATGCATCACTTGGAGAATGAACAATAAGTTACTGAATGATCAATGGGTTATAGAAGACATCAAGGAGGAAATTTAAAAATTCTTAGAGATACATGAAAACACAAACACAACATATCTAAATCTATGGGACACATTGAAAGCAGTTCTAAGAGGAAAATTAATGGCTTGGAGTTCATTCTTTAAAAAAAGAAAAAAACAACAAATAAATGATCTAATACTTCATCTCAAAATCATAGAAAAAGAAGAGCAAAACAACAGCAAAAGAAGTAGAAGGCAAAAAATAATTAAAATCAGAGCTGAAATTAATGAAATCAAAACAAAAGAAACAATTGAAAAACTTGACAAAACTAATAGTTGGTTCTTTGAAAAAATAAATAAAATCGACAGACCCTTAGCCATGCTAACGTAGAGAAGAAGAGAGAGAACTCAAATTACTAGCATACAGGATGAAAAAGGCAATATCACAACAGACACTTCAGAAATACAGAAGATAATCAGAAATTATTTTGAATCCTTATACTTCAATAAAATAGAAGATAGTGAAGGCATCGAAAAATTTCTTAAGTCATATGATCTGCCCAGATTGAGTCAGGACGATATTGACAACCTAAACAGACCAATATCAATTGAAGAAATAGAAGAAACCATCAAAAGACTACCAACTAAGAAAAGCCCAGGACCGGATGGGTATACAGCAGAGTTTTACAAAACCTTTAAAGAGGAACTAATACCAATACTTTTCAAGCTATTTCAGGAAATAGAAAAAGAGGGAGAACTTCCAAATTCATTCTACGAGGCCAACATCACCCTGATTCCTAAACCAGACAAAGATACTTAAAAGAAAGAAAACTACAGACCAATATCTCTAATGAACCTAGATGCAAAAATCCTCAATAAAATTCTGGCGAATTGGATACGAAAACATATCAAAAAAATTGTGCACCATGATCAGGTAGGATTTATCCCTGGGATGTAAGGCTGGTTCAATATACGGAAATCAATAAATGTTATTCACCACATCAATAGGCTTAAAAATAAGAACCATATGATCATCTCGATAGATGCGGAAAAAGCATTCGACAAAGTACAGCATCCCTTTATGTTCAAAACGCTAGAAAAACTAGGGATAACAGGAACTTACCTCAACATTGTAAAAGCAATCTATGCTAAGCCTCAGGCTAGCATCATTCTGAATGGAGAGAAACTGAAGGCATTCCCTCTAAAATCTGGAAAAAGACAGGGATACCCTCTCTCACCACTTCTGTTCAACATAGTTCTCGAAACACTGGCCAGAGCAATGAGACAGACGAAAGAAAATAAAGGCATAAAAATTGAAAAAGAAGAACTTAAATTATCACTATTTGCAGATGACATGATTCTATACCTAGCAGACCCAAAAGGATCTACAAAGAAACTATTAGAGCTAATAAATGGATTCAGAAAAGTGGCAGGATATAAAATCAACACGCATAAATCAAAGGCATTCCTGTATATCAGCGACAAATTCTCTGAAATGGAATTGAGGACAACCACTCCATTCACAATATTCTCAAAAAAAAAGAAAAATACTTGGGAATCAACCTAACAAAAGAGGTGAAAGACTTATACAATGAAAACTACAGAACCCTAAAGAGAGAAATAGAAGAAGATCTTAGAAGATGGAAATATATACCCTGTTCATGGATAGGCAGAACTAACATCATCAAAATGGCGATATTACCAAAAGTTCTCTATAGGTTTAATGCAATGTCAATCAAAATCCCAACGGCATTTCTTGTAGAAATATAGAAAGCAATCATGAAATTCATATGGAAAAATAAAAGACCCAGAATAGCAAAAACAATGCTAAGCAGGAAGTGTGAATCAGGTGGTATAGCGATACCAGACTTCAAACTATACTACAGAGCAATAGTAACAAAAACAGCATGGTACTGGTACCAAAACAGGCGGGTGGACCAATGGTACAAAATAGAGGACACAGAAACCAATCCACAAAACTACAACTATCGTATATTTGATAAAGGGGCTTAAAGCATGCAATGGAGGAAGGATAGCATCTTCAACAAATGGTGCTGGGAAAACTGGAAATCCATAAGAAACAAAATGAAACTGAATCCCTTTCTCTCACCATGCACAAAAGTTAACACAAAGTGGATCAAGGAACTTGATATCAAATCAGAGACACGGTGTCTGATAGAAGAAAAAGTTGGCTACCATCTACATACTGTGGGGTCGGGCTCCAAATTCCTCAATAGGACACCCATAGCACAAGAGTTAACCACTAGAATCAACAAATGGGAATTACTTAAACTAAAAAGTTTTTTTCTCAGCAAAAGAAACAATAAAAGAGGTAAATAGGGAGCCTACATCCTGGGAACAAATCTTTACTCCTCAAACTTCAGACAGAGCCCTAATATTCAGAGTATACAAAGAACTCAAAAAATTAGACAAAAAGATAAGAAATAACCCAATCAACAAATGGGCCAAGGACCTGAACCGACATTTCTCAGAGGAGGACATACAATCAATCAACAAGTACATGAAAAAATGCTCACCATCTCTAGCAGTCAGAGAAATGCAAATCAAAACCACCCTAAGATACCATCTCACTCCAGTAAGATTGGCAGCCATTAGGAAGTCAAACAACAACAAGTGCTGGTGAGGATGTGGGGAAAAGGGTTCACTTGCACATTGCTGGTGGAACTGCAAATTGGTGCGGCCAATTTGGAAAGCAGTATGAAGATTTTTTGGAAAGCTGGGAATGGAACCACCATTTGACCCAGCTATTCCCCTTCTCGGTCTATTCCCTAAAGACCTAAAAAGTGCATACTACAGGAACACTGCTACATCCATGTTGATAGCAGCACAATTCACAATAGCAAGACTGTTGAACCAACCTAGATGCCCTTCAATAGATGAATGGATTAAAAAAAATGTGGCATTTATACACAATGGAGTATTACTCTGCATTAAAAAATGACAAAATCATAGAATTTGCAGGGAAATGGATGGCATTAGAGAAGATTATGCTAAGTGAAGCTAGCCAATCCCTTAAAAACAAATGTCAAATGTATTCTTTGATATAAGGAGAGTAACTAAGAACAGAGTAGGGACGAAGAGCATGAGAAGAAGATTAACATTAAACAGGAATGAGAGGTGGGAGGGAAAGGGAGAGAGAAGGGAAATTGCATGGAAATGGATGGAGACCCTCAGGTGTATATAAAATTACATACAAGAGGAAGTGAGGGGAAAGGGAAAAAAACACAAGGGGGAGAAATGAAATACAGTAGAGGGGGTAGAGAGAGAAGAGGGGAAGGGAGGGGGGAGGGTGGATAGTAGAGGATAGGAAAGGCAGCAGAATACAACAGACACTATTATGGCAATATGTAAATCAATGGATGTGTAACTGATGTGATTCTGCAATCCATATAAGGGGTAAAAATGGGAGTTCATATCCCACTTGAATCAAAGTGTGAAATATGATATATCAAGAACTATGTAATGTTTTGAACAACCAACAATAAAAATTAAAAAAAAAATCGAAGGCTTCATCAAAGTGCTAGTTGTTATTCACTGTGACTTGTGGTTCTGTTCCAAGTGGGAGGTATGCCTGGTAACATAAATGCTGGTCTTTAAGAAGAGGCAAATAAATACAAAAACCGGTTTTGTGTAGGTGTGAAAGAAAGAAAAGCATGGCCACTTTTATTTATTTTCTCTACCTCCAGCTCTGAACTTTAGTCTAATTGTCTATTTTTTTTTCTGGAGCATTGTTGATCTCCCAATTTGCTCTGCTCCTGCATCCCATCACCCATGAACAGAGTCACTTTTGACCTGGTCCTCACCCCAGTTAGTCTCTTTCCCCATCTTTAGCTTCCCCATGGCTTCTCAGCCTCTCAGACTGGAGTGTGTCCTAGGCCTCTGGCCCATGACCCAGGATGACCAGTGTGCTCTGTGGTACATCTTGACACCACTAGCACTAAGGCTGCCTGACTCCTAAGCTTTGGAGTCAGTGCCTTAAAATTCTCTCCTGCCTTTCAGGCTGCTTACTGTGATTCAGTTCTCTCTCCCTATTCTCTCCTAGTTCTGTCTCTATCCTCCACCTAAAGGAGGGCATTGTCTAAAGCTGTTTGCTGGTCCTTCCATGTTCCTTCACCTTAGCCATTTATTCAAAGCCTTCACCTCTCACTTCTATGCAGATGTCTCTTGCATCTGAAATGTAAGAGCCTGACCCATCTCATAGTAATTATCAAACTGATCTTATCCTTCTTCCTCTAAACCAGGCCCTTCTCCAGCCTTGCTTTTTTCCTGTTAAACATTCCCATCATTTTCTGAGTCAAGGCTTCAAAACTTGGCATTATTTAGATGCCTACTAGGCATCTATGTCCTTTGCCACCTAGACAGGCTTTCTTGGATGAGTCTTTTTGTCCTTTGTATTTCCAAAGCCATCTTCCTCTTTCTGGCCCTCATTACCTATTGCTTGGATTGGTACAGTGGCTTCTGCAGTGATCTCCCCACCATTACTCCCTGCTAGTCAGTAAGGAGTGGGGGAAAGAAGGTAAGGTTTGTGATTTGAATTTGCAATTATTTCTGCTGTGGTTTTCATTTCTCAATCTCCCCAGCGTCTCAGTCTCCTGGCTGTAAAGTTATGATAACAACTATCAAGTCCCCAGCACACAATAAGTGCTAAATTAATAGTAGTTCCTTTCCATTTCAAACTCAAATGGACTTCTTGGTCACATCTTTTCCTATCCCTTGGAAGCCTGATACAAGCTGGGCCCACTATGTTGCTTTGGCCTCACTGTTCACAAGTCACTAAACACCATTGTTCTATTTCCACACATCTTTGTTGAGCTGGAAGACTCAACCGAAGAGTCCCACTCACATCTTTCTGTTGAAATACTAGTTGTTCTTTGGTACCTGTCTGGACTTTCACCACTGCTCCAAGGACCCCCATGGTGCCTCTGTGGAGATGCCCTCCTCCTCTGACCTCCAGAGCACTTATATCTCTCCTGTGTCATTTTCATTTGGCTTGCTCATATTCTAGTTTTGACATCTCCTTATGACAAGACTGTGCATCCCTGGGTGGCAGAGATTGTTACAGCATCAATCCCAGATACTTCTTCACCTTATGCAATGAATCACTGATTCTGGACAAAGCTGCCCAGTCAAGCTTCTTTACTAAATTTCTTTTTTCTCTCCTAGACTGCCAGGTGTCACCCTTGCCAGAAATAAAGTTGAATGGAGATGCAAATCTCTCACTCAGGCAAAGGCAATATCTAATTGAAACCACATTCCAGAGATTAAAATCATAGGAGAGGATTCCTTTCACATGTGCTATGCCACCATTTCATTAATTGTGGTTTATTTACTATTTTCACTAATCCCAGGAAACCTCTTTGAAATCACAAATTTTGTTTATCTTCCAGTCCTGAGAGAGTCATATTCTTCTCATGTAGAGGTATCTTGGTCACACAGATAGATTCTTGAGAATATTTAAAATTTTTCTTGTCTCATCCATGAATCTTTAACACCCATAGATTATCCATGGCTCCACAAGGAAGGAACTCATATGAAACACTGGGCTTTTGTAAATAAAATGAGAGTCCATTGAGCAACAAGCCTTCCTCTTCAAATTGTCTTTAAAATTAATATCAACTTGCAGTTTTTAATATATTAACATCAGAATACCAAATTATATTTCTCTTTATATTTAAGAAATTATATGTATCTTACACAGAATATATGTATGTATGTGTGTTATTCTCTTCTATTTGGCCAAGTTTAACTTAAAGATGTGTGAAGTTGTAAGTGGGTCTTATCATTAGATGGGAGTTATATGAGCTCATATTGGCAATACTCTTGCAAAGTATAATTTTCAAAAAGTTAAAAGTCTCATTAAAAAGAAAAAAAATCAAAAGTCAAAGATTCTACTTGACTGAATTAATGAGGTAATCAGGAAGATGTTAAGCCTGGTTTAGGAGAAAGTCAAGGACCTCGAGGTTTAGAGTTGGTCAAAGACTTGCAGAAATAAATTTGCCAACAAATGCAAACAAATTTGCTTTTTCTAGAGAATATTTATAATTAGATATATAAAAGTGGACACAAACCAGTCTCACAAACTGCTCCTTCTCCAAAACCTGTCCATAATGTTTCAATCTGGGCTCTGGAGTCAGACTACTTGATTTCTGATCACAGTTCCACCATTTACTATGGGTGAGTGTGGGCAAATTACTTAACCTCTCTGTGCTTCAGCTTTGATCTTGTAAAACAAGATTGAGTATCTTTATGGTTTTGTTAAAAATTAAATGAGAATGCATAAAGCCTGAACAAATGAAAGTCATATTACTACTACTAATAAAACGTTCAGTAGCCTGCCAAAATTTATATTCAGATATTGGCTTTGTGAAGACATTCAAATTGAACACTGTGTTTAGCCACTTGGCCAGTATGTGTAAAACAAAAGTGCAAGCTTTTATTTCTCCTGATTTGGGCAGTGGAAATGGGAATCTCTGGTGTATTCCAGGGTTCCCCAATACTTATGGATATAATCAGCACCAAGCAATGCTGCAAATGGTGTCAAGAGCACTAAGGAATCCCCTGAACTCATTCTTGTGCTTCAAATGTTTCTGTAGTGGACACACACACACACACACACACACACACACACACACACACACACACCTATCTGAAGGAGGCTGGAATACAGAAGAAAAATATCTTTATTATGATAAAACATATATTCTTATTCTCTGAACTTAATGCACTGAGCTCAAAACCTTCCTGCCCAACACAATTTCCCTGAGCATCTTCATCTGGGAGTTTTGCTGGGGACTGTGTATGGAGATGAGTAAGACCTGTTTCCTCATTCTATAGTTTGTTAGAAAGACAGAAGACAGAAAACCATGGAATAGCATGAAAAGAATATTACCAGAGCAAAATGCTTTAAAAGCAGTGGGTTCAGGGATGGCCATTTCACTGGGCAAGGACAACAATGCTAGATTCCAGAGGACATAAGTGCTGGAGCTAAGTCCTAATGAATAAGATGGATAGTGAATGGAGAGGCTGGTCGAAGGAGAGAGGGTACTCCAGGAAGAGGAAGCTGATATACCAGTGGTCTCTATTTCAGAACTTTATACCACTCAACGTTCTGCACCTCACTATCCTCTGGTACTTTAAAGCTAAAGCAAAAGGAAGCCTCGACCAAGAGCAAACTGCACATTCCACAGTACCTGTCACAGCAGGGAAAAGTGTGTGCACACACAGTGCAAACACTGTGCAAATTTCAAGGCATTTAGCATGAGTTAATATTATTTATTCATATATTGCTTACCAAACATATCACTAGAAAGTTTAAGACCAAACAAAACTGAAGAGCCAATCTTTGGCACTGAAAAGCTAACAGCTTTAAAACTAGATGCTTGCCACCACCTGTTGTTTTTTTTTTCCTCTACAAATTCAGAAAATTGAATTTTTTAATATTGAGAATTAAGCTTTCAAAGGAGTAGCTTCTTTTTCCAACCCCTTTAAAAAAATAAAAATATGGCATAATAAACACAATTCATTGTTTTCATGGCAAGAGAAAATAACACCTCTATTTTCCCTTTAGTTTCTTGCCTACAATCAACCACTGGACACATGAGTACCTCTCAGCAAACAGCTGTTGTGTATTTTTTTTAAATCCCTAAATATAGTACCTTGATTTAGATTGAAGAGAAATTCAACTGTCTAACATGGAAAAGAGAAAAGTTATTACACCATTCTGGCTTCAATTCATCTACAAAATAGTCAGAATTAAGCCTTGTTAATTATATTTTTTATTCAAAATTATAACCTGTGCCAAATGAGGGATACCTTGTTAGGCACAAACCTATCAGTGACACTGCTTTCAGTGAGACACAGATATAAATCTTTGTAAGTCTCTTCTTTTCCACCCCCTTAAATTTCTTCCTATTCTGTATTTTGGCAGAGACACCAGCCAACACTCTTAGTTATAGTTACCATAATCACCACAAATAGAAATAGTAGACATTAATAGAAATAAAAAAAGATTTGTTAATAGATACAAAAAGTAGATTTGTTCATTAAGTCCAAGAAAACATTAGTTCTGTTCAGAATTACTCCTGGCTACCTGGCAATTCTAATTTATTTTTCACAAGACAGCAATGGAGAGAGGTATCTGTGACCAATGTTAAAAACAAACAAACAAACAAACAAACAACAACAAAAAAAAACACTTTAAGAACTAACACCTGGAGCTGAGGTTATACCTCAGCAGTAGAGTACTTGCCTGGTATTGTGAAAGCATTTGGTTTGATCCTCAGCACCACATAAAAATAAATAAATAAAATAAAGGTATCATGTCCATCTACAACTGAAAAAATAAAAATAAAAATGACTAACACCTGAAAACAGGGCACACAGGTGCATGCCTATAATTTCAGCTGCTCAAGAGACAGAGGTAGTAAAATCATTAGTTCAAGACCAACTTCAGCAACTAAGACCCTGCCCCCAAATAAAATAAATAAAAGAACTGGGGATGTGGCTCAGTGGCCGAGCACCCCTGAGTTCAATCGCTGGCACTGCAAAAAGCAAAAGAAAATAAGAAAAAAGTAACACTTGGAATTTGCTCTCAAAGATTTTTCCACAGATTTTAACAAAGTAATGTACCTCAAACATCAGTTTCTCCTAGGTCCTCTTTTTTTAATCTTTATTTATTTATTTTTATATGGTGCTGAGGATCAAACCTAGTGCCTCATTTGTGTAAGGCAAGTGCTCCAGCCCTGAGTTACAGCCCCAACCCTCCTAGGTCCTCTTGATTCCACTCCTCACAAGCTAAGCACTGGTGCTCTATATTCTCCATGACCTTTACTTCCTCTATTACATTTATTAAACTGGAAGAAAAAGAACATAGGTTATGCATCTTAACTGCTTTTCTGTTTTAACTTATCTGTGCTTCAATATCTTTTTATGTCTCAGGAAGGAAACAATTTAAATCATGATTTTCAAAGAACCACATTTTATGTCTAAAAATTTAAAAATATGGCAAAAGAAAATATTAAAGTTACCTGCAGAGAGTAAATGAGAAAAGGAAGTAATGAAGAAAGAGCAAAAAGATCAATAAATTAAAAAACAGAGAAAAATATACTAATTAAATGCTGGTTTTTGGGCTAGGGTATAGCTCAGTGTGTGCTTAGCATTTGTAAGGCCCTGGCTTGATTCCAAGCACCAAAGGGGGCATGGGGAAACACTGGCTCTTTGAGGAGACAGATGAAAGTGGTAAACCTCTAGTTGGGCTGATGAGAGAACAAAGAGGGAATACATATATTACCAATATCAGGGGAAAATAAGGTGATATCTCCATAGTTTGAAGAAATATAAAAAATATGGTGAAAAAATAGAAAATATTATGAAAAACTTTATGCCAATAAATCCATCAACCTAAATGAAGAGGACAAATTTCTAGAAAGATACCACCAAACTTACCTATAGAGAAAAACTGAATTGAATTTATTTTTTAAACCTTTATTTATAAATAAAGGTTTATTTTTAAAAGCATTTGTAGTTTGAAATTTTTCCCTTAAATATTTTTTTCAGATCCAGATAGCTTCACTGGTAAATTCCAACACAAATATAGGAATATATATATATAAAATACCAATTCTATAAGAAAACTGAAGAGGAGGAAATACTTCCTAACTTATTCTGAGGATATATATATATATATATATATATATATATATATATATATATATATATATATAAAATAATATATACAAAGAACAATACCTCATGACTAAATGAGATTTAGGCAAATTTTGCAAAACTGGTTTGCCATTCAAAACGCAATGCACATCACTATATTAGCAAAAAAAAATTTAAACAATTTTAATAGATTTATAAAAAGATTTAACAATCCAATACCTATTATTAGTTCAACAACAACAACAATAAAAAACTCAGGAATAGAACATTCTCATACTGATAAAAAAAGTCCACAAAAACCCTACAGTTAACAACAAACATAATAAGAAAAGATTAAATGTTTTTTCTTTAATATAAGGAACAAGACAAGGATGACAACTCCCCTCATTTCTATCCAACAATACCAGAGATTCTGCTTAGTTTAATAAGAAAAAAAAGTAACATTCAAGAGAGAAAGCAAGAATTTAAACTATCTTTATTTTTAAATGAGATTACCTATATAGAAAAATCCAATGAAATCTACACAAAAAAAGCTACTGCAAGAAGGTGAGATTGTCAAAGCTGCATGATATAAGAGCTAGATACAAAACTGAATTTTCATTCTATGTCAATAATGAAAAATTTTATATTGAAATTTTTAAAAATACTATAGCACCAAAATGTCAAATATTTAAGACAAATTTGAAAAAAATATGCAAGATTTCTTCTTTTAAAGATTGCTTAATGAAATTAAAGTAACTCTAAACAAATGGGAAGAAATAACATATTCATTTGTTGGAAGGCTCAAAGCTGTTAAGAGGTCAATGCTCTCCAAGTTGATTCCTATATCCAATATCTTAAGAATCCCAGCAGGCTGTTTTGTCTAAACAGGTAAGCTGATTATAAACCTCCAATGTATATGCAAAGGTCCCAAAACATTCAAAAGAACTTTGCAAGAGAAAAAACCTGGAAGGCAAACACTATTACAAAGATATAGTAATTCAAACAATGTGGTACTGATATAAAGATAAACAAGTAAATCATGGTACATGGTGGATACAGAAAACTGATTTCAAACTGATTTTGGTAATGGTGCAAAGGCTATTCAGCAAAAAGACAATGTTCATTTTTAACAAATGGTGCTGGAACTAAATACCCATAAAAAAACAAAAAACCTTTGAACTTTGACCCCTACCTTCACCACACACAGAAATTAACTCAAAATGGGTCATATACCTAAGTGTAAAACCTAAAACAATAAAACTCTTCAAGGGAACAGGAGCTCTGTGAATTGGGGTTAGGCATAAGAGTTCTTAGATATGATGTCAAAAGTCTAATATATTAAAGAACAAATCATAAATTAAACTTCATCAAAATTAGGAACATCTGTTCTTTAAAGACACTGATAGGGGAATGTAAAACATGACTGACTGGGAAAAAATATCATAAATCTAATAAAGAATTTGTATCCAGAATATATAAAGAATGTTTAAAACTTAATAAATAAAAAAAATACTTCAATAAACAATAATATACAATATTTGATACTTTATCAAGGAATGCAAATAAGCACATGAAACTATGCTTGACACCATCAACAGCCAATAGGAAAATGCAAATTAAAATCACAATGAGGGACTGGGGTTGTGATTCAATGGCACAATGCTTGCGTTGCATGTATGAGGCACTGGATTCAATCCTCAGCACTGCATAAAAATAAATAAATAAATAAAGATATTGTGTATAATCTACAACTAAAAAAACAAATTTAAAAAAATCACAATGAAGTGATATTTTGTACCTATCAGTGGACTAAAATTTAAAAAAGACTACCCCATTAAGTATTTAAATTAGAGACTTGGAGCCAACACTGGAAACACCCAAATGGCTGTCAGTGGTGAACGGGCACATCCATACAATGGAATACTTTGAGCACTTAAAGGAATAAACTATTGATATCATCAGAAACAGAGATAAATATCAAAATAATTACACTGAGTGAAAGAAGCCAAAAAAAAAGAGTCCATGTGATAGAATTCCATTTACATAAAACCCTAGAATAAGCAAACTAACCTACAGTGACAACAGAGAGGGAGGTCAGTGGCTGCCTGGAGAAAGGGACAGAGAACCATGAGGATAGAAGTACAAGGAAATTTGGAGTGATGATGGATCTGTTTATTCTCCTTATTGTGATGATGGTTTCCTGGGTGTGCACATGTGTCAGAACTGATGAAATCATACACTTCAAACATGAAGTCTATTGGATGTGAATTAGAACTAAAAAAAAAAACTGTCTTTAAAAAGAGCTACCTGAATTTTATAATTTCTATTTTAAACTGTCTCTCTTTCATCAGCATACCAAAAATCTTTCACTGTAGCAAACTTACTCATGTAACTGCTCCAAATACACTTTTTCCTTTGACCTTTATTCTATATAAACATGACTATAAAAGAAAATTACTATTGGATAGAAAAGTGAACAAATTGGTCTCCCTGGATTGCACAGTTGTCTGTTTACTGACTTCAAATGAAATCTGAATGTTTATCTAAACTACCAGTACTGAAGGCTCACTGAATACTGAAAACATTACTTTTGAAAGCTGCTCTAAAGCAATTCTCTAATTCAAATAAATATTTACTGCACATGTGCTTTTTATATGTCACCATTGAAAGTGCTGGATTTCATGAAGAATAGACAGTACAAAATTACAAAGTTATTCCATGTCTTCTTTTGAAATAATTTGTAAAGATTAGCAACACTTAAATCACATGATGAAAGAATAGCAGTGGAAACAGGCCACAGCCTAACACAGTGACTCTTATAATTAAAGGTTAAAATTTTAATGACAACATGATTGAAGAACTGTATCCTAACAGCTTAGAATTCCAAAATGACATGTATCACTCATATCTTAAGTGAACTCAAAGAAAGAGATTAAAAATTATTCAACACACAGCAAGTATGGAGTCTACCAGCTCTAAGAGGTCATTTTGGCTTAGAAATATAAAGGGATGTGAAGACAGATCGCAAATGATTTTTTTAAAATACCAACAACAAATAGGAAATTTTAAGTTAATATTCTAACAGCTGGTGTCAAATATAACATTCTAACTGAACCAAGAATGGAAATTACTATATCTTATAAAAGATACAACCTTAATTATTCATCATAAACATAACCATCCATAGCTCTGTCACAATATTCAAGACATTTTACAACTTAGCAAGGACATCCATTTGAAAACCATCCACTATCTTTTTCCCTTGCAGTTACACTACCCTTTAAGGTTGTTTCTCTAAAAGAAATGAACACCTGCTCCATTTGTGTACAATGAATTGAAGCATTTTCTACTCTCATGTATAACTGATTAGAACTAATGAATAATAATAAAAAAGAATCCAACAAACTCATGCCATGTCCAACAAAATCTATAAAAATCACTTGTCAGCCATCACTGTGGATGGCATGTGCTTTGGATTTCCTTAGAAAGTTATTCTTCTAAATTTTTTTCAGTTCTTCAGAACTGCCATGTTTTGTGTTCTCAAAGGTACAATTTTCCTAAACCATAAGCTTTTAGTGAATTTTGACTGACATGATTACTCTGCATGTGTTCCAAACACATCATACCCAAATTCATATCTACATTAAACACTACTAATCTTGGGTGTTCAGTAACCATAGAACACAGACCATGAGCTCTGCAAGCACAATATCCAAGTACTCTCATCTTCACTGAGAAACAATATCCACTAAACAAAAGACGAAAACAACCATAGTATTCAGTTACTGCATCTTCTATTTATTGATTTTTGTAGTTTTACAAATGAAAATGGTTTGCTTTAGGTAAATTGGTGAAAAAAAGTACTGACATTTTACTGCTTATAGTTAAAATTATGAAACTTCACATCTCACCTCTGATACTGATTTTAATTAAAATTGTGAAATAAGACCTGCTACAGCTTGAGTTCCATTGAAGCTAAGAGCCAATTTGTGGTTCCTTGTGATACCTGTGTTGACAATTACTGCCCTCCTCTTGCATTTTACTTTGAAGAAAAACACTGTTTTCTAGAGTAAGATCTACTTGTAATTTTTAATGTGCTTGGCACTGTGCTTACCAGTAGATATGCAGCAGCTATGCTCATCCTCAAAACAATGTTCTGATGGAGAATATTATAGACAGGTAGAGTGTCACTGACCTTAATTTACTTGTCCAAGGTCACTGAGCTACTTCCCATTACTACCAGCACAGAGTATATCTTGAATCTTTTATCAAGAGGGCCCCAAGTGGGACCACACCTGCCAGAGAATATGGATTCATCCCACCATGAGTACCTCCCATTTAATCTCAGAAAATTTATTTTTCTCTAATTCACCTTAATCTGACCATCTGCCTTGGCATAGAGGAGAAACAACATAGTGGCAGAGCTGGTGTGGGCAACAATTTATTTTCCAAATTTTGGCATTCAGCAAGCCTTTATTTTCACATCTTGCAAAGCCAGGCAAGATTAAGATCTCTTTAGTAAAATGATATCTATGGAACGGCCTTACCAGCAGTGCTATTATTAATCCCGACCATGTTTAAAGTGACTTTAAATATTCAAAACAATTCTGATATTAAATGTAGCAGTGTTTATCACATAAGGAATTTATTCATGTCACATCATAACACATAAGAGATATAAATGAGTAATTTATCCTTCATTCCTCCAAAAATGACTTTGTATTCCATTAATGAAAACATAGAACAATGAATTGTCTGTGGAACTGAGTATCAAACCCAAGGCCTCACACATGTGAGGCAAGCCACATCCCAAGCCCAGAATGCTGGTGTTTGAATGATGCTATTGGAGTAATAGTGTAGTGCCAGCCCAGCCTTCCACTGTCCTCTGACCAAAATTCATATTTAACTGCTACACACATTGATGTTTCATGGATTACATCCAGAAAAGAAATTGACAGAAACCATATAACTTCCATCCTTTTAGAATTGCTGTACATTATATTGTACTCTTTGAGATGCAGATAGAAATTTCAATTCAGGCTTCACTAACATAGGAGCAAGAACCAGTTAAACAGCATCTACTGTTCTTTGTCTATTAAGAAAGACTGCTCAGCCAGGTCGGTGGCACACACCTATAATCCCAGTGGCTTGTAAACATGAAGCAGAAGGATTGCAAGTTCAAACCCAGCCTTAGCAATTTAGTGAGGCTCTAAGCACCTTAACAGAACTCTGTCTCAAGAAAAAAGAAAAAAATAGTTGGGTATGTAGCTCAGTGGTTGAGCACCCTGAGGTCAAAAAAAAAAAAGTCAGAAAACACAAAAACACAATAAGCTGCACTGTATAAAATAAATTTTAATTACTTTTTCTAAGAGCTAATAAAGGTACCTCGGAAAATCCATGCTAGTCTCTGGAAAGTCATAGCAAAGAAAATAACCAATCCCTCAAGGGGCTTCTATTAGTGAATGAAGTCAAGTGAATTATCACAGAAAGATAACATCTGGACACTCACATCCCAAACTAAGCTGGTCTAAAAGTGAACTCTGTATACTTCCTGCATTCTAGTCTACTCATTTGTGAACCTTGTTCTTGCACAGAAATGCTGTTGTTACAGGCTACCCAGCCCACAAACTTGTGAGGCATTCTCAATCTTCCCCTTCAGATCTTAACAACTGCCCAAGCCAGCTTGAATAAACAAACAGGAACAGATGGCACTGCTCCACAATCCTTCCCCACTTATGGGAATGCTAGTGATTAGGGCAGGGAGCTTCCAGCAAAGCTTCTGCCTGAGTAGGGGGCACAAAACCCAATGCTAAGAGTGCTATTGAAGACTGGGGATGTGGTTCAGTGGTAAGCAATGGCATAGCATGTTTGAGGCACCAGGTTTGATTCTCAGCAACACATAAATATAAAAAAAAAGTTCATCAACAACTAAAAAATATACATATATATATTTTAAAAAAGAGTGTTCTTGGGATTTTAAAAAGCACAGTTGGGAGGAGACCCTTTTTCCTCCCTCTTGTGGGAGAGCCTGAGCATGAACCCCTGCTCTGTCATTTAGCCCCCAAGGACCTAAAATCATGCTGGATTCTGTGGCATTTCATTCCTTTGAAACTTTCTTCAGAAATCTACATTCTTCAGTAATCCTCCTTTTAACTAATGATGTTTGATTGCAGCCAAGCATCCTGACTTGCACCTTCTAAACAGTTCCAGTCTGTGTGTCCACCTCTGTCAGCAGTGCCCTAGTTCAGGTCATCATCGGCTCTCATCTGGACTAGTCCCACAGCCCCACAATCTCCTGTCTCTAGTCCTCACAACCAGCTTCTGTGGTACAGTTAACAGGAGGGACCATGTTCCCCACACACACCTAAACTCATAAATGGCTCTAAATTATTAAAGAAAGATCTAAATTCCTTAACAGGACCCACCCAAACTCTATATACAATCTTCCCTCCAGTCAACGAGCTGTTTCTCCTTGACTAATATTTTAGCTCTGACTACCAAAAACTGCTTGGGTTTGGGCTGGAGCTCAGATACACACACCCACACACTGAATTAATTAGTAAGTAGAAAGTTCCCATTCTTAAAAACCTGAAAAAATCAAAGAAATGTGGCTTTCTTCAGGCTTGCTTCTAGGTATCAAAGTCATCACAATGATGTCTATATTTCATTACATCAATATCCCTAAATGTTGCTGTTACAAATAACTGGTGTAAATGTACATAACACACAGCAGTAGGAAATGTCTGAAAGGAAGAATCATAGACTATAACCAAAGGTTCTGATCACCGATGAATCTCTCTAGACAGAGCACCAGCACTGACTCCCTGAGAGGCTTTCTCACCCAGAAAGTGCCTCTTTCTCCACTGGTGCCACTATTCTCTGCAGAAATCTGTAAGCCTGGCACATGATCTCTGGTTCCTTAAGGACAGAACTATGTTCCAAGCATCCTTGGATCTCCAAGCCCAGTCAAGTCTTCAGAATACATTAGACACCTGTAAATATTTACAGAATAATGTATGCATTCTGAGCTAAGAAGAACAATCAAACACATTTTCTAATTTAAAAAAATGCACTGTATATCAGGTTAGAAAACTTGGGCTTCTTTCATTAAATGTGATGAAAATATTTGAAAACGCAAAATATTTTTTAATATCTCTAACCCATTGTGTAGTTAACTAAATGATCATTTTTTTCTGTAGAAAAAATAATGGAAGATGTTGAGAAATAAGATCTTTTATTTAAACTTATTGAAAATTTCAGAGAAAACTGCATAAGCAGTCAAAAAACTGGTAAATTGGACTTGAACAAAAAAACTATTGGCTTTATAAGAATGAAATGACTATAGAAAAATAAAAAAAAATTATATTTCATATATCTGAAAAGTGTATATTTGTGTATATCCAGAATACAGAAGAACTATTACAACTATACAAGAAAAGGACAGCTCAATTTTTAAAATGGGTAAAGAATCTGAATAGGCATTTCTCTTACAAAGATAAACAATGGCTAACAAGTACATGAAGATATTGAATAACATTAGTTATCAGGGAAACGAAAATCAAAACTACAATGCAATGCCACTTCAAATCTATTAGGATGACTCCTATGGAAAAATATCATGGCACAATGTTGGCAAAGATATGGAGAAATGGAATCTTCAAACATTGCTGATGGGAATATAAAAAGGTAGAGTCACCTTATATAACAGTCTTGTAGAGTTATTTATGGCCCATAAATTTCGATCCTAAGTATCTATCCAAAAGAAAACAGAAGTCAACTCAAAAACACAAATATTCACAGCAGGATGATCATAAAAGCCACAAAGTGAAAGTCACCCAAATATCCATCAACTGATAAATGGATAAACAAACTCCAGTGTATCTATATAACAGAACACTATTTAGCAATAAAAAGGGAATGAAGTTCTGATATGTGCTACCTCAAAAGCAGGCTAAGAAGCCAGACACAAAGGGCCATGTATTGAATGATTACATTTATGTATCATGTCCACAACAAGTAAATCCACAAAGAGAGAAATAAGATTTATACCTACATGGAGCAAGAATGAGTGGAGAGTGACTGCTAAAGGCATGGGTCTTCTTTGGATATGACAAAAGTGTTTCAGTATTAGATAGCAGGATAGGCACACAACTGTGTGAATATACTAAAATTTAGTGATTTGCACTTTTGAGGAGTGACCATGATGGTAATGTGAATTATATATCAATTAAGCTGTTATTTTTGAAAATGGCTGCCCAAATAATATAATAACACCTCTGCACAAGGGTCTGGTTGAATCACTCTGCCTGAGACAGAATAAGCTGTCAGAAAAACACACAATCTGTTCAAATGGGGAAATATTCTATGTTCCTACCAATGAGTCCCTATTTCAACCAACCATAAAACCAGATCCAAAATAGAAAGAACAAAGAATAAAAGAGCATGCAATTCAAAAATTAGCTGGAAGGTTACAGAATGAAACTAACCAAAGACTGTCTGCCCAACTTTCCAATCAAATGATCACTTACTCTGCCAGTCTAAATTAAGCTTTATGCCTAATATAGCAAAAAAACTCTTTCAAATGAAGACAATCCAACCCATTTGATATGTAATAAAGTCTATCTTTTTTTTGGGGGGGGGTAGTTGTAGATGGACTTAATTGCTTTATTGATTGATTGTGGTGCTGATGATCAAATGCAGTGCCTCACACATGCCAGGCAGGTGCTCTACACTGAGCCATAATTCCAGCCCTGTAATAAAGTCTTAATATCTATTTAAATGTAGTATAAACATGTTAACAAATGCAGCTAACAGGAGAAATAAAGAAAAATGCTTTCATTTTTATTACAACTTCTGTTTAATCCCTCACTTTCCAGGAATATTTTTAGTAGGTTTTAGGGCACAAAATTAAAGAAATTAACTCATCAGTAAAATAAAAGGCACTGTATAAAAAAAATTCTGTACTTCCACAGAAAAGAGATTCAAAAACCTAGAACTTCAATATTTTAGAAAACAAATAAGATCACATCATTCGTCACAATAAGATACCAGAAAGAAAAGTCCAGGAAAACCTCATTAATTTGCCCCAATAGTGAAGACTCAGTAATTTTAAGTCTGCCTTGATTTAATTTCAGACTATGTATTATGAAATAATTGCTAGGGTCTGAGGTTGTGGCTAAGCAGTAGCATGCTTGCCTGGCACATCAGGGCCCTGGGTTCAATCCTCAGCACCACATATAAATCAATAAAACAAAGGTATTGTATCCAACTACAATTGAAAAATAAATATTAAAAAAGAAACAATTGCTAGGCAAATTAAAGTGCAAATAAAAATTTGCTAGAGGATTATTTCATTGATTTTAAAAGTTTCACATGCAAATGACTTTCTGCAAAAATAATAATTAAAACTAGTTACATGTATTCTTTAGAATCCTGTTTTCTACTAGAAATAAATTATATAAAATAGAGACTAAAATACTGCTTATATCTATTAGATCATTAATTGTTCCATCTCACTGTTTACTTTGGCTGTGAAAAACTGGTTTAGGAGTCAGAAAAGCTTCACAGGCAGGTACCAGACAAAAACTTATTCATTCTTCTCAATGTCTAGCAATCTAATTCTCTGCTTTTATTTTTTAAAATGTGAACCATAAAATTATATTTACTTTATTTTGGGGGGTATTTACTTTATCATTATTTTCAAACATATTGTGAAAATTATTGCCATGTCTATACTGAGAAACATAAACAGATCTTAAACAAGATCCAGAAGTATACCTAGTTTAAATACTTACTCTGCCCATTTAAAAAAATAAAAAGATTTAAAATACAGAACTTATGTGATTCTAAAAACTAAATAGAATATAGTCCAAATCAAAATTTGAAATAAAGTACCATTGAATGTTATGGAAGCAAGTGCCATACAGTTATGCACATCTAAATTTAAGAGAAACCATGCTAGTCTTCTCTAAATTAAAATGTACACTATTCGCTTTTGCATTTTTAACCTAATAATGACAATATACATCAACCATTGGGAGGTTGAGGCTGATGCAGGAGGATCCTATGTTCAAAGCCAGTGTTAGGAACTTAGTGAGGCCCTAAGCAACTTAGCAAGATTCTGTCAAAAAAAAAAATTAAAAAATAAACAAAAGGACTGGAGATGTGTTTCAGTGCTAAATTGTCCCCAGATTCAATCCCCAGTACCAAAAATTAAACAAAGAAGTAAATAATGATTTGGGTGTCTGTGGATGCCTACCAGGTAGGTAGGTATTCAGTGAATAAATCACCAGTTGGACTATATTGTGACAGCCTTGGGATATTCAGTAAACAATGTTAATTGAAGTGAAAAGAAAAGCATCCTAAGGAAAGGCAATCTAGATGTACATTATATATAGAAGACAGTTTAAAGAATAAACAGTAGGTCAATGACAAAGTTGTGAATCTGCTTCATGCGAGGCCATTTTTATATGTAACTCTTATTTGATTGAAATAAAATCTAAAGCAAACATAAAATTAAAAAACATATTTATATCAGGAAGTGATAAAATCTTTTGGACAGAATAGATACACATAGGTTTACACATGAATGCACAAACACATAGTTTACATAACTCTAAATACTATATTATCACCCCATTATGGAAATAATATTCTGTATGCTATTCAGCCTTTGGTATCCATGTTTGAAAATTGTTAAGAAGGGAAATTGCATGGAAATGAAAGGAGACCCTCATTGTTATACAAAATTACGTATAAGAAGATGTGAGGGGAAAGGGAAAAAAACAAGGGAGAGAAATGAATTACAGTATATGGGATAGAGAGAAAAGATGGGAGGGGAGGGGAGGGGAGGGGGGATAATAGAGGATAGGAAAGGTAGCAGAATACAACAGTCACTAGTATGGCAATATGTAAAAACGTGGATGTGTAACCCATGTGATTCTGCAATCTGTATACAGGGTAAAAATGGGAGTTCATAACCCACTTGAATCAAATGTAAGAAATATGATATGTCAAGAGCTTTGTAATGTTTTAAACAACCAATAATAAAAAATAAATAAATAAAACTCAAAAAAAAGAAAGTTACTTTAGGATTACCTTCAGGTGAATAAAACACAAAAGTACTGCTCTTTGCTGAAGAAAACATTCTGTATTCAAAACAATTGTAGCTGGTTGGTAAAGTTTTCAAATATATTTTTTTAAATATTACTTTTTAGGTTTTTTTTTCATGGTGGACACAATATTTTGATTTTATTTTTATGTGGTGCTGAGGATTGAACTCAGTGCCTCATACAGTCCAGGCTAGTGTGCTACCACTTGAGCCACATCCCCAACCCTCATGTTTTCAAATATTAATAATGAGTTAAAATCAAGGCAAAAGACCTAAAAATAACTCGATATATTTAAATATTTTCAACACATTTAATGCCTAAGAATATCTGACACATAAGAATCAATAGTATGTTCTTAAGGAGGAGAATTCTTTATGTTAATAAGAATATTGAGTGAAAAAAAAATCTTTGAATAACACAAGGTTTCCTTCAATAGTTTACAGTAGAACACACAAATAATTCCAGTAACTCAGGAGATTGAGGCAGGAGAATTACAAGTTCAAGGACAGCCTCAGCAACTTAGTGAGGCCCTATCTCAAAATTTTAAAAAAATAAATAAAATTAAAGGTGTTGGGGGATCTAATTTACTAGTGAAGTACCCCGGGTTCAATCCCCAGTACCAATAAAAAACATGTTGCCTCAAAAATGTACTTTTTTTTCGTATTGAATTAGCAAAGTTTGAAAAGATTAACAAAACTTGCTGTGAGCAAGGGTTTTGAAAATAGGATTCTCATGGACATTTAGGGGGATAGTTTTTTACAGATTACAGCTTAGCTATATTTATCAATATTTAAAATGTGTATAATCTTTGACTTGGCAGTTATACCTCTAAGAATATAAGTGAATAAGTACACTATCATCAACATACCATAATTCACAAGAAAGAAAAACAAGTAACAATCTCAATGGTTATCAAAGGAGTAGCTAGATAAATATGATGGCTCTAAATAATGGAAAACTAGGCAGCCAGGGCTGGGTTGTAGCTCAGTGTTAGAGCACTTGCCTGGCATGTGTGAAGAACAGGGTTTGATTCTCAGCACCGCATATATAAATAAAGATCTATTGACAACTAAAAAAAATAATTAAAAAACAAAACTAGGCAGCCAGTAAAATGATCACCCATGATTATGCACATCAGGTTCAACTCACAAATAGAGATATATAGAGAAAACATTAAAAATGACCACATAGGGGGCTGGGGATGTGGCTCAAGTGGTAGTGCGCTCGCCTGGCATGCGTGCAGCCCGGGTTTGATTCTCAGCACCACGTACAAACAAAGATGTTGTGTCCGCCGATAACTAAAAAAAAAATATCAAAAAATTCTCTCTTCTCTCTCTCTCTCTCTCTCTCTCTCTCTCTCTCTTCTCCTCTCTCTCTCTTTCTCCTCTCTCACTCTCTCTTTAAAAAAAAATGACCACATAGCTTCATATATAGAGAGAGACTGCTGTTTATTTAAAGTCTTATATATACTTTCATATCCATCAATAAATTTCTAAACGTGAGTTAATGGTGGCCATTTCTTTGTGCAGGAGTTGAGGGCTTACTTTTGTCATTATGTTGTTTTATATGGGTAGAAATTTTTCTAATTATTATAATAAAAAAATCACAACAAACTTTTAAGATAAAGAAGTGCCTCTATATCATCAAAATTACATTAAATCTTTTCATCTTCCTATTTAAGAGGAAAATTCATTGAATGTTGAAAGTAAATGTAATACAGGATCTCCTTCACAGAACCACACTTTAAAATGACAAGATAATAGAAATTAAAATATTGGAATCAAAGAGATAGGGAAAGACAAACATCATTATTCAAACAGTGCACATTATTGGCATTCACCTGTTGAGAGCCACAGCCGAAGGGGCCCCAGCAAACTTCCAGCTGCCAGCAAACTTCCAGCAGCCAGCTGATGATTGGCTCACAGCAGCCCCAGCAAACTTCTGGGTGCCAACTGATTGGCTCCTCTGTGGTGATGCTCATTGGGCTGTTTCCCTGCCCTTTCAGACCACAGAGCTGCTCATTGGGGGACATTTTTTGGCTCTGCCCACGTGACCCAGCCAATCTGCCTCAAGAGAAAAAGAAATGAACTTTATTTTTAGAACACACACACCACACCACACAGCTCCTCAGGAAAACCCTCAGAGCCCAACTGCCACCACTGGCTACCCACAAGCCTCTCAACCTCTCCCACTCTTCCTGCTCTTGAGGCCGATTGGATGGGTCACGTGGGCAGAGCCAAAAAAAAAGTCCCCCAATGAGTAGCTCTGTGGTCTGAAAGGGTGGGGAAACAGCCCAATGAGCATCACCACAGAGGAGCCAATCAGTTGGCAACTAAAAGTTTGCTGGCAGCTGGAAGTTTGCTGGAGCCCCTTCGGCTGTGGCTCTCAACATCCACCTTACTACCCAGAGGTTCAATGAACTCAAGCACTTCTAAAATAATATCCCTTTTACACGTTAAGGAAGCAGACTAAAATAATAGTAATAATAATAATAATAATAATAATAATAATAATAATAATAAAAGAATTTTTAAAATGTAAAATCATAAAACACCACAGTAAAAATATTTAATTATTTTTATGTCTTACATTCTTTCATAACACCTTTATTAAAAACCTAAAAAAAAGTTTGGAGAAATTAAATAGATTTTAAATATATACATTTAATCTGATGTTTCTCCTTTAAATTCCTGTTTTTCTGGAACTAGACAAAACAGTTCAAATGTACTCATGGAAAAATAAGCAAGCAAGAATTCCTAGGAATATAAAAAGCAACAAGAGGAAACTACTTTTAAAAGATATTAAAATTTTATAAAACCAATAATGTGATTCTGGTATATAAGGAAAAAGACTAATAGAATACAAACCCCAGAGACACCCCAATACATCCAAAAGTTTACAATACCATAAGAGTATTCAGAGAAGGACTCTAAAATCAACAGGTGAAAATAACCAGCACACAGAAAAAGATAAATTTGAACTTACGCATCATTCTGAACACCAGAATAAATCCTAGTTTGAAAATTTAAATGTAAAAGTGATACCATAAAAGTACTAAAAGAAACCATGGGCAAATTCTAAAAAAACTTGGAGGCCTTTCAGTGACTTAAAAATCCAGATATCAGGGCTGGGGCTGTAGCTCAGTGGTAGAGCGCTTAACCTAGCACTTGTGAGGCACTGGGTTTGATCCTCAACACCAAATAGAAATAAAGAAAGACTTAAAAAAATCAAGATACCAAAATGAGTAATATAAACTGTAAAATTCAAATAAAAAATGTAAGGCTTTTGTATATCAAAATATGTGAAGGTAAATAAAAAATAAGTGAAACTATAGGGAAACTAATATGTATATAAAACATGGCTAATCTCTCCAATTAATACATTTCTAACAATTGATGGGGGGGGGAAGCAATCCAAAACAAAAATGTGAAAAAACACATGAACAGAGAGTTCACAGGAAAAGAAATACAACTAGTTTTTAAGCATAAGATGCTCAGCCTCATTTATAATGATAGCAGTGCACATTAAAACTACTCTATATTGATAATTCTCATCTATCAAACTGTTAACAAATTCAATGGTTGTAAACACAGAACATTGGAAAGGCCCCAGAAAAATAGGAACTCTTTCATTCACTGCAATCTGCCCTCTTGTATCTGTGGTATGCTGACAGGATTCAACAATCATAGGCAAAAATATCTTTTGAAAAATTGTCATACTGAACACATACCAAATTTTTTTCCTTGTCATTAGTCCCTAAACAATACAGTGTAACAATTACTTACATAGCATTCATATTGTATTAGGTCTTCTAAGCAATCTGAAGATGATTTAAAAATATGTGGAGGAATTGCTTAGGTTATATGCAAATACTATGTTTTTTTATATATGAGACTCAAGCATCCTTGAATTTCAATATCCACAAAGGGGTCCTCAAATCAATTGTCCATGGATCGTGAGAAGCAACTGTACTTGTGGGTGTTTAAAATGGTACAACACCTAAGAAAGGAAGTATTTAACTAAATTATAAATTCACTGCCCACTGGTGCACTAATCCCACTTCTAGGAATGTATCCCAGAGATGTACCTGCACATGTGTAAAATGACATGCATACAAGCTGTTTCACCACAGCATGGTCTGTGATAAACCTAGAGATGACCCAAATACCGACCATGGGGGCTGTTTAAATAAACAAGGCACTTAATAGACACTGTTTAAACACAGCTTTTTTTTTTTTTAGAAAAGTGTTTTCTATAAACAAATACTATATTCTTTCTAAATAAATACTAATAGGAAAATATCTCAAGAGCATGTAAAGAAAAAGCCATGGGACAGAATTACTTAAATAGTATGATACATTTTACAGAAAAAGAATAAAGTACACTGGCATTTCTCCTACTATAAAAGGAAACAAATGGGAAACAAATTAAAGGAGATTATCTAAGAAAGAGGGGTGACAGAGAGGCGGGGGCACAAAGCAATTGGAAATCCGATTTTCCCAAACATGCCTGTGTCATTTTAACTTTTGAACCATAAGAACATGTTATTTACATTAAAGTTAAAATTCTCAGGCTCCCACCAAGACTACTGAATCAGAAACTTTGTACTAGTCCAGCAATCCTGGTGATACCCTCAAATCTGAGAGTCACATATCTTGTCTGGGACTTCCCACAGGTTCATACACCACCAGTCTGCATTTCAAACAAGCTCCAGGAACTTGGACAACACTTGAATAAGCAAAGTGTGGTCTGAAGTCCTCCTGGGGGAAAAAGGTATGTAACCTTCATATGAAACCTGTCCTCAGCATCAGATGGAAGCAGTCCTTATACAGGCTTCCTAGCCAAAAGTTATTGTGGAGCTAGTTTCCCACGTTAACTGTGTACACAGAGAATAAATGTTTTCAAATACATTCTTATAAAAACAATAACAACTATGAATCATTAAAATTCAACATTAGGATGTCTCACTTAAAAAAACAATTATAAGTGGACCTACACACTTTCAGAAATAGGGAAAAGAAACAAAAATAACCCATATTTTGTAAATTCTGCTTGTGTTGTCTGAACAACTTAACCTCCAATGCATTATTAACAGCCCGCCATGTGCTCTCCATGGAAAAGCACCAAGAAGATTGTTTCCTTCAAACCCTTAAAAAAGTTGTACTCATGTTTGTGAACACTGGTCTTCCATTTGTTTTGCATGAGGAGAAAGATCTCTACAGGAATCTTCTGAGTAAAGAATTCTAGTTTAGCAGAGCGCAGCCCCCTAACCCGCATGGCGGGCAGCCTCAGAGAAGCATCAGAAGCAGCTTCCAACCTGAGATCCCTCTAGCCCTCCGGGAGCTCCCAAGCTTCCCGGGACCCCTGGCCCAGCCCCAGCCCTGTGGCCGGCCCCAGGCTGGGCCATGGCCGCTCCTTCCTGGAGACGCATGCGCCCCAAGCCCCGAGCCCCGTGGCTTCCAGCCTTCCTCTTTCCGGGGTGCCCCCCCCTTCTGCCTGCCACCCACCACCAACCCGCTGGCCACCATGTGGATGGATCTGGAGGAGGCCCTGCTGCTAATTGATGGCAAGGGGGCCGAGAGAGCGGCACAGCTGTGGGGGGCGGTGACAAGGGCCATGGCAGCCCGAAGTGCCGGGTAAGCCCAGCCAGCTGGTGGTGGAGACGATCTGCAGGCTGGGCTAGCACAGCGGCTTGTTGTTGTCCTGCATCTATGTGGAGACCAGGAAAGTGGTGGGGTTCGACCAGCAGAATGGGCACACCTACCTCAAGTATTAGGTGTGTGCTGGTGCAAAACGGACAGGCTGCTGCAGGTCAAGAGCACAGGTGTCAACAGCTCCTTCAAGTTCACCACAAAAAGCTGGAGGCCAGCAAGTGGTGTGTCACTGGACCTACTCACAAAAGGTGCTGCAGCCAACAAGCTCCCGCCCATGTAGGCCGACACCGCCAAGGACAAGGGCATCATTGGCGGGGGCAGCAAGGTCAAGAAGGCGGCCAAGCCCAGCATCCCCAAGGTGCTACAAGCACCTAGCATCCACAAGCGCCTCAAGGGTGCACCCCGGCCGGAGCACAACGATCTTGAGGGGAACCGACTCCACAGGCCGCGACCTCCCCTCCCCTCCCCCACGTGCAACCCTGCCTGGGCCTCCCATCCCCTCCGCCCTCCTCCCATCCCCTCCCCCCAAGCCTCCAATCCCCCCACCCCCCACGCTCCTGGGGAGATTTTTGAAATAGACCGGGTGACCCCTGATTGTCTCTCGCTCTTGGAAAGGGCCTTAGCCATGGTTACCAACCCCCACCTGGCCGGTTGGCCAGCTGGCAGCTGGCAGCCAGGCCTGGTCCCCTTCCTCTCAGCAAACATGAGCTCCCAACCATCACTCTGGGCGCAGGGCAGCAGGGCGCTCCCCTTGTAGGCTTCCTGAAACCACAATAAAAGATTGTTGACCTTTAAAAAAAAAATTCTAGTTTAGACAGAAGGATTTAGAAGTTGAACATGGTGTCCAAGGCATGTAATCTCAGAAGCTCTGGAGGCCAAAAGAAGAGGATCTCAAATTCAAAGCCAGCCTCAGGGATGGTGAGGCACTAAGCAACTCAGTGAGACCCTGTCTCTAAATAAAATATAAAATAGGGCTGGGGATGTGGCTCTGTGGCTGAGTGCCCCTGATTTCAATCCCTGGTACTCACCCTTCCACAAAAAGGAAGGATATAGAAATGTGTATCTTCTTTTTGAAAGTCACCTTTGAATAGTTTTTGGTGCTAAAAATTAACCAATGTGCTGACATTTTTATATATTTCCTATTTCATTGCCTCTGAGATGCCATCACCTTTAAGACACTTAGAACATTCTTATTATATGCACCACTCAGATGAAAAAAAATTGCCATGTGGTTACAACATGCCAATTTTAAGATGCCATCCATCTCAGAAGTGCATCTTAAAAATCAATGAACACTGCTGTGATGTGGCTCAAGCGGTAGCGTGCTTGCCTGGCATTTGTGCCGCATGGGTTCGATACTCAGCACCACATACAAACAAAGATGTTGTGTCCACCAAAAACTAAAAAATAAATATTAAAATTCTTTTTTTCTCTCTCTCTCTCTAAAAAAAAATCAATGAACACCTTAATTATAAACCACAGAATTGTATGGTAAATTATTTGTTTTTCTTCTAGTTAACTATTTGGTCTCTCAAGTGTAAAACTCCATAAAGGCATGCATGTTTTGTCCATTTGACAACATATCCTCCATGCTTATAAACTGGAACATTTTCAGTATCTTTGTAATTCATTATTTATTTAGTTTACTTGGAAACATGTGAATATGAAAAGAAAGTAATGATTTTTAACAGTATTTTTAACAGTACTAACCTCTGTTATTCCGGAACATTTTACTTGCTCAAAATAATAAAAATTATTTTTTTTTCATTTTGGCTGACTTCTCAGGTAAAAGAGATTCAATATAGCTCTAGACAATTGAAAATATATTCTCTTCCAAGAAGTTTTTATTTACATGTTTTTTCCAAGCTAATATGAACACCAGTAAGTGGAAAGGGTTATTTTTAAAAGTGATTGCAGCTGGGCGTGGTGCTGCCTGTTGTAATCCCAACAATTTGGGAGGTTGAAGCAGGAGGACCCCAAGTGTGAGACTGCTTCAACAGCTTCAGAAGATCCCATTTCAAGAAGGGAGAAAACGGCTGGAACTCAATGGTAGAGCCTCTCTGGGTTCAACCCCTAGTACGCAACCCACACCCCAAAATGATGACACTAATGTCTATTCTATTCAATTCAGACCTGCTATCATCCACACTGCTGTCATTTCACAACTCTGTTCTCACATCAAACTGCTAAATAAATCTAGTGTTTAGTTCTCAATATTTTTAATGTGAATACCCATTAAACACAGATAAAATTTTCTGACAGAAATCAACCTTGTCTCCCAAATTTCTAGAATAATTGACAAAAGTGTCACTAAACAAGATCATGTCCTTTTTTATATATCAAACACTTCAGAAAAAAAATTCCCAGAAAGAAGTTGTTGGCACCCCTTTCTTGTTAAAATTAAGTAGATAATGGATATGTTCTTAATAGCATTCTCAAAAAAGCAGAAATGTCCTTAAGGAGAATATTTAATTATCAAAGAGATTGGGAGACACCAATTTAGTGTTTGGGGGCATTTAGTGTTTGGGGGACAGGATCTAGGCTTCACACAATGCTTGTGTGGGATGGATCTGTATCATCAAGATTCATCCTGGTCACAAGAATTTTGATCTTAAAAGGTTTAATCAAGCCCACTTTAAATAAGCATTACTTTAAGACACAATATCTAAAAGTGTTTTTTTATAGGAAACTCCACCCCTTGCCTCTTATTATTTAAGACAAAGTAGTAAGGGATGCTTCAGGAGAATAAAGAAACTGTCTGAAAATTAGTGCTCACTTTTTCACACTACACATTAACTCAACATAAATTTTAATTATAATAATGAGTATACATAGACTAGTACATATGATAACAGTATGAGATGGCACATAGATCTTACCCTAATGAATCCAAAAATTTCAATCTCATTAATATTTAATTGTTATTACTAGCAGCTGAAGGAATTCATTACTGTTTCTTCAAGTAGCAGCACCTCAAAGCACAAGACACAAAGAATATGCTCTGACATGGTGGGAAAAAAGGGATCCATGGAAGGGTCATAGTACAACCTGTAAGTAGACTGAGGCAGCCTGTAATTGACGTTGGCTTGTCATCCCTAGTTCAATCTAGCCTCTCCTGCTTATTAGCATAAATAAGGTTGTCCAAACACTAAGTGTTTTCTCTGTAGTTTCCATCTTCATCTCCCTCTTTGATTTTCTTGTTTGAACTAGATCCTAATACTTTTTGTTTTCTTTCTTCTTTCTTTCTTTCTTTCTTTCTTTCTTTCTTTCTTTCTTTCTTTCTTTCTTTCTTTCTTAAACCAACTCAAACTTCTTCATTAACAGCAGGTGCAAGCACTTGAAAGCATGCTGTGTTCCACCACAGCTAAAAGTTCTGGTTGTAAGTGAGACAGCAACCCATGTCATATATTGTCCTCCCTTCATTTCTCTACTACATGTAAGTGAAAGTATCACACCATTTTCACTTATGTGTGTAGGCAGAGGAGCCTTGGTTCCGTGGTTGACAACCAACTGTTCCAGATTAGAATCACGTGCTTCAAGGGGAATCAAACTTTCCTTTGCCTGAGGCAAGACTTCAGCTAGTGACACCACCACCACCCCATTCAAAGGTCACTCTTAGCCCACTTCTGCTCTCTCACACAGGGCCAGTTTAGGGGTGGAAGGCTTTCTGGGAATTGGACAAAAGTCATGTAAAAAGCCTGTCCCAAAGAAATCACATGCCCTGCTGCATCCAATTTCAGAGTGAGTCCCAGACACACCCTTGGCAGCCCCACCGGGACCCCAGGGAACCAGCTGCAAGCACCTCTGAGAGAAGGACCTTAGGCAAGGAAGGGGCATAGACCCATGTGGGTGTTGGAAAGCCATCCCACCACATCCCAGCTGGGCAGGGCGCAGCACCTCTCTGTGCAACCCGAGCATGAAATCACACAAGTTAAGTGCCTGGCACACAGCAAACTGGTGCTGCCATGGCTAGAAGCACCAACGCACTGCTCTGAGAAACTAAGGTGGGCCCTGGGGTAGCACCCAAGTGGGTGGACAGACTGGCCAGGGGGACTAGCCCATGGACCTGTGCGTCTCACCCTGCCCGGTTCCGAATGGCAGGGACCCGGTGGTGCTGCAGCTGTGGGGCGTGCTGGCCTGTCTCCAAAAATGCGGGCCACCCACCTGACCCACTCTCCTTGCTTGGGCCTAGGTCTCTGCCACTCTCAATCTCCTCAGCCCCTAAGGGACGCTTCCACTGCCTGCTGCCATATCTCGGGAGACTTCACTCATCTCCACACTCCCCTGTCCTCACCGTGGCACCCCCAAAATGGGTCTGGAACCAGTGCACTCCCTTTTACATGGCCCACCAGGCCAGGGGTCAAAACTAGCTGTTCTCGTGGCTTTCTATCCATATCTCCACCCTGAAAATATCTCTACCAATCCCCCTGACCCTGAAGGATTAAAACCCAGGTGCTAGGCGGTCACCTGGTCTCACCTGGCTGGCCAGGTGTTTGTGCTCAAGCCAGCCCTGGCCCTGGACCCAGGAGACTCAGCCCTGGCTTGGACCACAGTGAAAGTAGTGATCATAGTGGCCTAGAACTTTAATGACTCCCCTTGTCTTCTCACAACTACCCTAAGAAGAGGGTATTACCATCCTCCCTATTCCACAGAGAAAAAAATGGCCTGGCAAGGTTAAACAATGGGCTCTGAGTCCAACAGATAGGAAGTGGCAAGAGCCCACCTTGGAATCTGGGGTCCTCTGGTGCCCAAACCAGCACCCTCTATGACAACCTCCAGGCCCTGTCCCTGCTTGCACCTTGTATCATGTATATTTAATAGCAAAAAAAAAAATTACAATGGATACTAATAATGGATACTAACAGATTAAACTCTATATTCTTTTTTGGAGAATGCATTTGTTGCATATGTTAATCAATAATATTTGTGTATATCATGTGATTTTACTTTTTATTATTATTTTTATATTGGGAATAAAATCCAGGTGTCCTATCAATGAGCTCTATTCTAAGCTATTTTTAAAATTTTGTTTTGAGATGGGGTTTTGCTCAGTTGTGTGGTTTTACTTTAGAATTGTGGTGCTCTTTCCATTGCTTTCAGAGTACAGGATATTTCAGGTGTAGACAAAATATACATTGTATGTCCCTCGTATTTATGTTAACTTATGAATTTTTTGTTTTCTTTTCTGTTTAAGTATTATTTATTATTAATTTTTACATTCAATATTTAGTGTGTGAAATAAGCTGCTATGTGTATGAGTGGAGAATACAACAGCATTTTATTATCACACAGATGTCTTAATACCCTAACATCTTTCTTTGGAATGAATGCCATTTTTCTTCTTCCATACACCATTACATCTATGAGGTGCCACTGCCTAAAGAGCAAGAAAGGGTTTTGTTTGGAGTTCTCCACTTATTTATTTCATTATGAGGTCTACAATTGAACATTGAGTCACATTCCCAGCACTTTTTTGTATTTTATTTAGAGAAGGCATCTTGCTGAGTTGCAAAGTGCCTCACTAAGTTTCTGAGACTGGCTTTAACATCATGATCCTCCTGCCTCAAACTTCTGAGTCACTGGATTAAAAGTTTTCACCACTGCTGTGGCCTATTTGCTTTTTAAAATATTTTTTAAATTATTGACAGAGCTTAATTGTATTTATTTTTTATGTGGTGCTGTGAATCGAGCCCAGTACCTCACAGATGCCAGGAAAGTTTGCTTCTACTGAGCCGCAGCCCCAGCCCTGCTTATTTGCTTTTTAAAAGCACCAACATTGAAATTGATAATTTCTTCTGTGGTATGTTAATTTTCAATACCTTCTAATTTTGCTCTTTTGCTTAGATTTTCTTTCCTCTTATTTTTATAAAATGTACTTTTCCAACTATTGAAATGGATAATTTGCCAACAAATTCTTAGTCATTTTATGGCTTACTAATTTATGTTTTTTTTTTACCTTGACTTTAGATGCATACCACTTTTTTATAGCCTTATGGAGGTTTAATTGGCACCCATTTACCTGTATTTATCTTAGGTGTATATTTTTATCTTATTCTATATGAAAAAACCCGTGAAGCCAGCCCCCAAATTAACAAAATCATCATGTCCATTACTTTAATATGTCTCCTAGTGTTACTTTAAATCCCTCATTTTACTCTCCCCACAACATTTTACATAATAAATCTGATCTTCTTGAGCACAGTAAGAAGAGGCAAATGTCAAAATTATAGAGAACCTTGAATTACCACAAAGTAAAAAAAATCATGAATTATTCCCTACATTAAGAAATTGAACATTAATAATGTCCTGAAAAATCACTCCATGCTTTCTTCCTCTTAACATTTCTCCATAATCCCCAATGGTAATTACTCTTTTTGTTTTCTATATAATGCTATTTATTTCTTTCAAAAAACACAAATAATAAAAAAGAAGTGTTACTCCCTCTTTACTTAATATAAAAAGGGGGTATCTGTTTGGTTCTTTTAAACCCCGACCTCACCTCAGTCCACTGATCTCTGATAAAAGAGAATTTAGGAAAATCCTGAAGAAGGTGGCTGAGGCAGGACATAATACTGGGGCCTGCTAAGAGAGAATACCAGAGAGAAGGGGTAGGATGCAGAAAATGAGCAAGGAAGAGGAGAAGACAAATTGGAAACAAGGGTGAAGCTCAAATGGAAAAGGCCAGCTGGTGTAACAATGGTAGAGTAAGCAGGTCAGCATCTAGATAGGTGGGAATAAAAATTTTAAACAGTGGCATCTCTGGGGCAGCTCTCCAAGCTACAAGCTGGTAAAATGTTCACACACTAGATTTTTCCCACTCTCACTAACCAAGGGGAAGCCCTTCCCAAACCCACTGGAAGGGTTCTACTGCTATCACCACAGTTTCTGATTTTTTCCAATTGGATTTCACTTTATTTATTCCTCATCTTCTGTATCTTATTTATTCCCCTCTACATCCTCATCAGATAATTTTTCCTCCTCATCCCCCTTCTCATTCTTTATTTTGGTCTTTCCAGCTTGTGTTATTCTTCATTTTCTTCTTATTCTTCAGTTCCTTGGCATTAAAAGAGCACTACCTCATGATTTTCTCTGTGCTAAATTGGTGTTTAGACTTGTTTGAAAACTGGGTCTCAGTGTCCAAGTTGAAGAATCCTGGACAGAAGAGTGTGGTGGATGCTGGAGGAATAGTTCCCAGTGGTGAAGGAAGCAGTGGTGGAGGACAGTTAGAGCATTTCCATAGAATACTTTTCCACTTTTGTTCTGTGTTGGATTAGAATTAATGATTCATAGTATATGCCTTAGTAGAGAGTACCACCCCATTTCCAAAGTGCCATCACCTTTTACCTTGCCAGAACAAGCTGGGCAATTCCAATCATTTAACATGTTTTTTTACCATTAGTCTTTTCTGTGTGTTTTCTTCTTTTTTTCTTTCTGGTAAGTGTACAATAGTCTTTGTTGGCTTAAATATTAGTTTCTTGAATAGTATTGCTTTATACTCATGTTCATAAATTCATGTGTCATTTGAATGTTTTCTTCTATGTGATTTTTTAAAAATTCACCGTTTCTGCTGTACTCTGTTAAGATGTATTTTCCCCAAAAGAAGTAATTGAGAGTGGGTTTCTAAATATTTTGTGGTATTAAAAAATTGACAATTATACCTCAAATGAAGGAAGACCCTTCTTCACTATATGGTCAAGGTCTTTTGACAGATAGGTTACTGATCACACTATGTCTTTAATGTTTTAAAGAGATCTTCAAGGACTATACATTGTTTTTCATTTGTATATAGCCTTAACACTTTATATTTGTCAGACAAGCCTATGGCAGGTCCTGTCATGAGCCTGTTTTAACTTTTCAATGGCATCTTGAAATTTTTGTGCAGAGTCAACATTTGATTTGAACTCTGTAAGGCCTCACATAGTTTACCTATTAATCTAAAATTAAGTACCCAAATATGGAAGCATCTTACTGTTTTGTTTAGCTTTTTCATGGCTATGTCCAAAATTAAGTACAATAAAAATTTTAGAGGAGAAAGAGTTTATTTTGGGGCTCAAAGTTTCAGAGGTCTCAGTGCAGACATGGCTAACTTCATTACTCAGGGTCTGGGATGAGAAAAAAACAGCATGGCAGGAGAGAGTGGGGGAAAAAAGAAGCTGAAAAGATGTTGCCAGGAAACAGAGAGTAGATTTTTATTAGAGAAAAAATGTAAACCCCAAAGGCCTGACTGCATGGACACTTCTCCTTTTGTTCTACCATATTTGCCTCTAGTTACCACTCAATCCTTATCAGAAGATTAATTCACTGAATAGATAACACTCTCATAAACTTATCATTTCACATGTAAACCCTCCTGCATTGTCTCATACATGAGCTTCTGGGGGAAAACTAATATCTAAATCATAAGACTAATATTTCCAAGAACCCAAGTACCTATTTCTGTTTCCTGACTTTTTTAAGGCTCAAGATAGACTGCTTTTAATATGACATTATAATTAAGGTTCATTGGCTAATATAGAATCCCAGATACTTGACTTGGTTAGAAAACTAAGTCATTTTAGTGGACACCTCATGTCTGCATGAGGTGAGGTGGTTTAATGCAGCAATAAATTATTTGAATATCTCTATTTTTTGTTGGGGTTGACAATAAACAGATCATTCGAATATTGTAAAAGAATTTCTTTATAACTAACACTTTAGATATACTTGTATTAAAATAATTATGAAATTTTTCAAATCTCTGATGTAAGACAACTCAGGAAAAATATATGGCTACTTTTGTATTGAAGTCCTCCCACACAAAAGCAGTACTTATGAATTCTTTATCAAAGGAATGAAAAGGAACACATATCTTGAATTTTGTACTTTGAAACAGTCATAGTTACATGGCATTGCCATTAACAAGTTTTATAGATTAAGTATCATGGAATGAATATCTGAAACAATGTAATGTTTAGATCTCAGATTCTGCCTAAATTAGTATCCATCAATGTTTATATTGTTATTATAATTTATTTTTTAAACAGAAAAATTTTTGATATTGTTTTCTTTTATAAACTGTAAACATTACCTAACAGCATAAATGACATTGGATGCTTTCTTGAGACAATATTCTAAAAAAAAAATGGATGTGTATGTTTCTGAAAACATTCAGCAAACATATTTGTAGCTCAACTCAAATACAAAACATTTATTTCCACACAGATGATCAAATTAACTACATCTACAGTGGAAATATTTTCTGTTTGCAACTGAAATAATTTTTCTGGTTGTCAGAACATTTCTAATAAAGGTACTTGATTTGGTGAATATATGCCTACGTAGATATACACTCAAAGTAATTTAAATTAAGGTATCGACTTATTAGAAAATAAAAATAAAAACTTCCAATTACTTGCTTAGTTCACAAAAAACTGAGACAAAGATTTATATTGATTACCTATTTTAATCATCATTATTATTAAAATGAGAAGCAGAAAATCTGAAGCATAGAGAAGTCAAAGTTTTTTTTTCACAATTTTACAAATAAGACTATATATTATAGTTGTGTTTTATCTACCCACAGGCAACAACAACCAATAATTTAAAAAGTGTTACAAAACAAGAGTTTATTTTTTATATAATAATAATAATAATAATAATAATAAACCTAAAAACAGGTAGCCCAGGACCAGGACAGCAGCTGAGGCATGGCTGTGGAGAATCCTGCCTTGCCCTACTTCTGCTCTACTCCACCTGGCCTATCCACATGCTCACTGCTGTATAATTCTGGAGGGTTACCACACTTAGAAGCATCTCACCTACAAACAATTTAATAAAACTCAGTCAGAAAATGGAGGAGGAAAACACAGGCCACAAATCCTCAGGTTGAAGGCAAGCCAGGAAACTGTAGGATGTGTCTGTCAAAATTTTCTTAGATGAAGGTAAGCAAACAGGTTCCACAAAGAACAAAACAGCAAACAGCTAGGATTTGCAGGCTCTATGGTCTCTTCCACTTACCCAACTCTAACCATAGAGCTGGAAAAGAAGCAAAGCCAAGATGTAAAGAATCAGTAAATGCTGTCCAAAAAAACTTTAAGTGGAGAAACACAAGACAGGAAGAGGGTGGTGGCACTGGTAAATTTGCCTATTTGGCAGTAGTTTGAGTAGAAAATGAATAGAAATATTAGAGGTATTAGTACTGTAGTAGTAATTTTGTTTTGCACCTGAGGTGGGTTGATTTACAGTGCTGTTCTGGTAAAAAAATTACAGACTTATTGAAAAGCAGAAGATTCAAGATATGGATCAGCAGTGAGATACATGTGCTTTGGAATTGAGGCAGAGGCAGGATACAAATTGAAGCCTGTGAGACTCTAGCCTGTGCTTTCAGTCATGGCTTTATTGCCTCTAGAATGTTCACATCAGGATCCAGGCATTTGGAACCAAGAAGCTTGTTGACCTGTCATCTAATAAGACATGATAAGATTCCACAGAAGAAAACAAAGTTATGGAAGGTTAAGAGCTTTCTAAAAATCATTATTGTTGAAAAGAAAGAATAAATGTTTTGCTTTTCCTGCACCACTACTATACCTTCTTCCAAAAATAACTGAAGAAAAGTTGGCATCTGCAGAGCACTCATAAAATGCACTCATTGTCTCAATTATTCTTCAAACCACTCTTATGATAAAGATACAACTGACTTCTCTGTTCTCATGCTACATTTAAGAACTAATGCCAAAAATAATGATGATTTGCCAAAGATTATGCATCCAAGAGGAGGTAGAGCTAAGTCATGAACACTGGTATGGTGTCTGAGGCCAGGCTCTGCACCACCAGAGTGTACAGACCACAGCTTCCTTTTCACTTCAGTGCTCTTCGGGGCCCTGAGAAAGCACATCACATCTCTAAAAAATACTCAGAAGCCTCAACATTTTGACATAGTACTAATATATTGAACATGGTGTGTCCAGCATCAAACAGAAATTAAGCAGTAGCTGTGCTGTCACCACAATAAGTATCTATGGTATCAAAGCTCTTAATACACTGCCTGACCAGTAACAGCTACAAAGAATTTCTAGAGGTGTTTCCTTCTGGAATCCTTCCAGACTTTGAGAATAAAACATTTTTTTTAAATTTTTTTTTTAGATGTAGATGGACAGAATGTGTTTATTTTATTGCTTATTTATGTATGTCATGCTAAGGATCAAACCCAGTGCCCCACACATATTAGGCAAGCTATTTTGCCATTAAGCCACCCACCTAACCTGGAAATAAAACCTTTTCTAATACTGTTAGCAGCTTTCACATTTCTTTTCCCATTCCCTGTATCTAAGCTCTTGCAATAACTAGAGATTCATAGGTTTTTTTAAAGAAATGATAATCTGCATATGATGCATCCCCTTTAGAAAATTTCCTGAAATGGTAACAGTCTGAAAAATCACAACTGGACACCTGATGAGAATGCTGCTGTGAAACAGTCAAGGCACAGTATTTCCATGCCCACAAAGATCCATTGGGCTGTCCTTCTCTGATCCACTCACCTTTGGCCCTCCCCTACCTCACTAACCCCCAACAACCTGTCATTTTCTAATTTTAATAATGTTATATAAGTGGAATATGTAGTAAGTTCTGCTATAGAGATAGTGTCACATTACTGAGGAAAGTACTTTCAAAATAAATTCAGTTCTGTTCACAAAATATTTCAGCCTCACTTAGCATTGAACTTTCCATAGTTTCTTGGAAATATAGAAACTTTGAAAGTAGTAATGAAAAGACAAATACAACAGAGCAACTTATATAACCCCAGGAATAGTAAAGAAGAAGGGTGGCAAACCACCTTGATTTTCCCAGGGACTAAAAAAAAATATTAACCACTGAATCAGGGACAATCTAAGGCAAACTAAACTGATCTGGTTACCCTACACTCTCATATTCATACTCTAGAGTTATGGTATAAATGGTCTCTCTCTCTCTTCAATATATCTTTTTTTTTTTAGAGAGAGAGAGAGAGAGAGAGAGAGAGAGAGAGAGAATTTTTAATTTTTTAATATTTATTTTTTAGTTTTCGGCAGACACAATATCTTTGTGTGTGGTGCTGAGGATCGAACCCGGGCCACACGCATGTCAGGCGAGCGTGCTACCACTTGAACCACATCCCCAGCCCTCAATATATCTTTTGTCATGGTAAAGAATGCTCAATATCAGCAGAAACTTCTAAGAGGACAGCTTCAAAGAAAGTAGAGCAACAAAACCGTGAGACCAAAGAGATATATTCTGAACCTGAATCCTACTTCCATAAATGTTTTTACTTGAAAATGTTAAGAGAAGGATAGGTATGTATGAAACAAGATTCAGCTTTTATTCTCTAACTGAAACTACCCACTTGGAGAAAAAACATGTATGTCCACTTCTCTGATATAAGATATTTTATTTTTGTTACAAATCTTTCTCTAGCTGGGGATATAGCTCAGTTAGTAGAGTGCTTGCCTTGCATGCACAAGGCCTTGTGTTCAATCCCCAGCACACACACACAAAAAAATCTAAGTTAAAAATTAATATCAAGATTTTACTTGATACATGGACAAGAACTAAAGCCTTTCACCCTGTAATAGGTTATAATATATAAAAATATAATAATCTAATTATTTAATCATCAAATTGATATAATCAAGTCAAATTATCAAAGTTCAAAATGAATTAAAATGGGAATACTGGCTGTTTGATACACATATGCACCTCTGTGTTCACACACACACACTTGCAGAATCATTACATAGCTCTACCATGTAAAACGAGACAGACTTGGAGGATATAGAGAGCAAAGTATCTGTCATTGCTGCTGTGCACCTCAGTCTCTGACCTAGACAGTGAGTGGAGGACCCACCCTTCAGCAGGCATTGTCAGCACCATTCTTTTCTCAGAATAACAAGAAAGAAGATCTGGATCACCAGTTCCTTCTCTGTCTGCTAAAACAGGGTCTTGAATGACAGACAGCAACTTTGAAGGTAGGAACTAACCACACAAATTCAATCCGCAAAGAATGAGCTTCATCAGGAGATAGAGGTGTTAAAAAAAAATCAAGCTGCAATCATAGGAATGCAAGAAACTGTAAATCAGATTAAAAGCGCTAATGAGAATATTACAACAGACTAGATCAAGTAGAAGTCAGAACATCAGATAATGAAGACAAAGTATATCAAATTGAAAAGAATATAGTCAAGACAGAAAAGATGCTGAAATCTCACGAGCAATCTATCCAAGAGATATGGGACCTCATCAAAAGACCTCATCTGAGAGTCATTGGAATAGAAGAAGGCACAGAGAATCAATACAAAGGAATGGATAGCTTATTAAATGAAATAATGCTAGAAAACTTCCCAGAGATGAAAGATGGAATGGATTGCCAAATCCTGGAAGCTTACAGGACCCCAAACATCCAAAACCATAATAGACCAACTCCAAGACACATAATTATGAAGATAGCTAACATACAGGACAAGGAGAGAATACTAAAAGCTACGAGAGAAAGGAGGCAGATTACATTTAGGGGTAAACCAATTAGGTTAACAACTGATTTTTCATCAGAGACTTTGAAAGCGAGAAGATCCTGGAACAACATATTTCAAACACTGAAAAATAATGGATTCCAACCAAGAATACTGTATCCAGCAAAACTAAGCTTCAGATTTGACAATGAAATTAAAATATTTCACGATAAACAAAAGCTAAAAGAATTTGCAGCTAGAAAACCAGCACTGCAAAGTATGTTGAGCAAAATATTACAAGAAGAGGAATTGAAAAATAGCGCCCAAAACTAACAGTGGGAGGTATCTCAGTAAAGGGGGAGAAAAATAACCAAAGAGGGAAAACTAACCAATCTAAAATAAATAAATAAATAAACATGACTGGAAGTACAAACCATATTTCAATTGTAACCTTAAATGTTACTGGCTTAAATTCACCAATCAAGAGACATAGGCTAGTAACCTGGATTAAAAAAACAAATCCAACAATATGCTGCCTTCAGGAGACTCACATGATAGGAAAAGACATACACAGACTGAAGGTGAAAGGGTGGGAAAAATCATACCACTCACATGGCCCTCGGAAGCAAGCAGGAGTGGCCATTCTCATATCGAATAAAGTCAACTTCAAACCTAAGGTAATCAAAAGGGATAAAGAAGGACACTATATACTGTTAAAAGGAACAATCCTCCATCAAGACATAACAATTATCAATTTGTATGCACCAAACAATGGTGCTGCAACGTTCATAAAACAAACTCTCCTCAAGTTCAAGAGTCAAATAGACCACAACACAATTATTATGGGGGACTTCAACACACCACTCTCGCCATTGGATAGATCCTCTAGACAAAAGCTGAACAAAGAAGCTATAAAACTCAATAACACAATCAATAACCTAGACTTAACCGACATATATAGAAATTATCAACCGTCATCAAGTGGATACACATTCTTCTCAGCAGCACATGGATCTTACTCAAAGATAGACCATATATTATGCTATAGGGCGACTCTCAGTAAATATAAAGGTGTGGAGATAATACCATGCACCATATCTGACCATAATGGAATGAAACTGGAAATCAATGATAAAAGAAGGAAGGAAAAATCCTGGATCACCTGGAAAATGAACAATATGTTACTGAATCATCAATGGGTTACAGAAAACATAAAGGAGGAAATCAAAAAATTCCTAGAGATAAACGACAATACAGACACAACATACCAGAATCTATGGGACACAATGAAAGCAGTTTTAAGAGGGAAATTCATTTCCTGGAGTTCATTCCTCAAAAAAAGAAAAAAACAACAAATAAATGAACTCACACTACATCTTAAAACCTTAGAAAAGGAAGAACAAAACAACAGCAAATATAGCAGAAGACAAGAAATAATTAAAATCAGAGCAGAAATCAACTAAATTGAAACAAAAAAAACCATTGAAAAAATTGATAAAACTAAGAGTTGGTTCTTTGAAAAAATAAATAAGATCGACAGACCCTTAGCCATGCTAACGAAGAGAAGAAGAGAGAGAACGCAAATTACTAACATATGGGATGAAAAAGGCAATATCACAACAGACACTACAGAAATACAGGAGATAATTAAAAATATTTTGAAACCCTATATTCCAATAAAATAGAAGATAGTGAAGATATCGATAAATTTCTTAAGTCATAAGATCTGCCCAGATTGAGTCAGAAAGACACTCACAATTTAAACAGACCAATAACAAAAGAAGAAATTGAAGAGGCCATCAAAAGACTACCAACTAAGAAAAGCCCGGGACAGGATGGGTATACAGCAGAGTTCTACAAAACCTTCAAAGAAGAATTAATACTAATACTTTTCAAGCTATTTCAAGAAATAGAAAAAGAAGGAGCTCTTCCAAATTCATTCTATGAGGCCAACATAACCCTGATCCCAAAACCAGACAAAGACACTTCAAAGAAAGAAAACTATAGACCAATATCTCTAATGAACTTAGATGCAAAAATTCTCAATAAAATCCTGGTGAATCGAATGCAAAAGCACATCAAAAAAATTGTACACCATGATCAAGTAGGATTCATCCCTGGGATGCAAGGCTGGTTCAATATACGGAAATCAATAAATGTTATTCACCACATCAATAGACTTAAGGATAAGAACCATATGATCATCTCAATAGATGCAGAAAAAGCATTTGACAAAGTACAGCATCCCTTTATGTTCAAAACACTAGAAAAAATAGGAATAACAGCAACTTACCTCAACATTGTAAAAGCTATATATGCTAAGCCTCAGGCTAACATCATTCTAAATGGAGAAAAACTGAAGGCATTCCCTCTAAAATCTGGAACTAGACAGGGATGCCCTCTCTCACCACTTCTATTCAATTTAGTTCTTGAAATGCTAGCCAGAGCAATCAGACAGACAAAAGAAATTAAAGGCATAAAAATAGGAAAAGAAGAACTTAAATTATCGCTATTTGCGGATGACATGATAATATACTTAACAGACCCAAAAGGGTCTACAAAGAAACTGCTAGAGTTAATAAATGAATTCAGCAAAGTGGCAGGATATAAAATCAACACGCATAAATCAAAGGCATTCCTGTATATCAGCAACAAAACTTCTGAAATGGAAATGAGGAAAACCATTCCATTCACAATAGCCTCAAAAAAAGTAAAATACTTGGGAATCAACCTAACAAAAGAGGTGAAAGATTTATACAATGAAAACTATAGAACCCTAAAGAGAGAGAGATAGAAGAAGTTCTTAGAAGATGGAAAAATGTACCCTGTTCATGGATAGGCAGAACTAACATTATCAAAATGGCGATATTACCCAAAGTTCTCTACAGGTTTAATGGGATGCCAATCAAGATCCCAATGACATTTCTTGTAAAAATAGATAAAGCAATCATGAAATTCATATGGAATAACAAAAGACCCAGAATAGCAAAAACAATTCTAAGCAGGAAGTGTGAATCTGGAGGTATAACAATACCAGAGTTCAAACTGTACTACAGAGCAATAGTAACAAAAACAGCGTGGTACTGGTAGCAAAACAGGAAGGTGGATCAATGGTACAGAATAGAGGACACAGAAACCAATCCACAAAATTACAACTTTCTTATATTTGATAAAGGGGCTAAAAACATGCAATGGAGGAAGGATAGCATCTTCAACAAATGGTGCTGGGAAAATTGGAAATCCATATGCAACAAAATGAAACTGAATCCCTTTCTCTCGCCATGCACAAAAGTTAACTCAAAATGGATCAAGGAGCTTGATATCAAATCAGAGACCCTGCACCTGATAGAAGAAAAAGTTGGCTCCGATCTACATATTGTGGGGTCAGGCTCCAAATTCCTTAATAGGACGCCCATAGCCCAAGAGTTAATAACAAGAATAAACAAATGGGACTTACTGAAACTAAAAAGTTTTTTCTCAGCAGGAGAAACAATAAGAGAAGTAAATAGGGAACCTACATCCTGGGAACAAATCTTTACTCCCCACACTTCAGATTGAGCCCTAATTTCCAGAATATACAAAGAACTCAAAAAATTAAACAATAAGATAACAAATAACCCAATCAACAAATGGGCCAAGGACATACAATCAATCAATAAGTACATGAAAAAATGCTCACCATCTCTAGCAGTCAGAGAAATGCAAATCAAAACCACCCTAAGATACCATCTCACTCCAGTAAGACTGGCAGCCATTAGGAAGTCAAATAACAATAAGTGCTGGCGAGGATGTGGGGAAAAGGGTACTCTTGTACATTGCTGGTGGGACTGAAAATTGGTGTGGCCAGTATGGAAAGCAGTATGGAGACTCCTGGGAAAGCTGGGAATGGAGCCACCATTCGACCCAGCTATCGCCCTCCTCGGACTATTCCCTGAGGACCTTAAAAGAGCATACTATAGGGATACTGCCACATCAATGATCATAGCAGCACAATTCACAATAGCTAGATTGTGGAACCAACCTAGATGCCCTTCAACAGATGAATGGATAAAAAAAATGTGGCATCTATACACAATGGAATATTATGCAGCACTAAAAATTGACAAAATCATGGAATTTGCAGGGAAATGGATGGCATTAGAGCAGATTATGCTAAGTGAAGCTAGCCAATCCTTAAAAAACAAATGCCAAATGTCTTCTTTGATTTAAAGAGAGCAACTAAGAACTGAACAGGGGGAAAGAGCATGAGAAAAAGATTAACATTAAACTGAGACGAATGAAGGGAGGGAAAGGGAGAGGGAAGGGAAATTGCATGAAAATGGAAGGAAAACCACATTGTTATACAAAATCACATATATGAGGTTGTGAGGGGAAAGAGGGGAGGAGAGAATGGAACAACAACAGATGAGGTAGAGAGGGAAGATGGGAGGGGAGAGGAGGGGGAATAGTAGGGGATAGGAAAGACAGCAGAATACAACAGTCACTAATATGGCATTATGTAAACATTGTGAATGTATAACTGATGTGATTCTGCAATTTGTATTTGGGGTAAAAATGGAAAAGCATAACTCACATGAATCAAATGTATGAAAGATGAAAAAACAAACAAACAAACAAAAAACAAATTGTACTAAATAAAGGATGTTTTTTATTAAAAATTCAGACATTTTTAAAATTTTAATTACTAAATTAATTTGCATTATTTTTGCATATTTATTAGTTATATGTCTTTTTTATTCATTTTAATTAGTTACACATGACAGTACAATGACCTTAACATTCCAAATATTTGGATCAGATGGGATATAATTTTTAATTTTTCTGAGTATACAGGTTGCCGAATCACATTGATCATGCAAGCACGTATATACACACAGTTATAATAATGTCTGATTCATTCTACTGTCCTTCCTATCTTCCCAAACCCTCCCCTTCCCTCCCCTCCCATCACTTTTCCCTATATAATCTAGGGTAACTCTATTCTTTTTTTTTTCTCACATCTTTATACATGTATTTTGTATAAGAATTAGGGAAACTATAAAGACAGGCTTGCCACCCATTGCTCTCTGCATCTCACTTTTCTACCTAATGGCTCCCCTTCTCTGCCTCTGCCTTTCTCATCTCTTATTTACTAATTTTGTACAGAATTCACTTCTTATTGAGACAAGACTACTAAGCAAGAGTGGAATCAGATGAAAAGGCTGCTTTTCGTTGGCTGAATGTCACCAACCTCTCCTGATGCCTCCTCCCAATCTGCACTCTTTCGGAATTTTATCTCTGTCTTTCTCCAAATATGGCAGATTCTCAGAGCATGCATCTTTAAATCTGAAGCTTAATTTTGGTATATATAAAGAACTTGGTTGAAATTCACTTTCTTTTAGAGTTTGATATATGTTATTCCAGGACCTCCTGGCATTGAGGTTGATAAATCAGCTGAAGTATAAATTGGTTTACCCCTATATGTAATTATTTTTTCTTGCAGCCATTAAAATTCTATTCTTAATCTGTTGGTTATTCACTGTTATTATAATGTGTCTTGGGGAGGTTTTGCTGTAATTTTGTTCATCTGGGATCCTGTAAGGCTCTTGTAGTTGATTTTCCATTTAATTCTTTAGATTTGGAAAATTTTCTGATATTATTATTTTTTAAAAGGTTACGCATTACTTTGGTTTGTATCTTCAAGACTTCATCTATTTTGGTCTTTTCATGTTATCTCATATTTCTTACAATTACTGTTCATAATTTTTTACCATCTTCTTGGTGTGGTTGATTTCATATTCAAGAGTATCTATTTTGTCTTCATTGCCTGTAGTTTTTTTTTTTCTTCTAAGTGGTCCAGTCTGATAATGATATTTTTCATTGAAATTTTAATTTGGTTTATTGTTGTCTTCATTTGAAGATATTTGTTTGATGTTTTCCATATTCTCTGCCTCTTTATTGATGTGATATTTTACTTATTGTATTTCCTCTTCTTTATCATACTTCATTTAAAAATTCAGCCAAATTATGTATCTTCTAAATTCCTTTCTGATATTTCTTCTACTCTATCATCTATAGATACCATTGTTGGAAATTGCTGGTTTTTTGAGGCACTTTGATCTCCTGATTTTCATGTTGTTTGTGTTTTTTTTCCCCCCTCATAAAAGTATGACTCTGGGGCAGTTGTTTCTACCCTGTAGTCTTACATTGTCCATGAATTTTCCCAGTACCTCACATTTAAGGGGAAGACAACAATTAATAGCACCCAATGCAAACAATATACACCTTTAATCCTAATAGCTCCTTTTAAAGCAGTCACAGTTTGTCACAATAAATATAAATGATGTATTAAATTATTGTCTACAATATAAATAGTAAGTTTGCTAAAAGGGTTCACAATTTATAATGAAGGACAATGAGAGAACAGAAGTACTATAAGATGTGGTGTTTTTAAGGGAGAAAGAGAGATATAGAGGTAAAAGTGAAAAAAACATAATAGAGGTTTGCTTTTAGTATGAGAGAAGTGAGAAAGAGAAACCAGGAAGACAGGTGAGAAAAAAATATAAAGATTTAGAGGAAAATATATAATATATATAAATATACATATATATATATATATATATATATATATATATATATATATATATATATAAAATCTCAAATTTATGGATATTCTAGTGGTCACAATCTGAATTTTTTTTGTCTTAATCTTTATATATTTTTCTCTTTATATATTTTCCTGTTAATTAATTTATATAAATATACATATATATAAATTTATATATATATATATATATATATATATATATATATATTTATTTATTTATTTATTTATTTATTAACAGGAACCAGTGGAATGTGACCAGTGGAATTCTAAATGTATATATAGCAAAACTTTAATATTAAGACATCCCATTCCTCAATAAATTGATAAATTTAAAAAATTGCATTCAAAGGTAATAGAAAAAAAAAGAGAAAGAAAAAAAAGAGAAAAAAATGGAAAAAAAAATACAAAAAGAACCCGAAGATAATAGAAATATGAGGAAGGGGGAGAAAAGTCCCAATTGAAAGTTAAATGATGGCTTCTATTGGCTTTCAAAATTTTTATCAATATTTCTTCTTCACCAATAGACAGAATTTTCTAAAGTTTTATGGTGACTTCATTCTGGTGGGTTCCAGACCAGTTGGTTTTGTGAGCTAATAGCAAGATGCTCTTACATCCTCTTCCAGTCTTTACACCCATTGCAGAAAGCCCTTTCTGTCCCCATTCAGTTCAAGACTCATTGAGCTGGAGAGAGCCTGGGTTTCTCCAGCTTGTTCAACCTGAGCTCTCCCTGAGGAACTGACCCTTGCCTCTGGCTTTCCACAGCTTTCCAAACTCAGACTGGTGCACACAAACCTAGCTGCAATCTGATGAACCTGTGTTTCAGCTTTCCCAGACTCTGCTTTACTGCAGTTGAAGATTTCAATGCCATTTCATTTTGCAGAGAGGCAACAAGAGATGCACTTACACTAAGGAGTGACCCTGCAAAGAGGCATCCAGATGGTGGCCACTAGCACACCCTGAAGAAAGACCTTAGGCATAACCAGACCCACAAGTAGCATACCAATATATCTCCAGGCCCTGGCCAGTGTCCCCAGACTTAGGTGGCCATGCCTCAAGATGGTGTCAGTGTTGATGGAAAACCTGCAATCTCCAGTGGGTATCCCATGATGGTTGTGGGCATGTGTAAACAAAACTGTGGGTACTGTGAGAATGGACTTGCAGGAATCAGAGGGCAGTGATCAATGATCTAACTGCAGTGTGTGAAAAGTCTGCAGATTAACATTGGGTAATCCATGGATGGGTGGCAGGTGGCAGGTAATGGGTAGGCAATAAGTGGGTAAATGGGCCTTGATATGTCTTTTGCATTTGTTAACTCTGCTTCATTTCTTTTACCCTGTTGTAACCAAGGCTGCCAGTGCCCTTTGCCAGGATCTCTGCAAAAGCTTCCCAAATACTGTTTCCAACTTGACCTTTGCTATCCATTATCCACAGAGCAGCCAGTTTTTCTTAAACAAAATCAGATCATGGCACTCTCCTGGTTGAAACCTTATACTGCATCTGAAAAAAATCTAAAGCTGTGTTCAAAGACAAAGCCCCAGGTGACCTGGACCTGCTTCTCTCAACTGTACTGCATCCACTCTGGTTTTCTTTCCAACCTCAAAACTCACAAGACACCTGCCCACCTTAGCTCCTCTGCAAATGCTGTGCCCAGTGTCAAGCCCCATCTTTTTGTGTCACTGGATCCTTCTTCAAATTTGGTTTAAATGTTTTATCTTTGAAGAAGTCTTCTCTGGTCATTTGATAATGCTTATGTGTTTTTGCTTTGCTCATCTTTGTCATTTTACTTTTATTGGACTATTAATTTAGTAACAAGTACCAGTGGAATGTGACAAAAATGAAGCTTCTTGTAAGTCCTAGTTGAAGAAAGGTGTGCCTTTCCTTTATTTCACAGAACACAGGCCATAGAAGTACAAATAAAGTGACTCAGTGAAGTATATGGTAATGGACATCAAAACATAAGAGAAAAGAAAATGAGCAGAGTTAAGGCCACAAATGGTGTTAAAAACCCACAATATACAGTGTATATTCATCTGTATTAAATCTTCAGAGTGGAAAATTTAGTGAGAAAGAAAAATTCATGGTTCCTGGACCTAGAAAAGAAGTAAGAATTCGAATGGTTACAATTGAGTTAAGGGTTGTCTTTTGGGGTAGAGAAGAACTTCCAGTAGACCGTGGTGATAGATGCACAACAGTGTAAATGTGTTAATGACTAGAACCAGAACTGGGTACTTCACAAGTCAATTTTATTGTGGGTAGAGTATATGTCAATAAAGATATTATTTTTTTAACAGGGTACATGAGATGAACTACTGTGAAGCTGCTATATCACACTAATGGAAACACAAGCTCTCAAAAGTCAGGCCATATTATTTATCATTTTACCTGCAGAGCTTAGTACAGACCTGGTACTTACTGCCTGGATACTAGGGACTGTTGTTTGGAAGCAAATACTCTAACCATTATATCTAGCTAAGGTTTGCTTAGCTCTGATTTCAACAGAGTGAGCCCACATGAGAAATAATTTCACATTAACCATATGTGAAACTTAGTAATCCACAAAAGACTCATAAGTCTGTGCCAGTATTTGATAATTATGTACAAATATAAAAGTCATCTAATGTCAGAAGGCCCATCACTATCCCTGAACTTCACAGAGAGAGAAAAGAAACTAAGCAAAACATAGCTTTCTCTCCTGGCACTTGGCTGAGTATGGCATTTAAATTCCAGAGGCTAAGTAAAGTGCCTTCTACCATATCTTCACTCTCATGGGAAAGTGGAGATGAACTCTGTCACAAGCATTCACAACAATTACCAGAAAGGTACTATTTGAACACTGAGGACCATCCTCAGTGTTAGAGCTCTACCTCTAACATATCCTTTGGCTCTAAATACCCTAGTTACTTTCTTTCCCCATGTAGTTATCCACAGAATCTTTGTGATAAGACTTCTGCTATTCTCATTCATAGAATTCCATGAAGACTGAGAGCAGTCTTGCAGGCAGGTAAGAAAAGTGTTTGCCTTCATGTCATTTGCATGGGCTTCATGTTTTCCATTTCTGCTTCTAGGATATTAAACTCTTATCATCAAAGTTAAACACTATATTGCCAATTAAAATGGAACCAAGTATTTCTAATGGGCCACCCTTCTAGAGCTGTTAAGTCTGCAGAGAAAGAGTTCCTGGCCTGCCACACACTACAAGTAGCATCATGGCATCAGCTACCTGCAGTCACCAAGAGAAGATACTAGAGATCTCCATCACTCCAGCTGCACTCAGCAGTGACGTAGACCTCAAACTTTACCATTCACCTACTGCCAGCCAGTGCCCATGACCTGGTCTAACATTGTCTGTATGGCAGCCCTTCTCATGACTCCTGACAATGTGAAAGAAAATATAAAGTTCTCAGAATAATCTTGGTTGCTGAGGCTTTCACTATGCACAGTGGGATTCTGTGTAAATCACAGAAAAGGCAACTGAGTCAACAGGCTGGATTCTATTGCTTGAGCCAACATAACACTTTCCATCTTGTACTTACTCACTCTCAGGGACACTGTTTTGCCTCAGAATAACATTAGCTCAGACAAAAGAATCCTGTGACTTAAACTCCTGGATGTGGTCACAACAGAAACAAACAAAAGAACTTTCTGCATTTTAGAAACCATCAATTGGAAAAGCACCAAGGATATTTTACAGGATCTGAGGCCACTGGGGCTGAGGGGCTGTGCCCTAGGCTGAAGCATATCCTTTACTCACCCAGTCTGCTATGAGTCACAGAACACATGTCACAGAACACGGCCATGCAGAGAAACCCATCTACAGCATCCTCAAGGCTACATGCCTGGACATTAGTTGTTTTACTTTTCTTTCTTTCTTTCTTTTTTCTTTTTCTTCTTCTTTTTTTTTTTTTTTTTTTTTGTTTGGTGTGTGTAGGGTGCATACAGCACAGACTTTCCTAATTTGGATTCTAGTTGACAAATTCCTTTCTTGCTTGGCATCTAGTGATGAATATCACTACTCTAGCTCCATAAATCATTCTCCCTGCTCCATAAATAAAGCTGGGGTGTCCTGGACACATTGCTCTTTGGTGATATTCCAAGCTGCCAGAGAATAAAATCAAATGCTCACAAAGGCAGTTCCAGGAGGCATTTACAGGATCTTGTCATTCCAGATCAAGCCCCCACCAAAGTCATGAGCAGGCCCTAGCCAACAATCCTGCCTTTTCTTTGTACAAGTCCCAGATACCTTAAAGCCCAGGAAATCTAGAATTTCTTTTCAGTCTGTTATGTCCAAGGCTCCAAATGTTCATGTTCCCACCCCATTTTCCTATAGGTCCTGATCTTCACTTCCCCCTGACAATTATACTCACTCTAACATTTGCTTATGTACCTTAATCTTTTCACTGCTCTTAACTTTTTCCTTTTTACTATCTCAGCCCCTTATTATCCTGGTCACTTACTACAATTTGTCAATCCTTCTCAAATTCCATTTTGAATTCCAGGCTTCGAATACCCCACAAGTTAGTCTAGATTTACTGGAAAGCACAGCCTTTGTAACAGTCTGCAAACCAACTGTTTACAGAAGTGATCCCAGAACAGAATGAGGAAAGAGTGAATAACTCACAGGGAAATTTCAGGAAGGGGTGTGGAGTTGAAGTTTATTTTCTGATGCACATGCATTCAACTGTTCTACTTTTGTAAGTGTCAAAACCCATCCATTAAAAAATTCAACTCTACCATGTTCCTGGATTCAATCACCTGAGCTCTTTGAATGGGAGGAGAGGCCTAATTTCTGGACTTGACTGAGTGGTCTAGGTGAGAACAAGAAGACTAGGCCTATACACACACTGTCTGCTCTTTGTCCACTATAACTATTCATCCAATCCACTGGTGCTCACACTCTTCCAACCGTATTATATTTGTCTAATTGTCATTCCATTCCTTATAAAACTCAGAGACAATTGACACATATAACCCCCTTGCAAACTCCCTTAACATTTTGTTCATGACCCCCTTTATCTGAAACTCTCAACTGGAAAAATTTATCTCCACACACAGTAACTGCATCTACACTTAATGTTTCCCACAAAATAGTGAGTTCCCTTGTTTGCTATAGACTCTGGATAATAATTAACCCTTTCACTTCTCTTCCAGTGGAACATGTTACTCACATCTCAAAAGCTCTTTGCAATTTTCAGAGAAACTTCAAGTCCACACACACAAAAAAACATTGATTTCACACAAGTACATCTATCAAAAAATATACACCCATACCTGTTTTATGTTTTCTGACCTGTTAAAGTGAAATCTGTCTCTGACTTTATTAAGTGCCTCAAAGCAAGACCACGTACAGTTATGATATTGTACACTTCATAGCTGTCAGGTCCTGGTCCTCAACAGGAAATGGCCTAGTCCTTAGCCCACATCCCCTTCAAAAGAATTTTGCTCCTGCTATGTATTCACATTCTCTTGAATCTTTCCAACCTCATTCTCCATCAGATAATTTCCATTGGTATACAAAAATCATCTGTTATCCCTCATCTTAAGGAAAAATTACTCCCTCACCTTCCTGTACCCACTATGGACACTACATTATACTCTTCAGCAATTCACAAGAGTGCCAGTTACCTTAATTTTCTCTCTCCATCTTTTATATACATACATTAAATTAGTAAAACTTTCCTAACTACAGAAATTAAATGAAGACCAACATTTCTAACACCCTATTGTATTCTAAATTCAGTATGTTTACTCAACCTCAAATTTTTTTAGTAACCTGCTTAGAAATATAAATTTTCAGTCTTATATGAAAATATATTCACGTTCTCTCTATTTTTGAATGTTGGTTTAGCAGGATACAAAATTTCATTCTTACAGTTACATTCCATGGTTTCCTAAAAGTATTATTACATTATCTTGTTCATTATTGCTCTGTAATTTTCTCATTGTTGTTCTTTGTGTGCTGCTTTTAAAACCTTATTTGTTGGACTGAAGTTGTATCTCAGTAGTAGAGGGCTTTTCTAGCTTGTGTTAGACACTGGGTTTGATCCTCAGCACCACATAATATAAAAATTAAAATATAAGTGTTATGTAGACCTATAACTAAAATGTACATATTAAAAAAAGATCTTCTTTCTTGGCATGCTGTTGAAAACCTGTAACCCCTGCAGCTCAGGAGGCTGAGGCACAAGGATAGAAGTTCAAAGCCAGCCTCAGCAAATGTGAGGCTCTAAGCAACACATTGAGACCCTGTCTCTGAATAACATGCAAAATGGGACTTGGGGTGTTACTCAGTGGTTGAGTGCCCCTGAGTTTAATAACCAGTACCCACATCCCCCCAAATAAGATCTTTAATGCCCTTGAAATTCTTTAGTTAAACTGTAGTATGTATGGCTTTGGATTGCTTTTACTCGAATTTTTTCCTGCTTCTTGACTCAAAGATTCATTATTTTAGGAAATATCGTAGCAATTATCTCTTTCAACATTATCTAACCCCAATTCTCTCCATTTTTTTTCTGGAATTTTTCTGACATATCTACTGATTAACTTCCTATCCTCTTATTCTTTCTTTTATAATTTTCATATTTCTATTTCAGTGCTTTATTCTGAGTATTTTTCTCACATCTACCAGGATAGCAGTTCTTTTTTAGCTGCATATTGTATGCTTTTTCACTCAAATGATGTTTTTAAGTCGTAAATGGACACAATACCTTTATTTTATTTGTTTTTACATAGTGCTGATGATTAAACCCAGTTCCTCACATGTGGTAGGCAAGCACTCTACCTCAGAGCTACAACTCCAGCCCTCAAATGACTTACTAAATAAATGAAGACCTTTTTACCTGTGTGACAAACCAGAGAATTATGCTGAATACAAAATTCAACTTCAAAAAACTACACACTGCAATATTTTTCTCATAAAAATTCTTAAAATGACAAAATTATATAAAGAAATAGCAGACTAGTAATTCCCAGGGTTTAGATATGTGTTCAGGCAAGAGAAAAATAAATTGTAGCCATTAAATAGAAATGTGGCAGATGATTGTATGAAAAAAAAATATTCAGTATCTTATTTGTATCATCATAAGTATCCTGATTATGAAACTGTGCTCATTTTTTAAGATGTACAAAAACTGGCTAAAAGGGTCATAGCATCATCTGGATTTACTTTCTGAAAGTGCATGTGAATTAAAAATTTTCTCCAAACACTATATAATTAAAAATGAAAAATGGGACAAAAATGAAAAATACTGTAGAATATATGTAAACAAGGATCATAGAGCAGACAAATTCATAGTCAGAAAATAGAATGCTGGTTTCCAAATGCTGCTGAGAAAAGGGAATAAAGAATTAATATTTAATGAGTATAGAGCTTCATTTTTTAATGTTATGGAGATGGATACTAGTAATGGTTACCACACCATGAATGTATTTAATGCCTCTTTTAACTACACATGTTAAAATGGTAAATTCCATGTTATACAGATATTTTTTCCACAATTAAAAATTATTTAAAAATAAAAAATAGAAACAACAATCTTTCAAAGAATTCTAGATTTTAGAGAATAAAATCTATATTCCTTAATAGATTCTAGGGCCTACAGGGACTCTAATCTCTTTGTCGACCTATCTGTCCTGTATCAACACAGTTGTCTGACCATAGATTCTTCAGTTCTGCAAGTACATGCAACTTTTTCCTGCACCTGTCTGCCTTTAACCTCTGCCTAGGACATGCCTCCACTGGGCTCTGCACTGCTAACTGCTTTTCATCCTTGGACATCACCCTAACAGCCAGCACAGCATGGAGGGTCAAGTGTGTTCTCAGGAATCCAAGGGCACTCTTGATGTCAGCTCGTTTGCCTTTCTTCTCACAAGTAATGTGAGAATCATAACAGCACTGCCTAACCAGGCTGTTGTAATGATTAAACAAATCATTATCTGCAAAACACTTAAAACAGTGCCTGGAACTCAAAAATTGTTAATTATTGTTATTAATATTTATCATGATAGGAATATCACATAAATTATGTTGACTGAGTGAAATTAGACACAAAAAATTTAATATTCAATGATTCTAATAGTATTAAATTTTAGGATATGTAACAATTCCTAACCTAGGTAAAAGAAATTAGATTATTGGCAGGGCAGGGCAGGAGAAAATGTAGAGAAAACTCTTACCACTACCATAGTGAGTTCTTCTATGCACACACTTGTTAAAATCCATCAACCTGTGTGCTTAAAATTTGTGCATTTTGTTACACATTAATTATAAATTTATAAAATAGTTTTTAAAATGTCAAAGAGGCTATCATTTACACTTAATTTGAAGGACCCTCACCCCAGCTCAGTACTATTTTCCACTACATTCTGATCATGTCCTCTGAGCCTTCATCTTCACCTTAAAGGACCCTGCTTATTAACCTATTGTCTCATCACCAACAATTCATTTTAGACTCCCCTATCCTTTCTCTGCATAGCAACCAGAACAGCACCTGGCACTAACTGTTAAGTAACTATTCAAAGACTGCATAGAGGAAGGGAAAGAGAGGGAGAGGCTAAACTTGTCATAAGCTCCCAACATCCATAACAGCATTGTTGCATAATAACACTGGAAAGAATCTTAGAAGTATTCAAAACATCATCTTCATTTTTTGTCATGACTAAATGAAGACAACAGAATAAAAAAATAAATTTCTCAAGTGGAAGATGGTCTGGAATCCATATCTTTTAGAATTTATTATTATTATTATTCAAATTCAAAATGACTTAGTTTGCACATATAGATATGCTCTACTATTACAATCAGATATCCATTCAAGCATTAAGTTGTGACTTGTGATAAATTAAACATATCTTTCTTGGGGCAATTGAAATAAAATGTTAATTAGTTAATAGATTTTCAAGTCCTTAAGCATGGAAAATTATGAATCACATTTTTTTTCCCATTCACTGGGCATGCCCATACTTCTCAGTCCAGATCATCACTGGCAAGCCCTCTATCACAATGCTGACTGAAGGTTTGATATATTTAGCCTATATAATTCACAATTCCAGTAAAAATCATGCAAGAACACTTATGCTTTTAGATTCTTGTCATGTAGGCTATAGGATGTTATTTAAGCACAAAACCCTGAAATTACGCAGAAGATTGTCATTGCTCAGACCAAATTTGGGTTTCATAATCTGATAATTGGTTGTATAAATTTTCTCACAGAGGTAAAATAAGCATTACTTGATATCAAAGTTTGCATTTAATAGTAAGAGTAAGAGAAGAAAATGGAGAAAATATAAACCAAAGCACACACAGAAAAATTATATTTTAAAATAAGACTATATGTATAAAACAAAGTTATACTTATCTTTGATATGCAAAGACAAAAAAATTAACTATTTGAATTCAGTAAATAAAGAAATAAACATGTATTTTTTATGTTCTCAGAAAAAAAATCCATGATTACCTATTTAAAATTCTGAATACAACTTATTCTCATTTTTTCTAAATATCATTAGCTTGTTCATGATATTTTTCTGCTCTAAAAGCTTTTTTTCTTGAAGTTGGTTACTCTTTTAGTTTTTCTTCTTCTGATGAAGTTTACAAACAGTACCTGACTTTCCTTCACATCTTTTCATTTATTCAGCTGCACCAGTACTTTTTATCTGCTATACATATTAGCAGGCCAAATATAGTTATAAAAAAGATGTTTTAGAGGGTCAAAATCTAGGCTTGTGGGCTAGGTAACATTAGGAAACTGTCTGGGCCAGGTGTGATGTCATACATTTCTAAACCCAGTGACTCAGGAGGCAAAGGCATGAGAATCACAAAATTGAGACCAGCTTCAGCAACTTAGTAAGACTCTGTCTCAAAATTAAAAAAAAAAAAAATCAGGGATGCAGATGTAGAATTCTCTGAGTTTCCTCCAGTACCATGAGAGGTGGGTGAGGCAAACAAACAAAAACTAGAAAAGACTTACAGATTGAAATCGTTTTTAAAATATAAAATAACCAGGATATTAAAAAGAATAAAAGATTCTTTTCTTACCTCAGAATTTTATTGAAAATTATGATTTTAGGACAAAAATGTTCTAAGAGCCCAAGCACGCAAATGAGAACAGCTACAAGGTGGGTATGAGAATCCAATTACTACCTCTCCTATGGGCACTACATAAGAAATGCTAAGCCTTTCTCTTCCCAGAGGGAGAAGAGGAAACTTGAGAGAATTAGACCTCTCTCTCTGAATGTATACATAACATACATTGGAATGTATAAATAACATACAAAGCCTGTGAACAAGATGTTAAGACAAAGAGATGCCAGCATTTGAGTGTGTACCTGACATAGGATAGACATACTAAATCTTGCCACACTAGCTAAAGACTGACTACCTTTTTTCATTCATCCTTTTCTACCTTCTTTGTAATTTCGTCATTTCTTCTTCAACTTTAATTCCCCTGTGCCATGTAACCTAACATGTTCATAATTTCCAGAAATTAGGCACTTGATGTTTTTAAGAAACCATGTAACTCTTTACTTGCTCTCTTAACAACAGAGCAACCCTTACAACTGCTGAGTCTTCTCTTATTGTTCAGTTCTACAATTTCCTACATACTCCAAAAATAGTATTTTTAGAAAATATAACCAAAATCAACGCTGTGACTAAAGATAAGAGTATGCATGATGCAATGGGAGTCCCTGAGGTGGACCTATTGCCTCACATGTTTCAAAGGTTTGTAAAAAACTTTAAATTTTATTAACATGCCAAATTTAACCTAGATAGCTTTGCTTAACTTGGGTCCAATACATACAACTCTCTAAACTTTGGTTTCTTTTCACTAAGCAATATATATTTCAAATTGCACATGTCCAAAATAAACTGTAGACACAACCATCAATCCCCCATATATATATATATATATATATATATATATATATATATATATATATATATATATATATATATATATCAGGAAAAGATCTATCCTATTGGTTGATCCAGCCAGAAATCCTAACTGTTATACATGGCTGCTTGCCATTACCATATCCAAAAAATATATCATTGATTCTAGTTTTGAATTACAGCAATAACAGACAATGCTACACAAATTGAGATTAATCTAAATATAACATACATAACAAGAATTTAAATGTTTTATTGTGGACAATAAACTTTTGGTCAAATGTTTGAGATTTGTTAAAGAAACCTCTGATTGTGCAGAACATATCTGAAGCCATCTGATTTTTGCCTGCAAACCATTTGGGCAGCAGTAAAAGAAAAATTTCTTTCCATCTTTAATCAAAAGTGAAAATTTGTTTCAAATTGAAAGCCAGTCTTCTACATAAAAGAATAAAAAGAGAAACAATATGAGAAAAAAATATCAGGAACATGAAAAAAGTTCAGTGAGTAAAATGAAAAGAAGAATTAGGCTGATTCAGAAAAGAGCATGATGTGTAGACCTGAGCTGGAATGCAAGATAATCAGTTGTGCCCTTGGGTAAGTCATCAGCTCTAATCTGCAGTTATGAGGCTTGTACAGGAAACTAATTATACTTGCCTCAGAAGCCAATTGTGGGAATTAAAAAAAATATGTTTCAAGAGGTCTTCAATATATAATAGCCACTAAAATTATCAATAGGTATTTAAGTAATTTTTCAAGTTGGAAAATAGAACTTACGTTTCTTTTCAAACTGAAAAAATAAATTACCTATAAGCCTAAAAGCTCAACATGAGATAACTTTAACAAGTAGTGGGAGTGGAGAAGAGGTTTCTCTCCTTGGTCAAAAATCTCTCACTTCTCTTGTGTCTGTGAACTGACTGAGGACGTTTAAAGCTGATGCAATGTTTCAATGTGTAGGAGGCTTTCATTCAAATATTCCTATTGTCATCCTATGGAGCTGGTGATATATCCTGTGTTCACATCTCTGATTATTTCAAAAACTAAGAAAATGGTGAAAGAAGACAAAGAAGTAACTTTCCATACTTTGGGATGGCTCTCCAGCCTTGGGTGCGCATGGAAAGAGAAAGAGCCATTGGAAGTTTTTATTCTTATATAGGAGACACACAAGGGGAAGTTCAGGGAACATTCTATCCCCAAAAGGGCAAAGGGATAGGATTACTATGGAACACGAAATGTGTAATTCAGACTCACTGTGTGATTCCCAAAACTGGAACCACACTTCATTATTCAAGTGGGGGTAAAATCCAATATATTGTGGGATGCAATAACTGTTCAGTACCCCTTACTCAGAACTTTAATGTGTGTACTGTACAGAGCAGTTCCCAACATCTTCCAGGCTAAAAAGCAACTCTGGTGGTGCAGAACACCTCTGATGCCATCAGAATTTTTCCTGTCAACCATATGAGCAGGAGCAATGCAGGACTATCTTTCCATCTTTAAATAAAGCAGAATTTCATTAGAAATGAAAAGCTATACATCTTTGGGTAATATATAAACTTATAAAAAATGTCATGCATATACTAATTTATAACATCTTACACAGCTGGCCATGGTGGAACATGCATTTAATCTCAGTGGCTCAAGAGGCTGAGACAGGAGGATTACAATTTCAAAGTCAGCCTCAGGAATTGCAAGGCACTGAGCAACTCAGTGAGACCCTATCTCTCTATAAAATACAAAAAAGAGGTCTAGTTGTAGCTCAGTGATTTAGTGCCCCTGAATTCAATCTCCTGTAACTCTGAGTGGTATTTTTCAGAACATTTCTATGAAACTCTGCACTGCCATTTGCTCAGCCTAAAAAATTTCTAAGGCAATGAGATATTGTTTCTTTCTTTTTTGTTTCACCCAAACTTGAAAGGCACCTCTTATGATTAAATTTGACATAAAGTGTATATCCAAATTACTTTTCATAAAAAGAAAAAAAGATAGCAGTTATCACATTTTCTAAGGTAATTAGTACTTTTAGTTTAAATTCAACTTTTACATATATTTCAGGTTTGTTTTCCTGTTTCAATAACCAAAATAGAAATATTTCCTAATAAGCTTAAAAATACTCTAGATTCAAACAGTATTTAGAGGCCTAGGTGTACAAATGACCAAACTGGGCTTAAAGAAGAGATTTCATTGGTGATCAGTTAGGGGAGAAAAAAAGTTTATGCCACAGTTACTTTCATAATTTTAATTAAAATCTATTCAGCAAATTGTCTTAGAAACATTCCCTTTGAACAACAAAACACAACAAAATCTTCTTATACTTACATAAAAAATCTTCATGAATCTTTACTTAAGTGCAGCCATTTTGCTGCATAAGTACATTTTAATCCAAGCTTTCATGATTATTTTGAAAATTATTATTTTAAGACCTTTATATTCATAATATTGTCTTCAGTTTAAAAATACATACTTTTAAATGTGTACCAAATATTCTTGTTAACAACTTAAATCTCCAAATAAAGAAAACATGTGTAGCATTATATAAATATCTTGAATGTGAAATAGGCAAGAACACTTTGAAATAATGCTTAACTAATCACAAAGTGACTATTCTGTAATAGATTGCCACTAATGAGACAAAGGTGAATAAAACTGATTTCCACTATAGATAAAACTAAATAAAACAGATAAAAAATAAAGAGAAATAAGCAGTGATTACTGATTCATCATTAGAGAAAGTAATGTCAAACACAGCTCAATAAAAAAATGGAGGGAAAGCCCACAGTTGTAAAAGTAAACAACATGTCTGGCCAAGTCAATACTAGAAGCTAAACACAATTCAGGGATAAGAGTTACACCTAAACATCCAGAGCAGAACAATGAGCTGCAAAAAATAATATTACATAGGCACGTCTGAAAAATAACCAAGCCATTCTCAAAATAGCTTATTATTAAAGACTGAGTTTGGACTTTTAGATGAGGATATTCTATTCAAATTAATTAATTCTAATTCATTCAATTAATATGCAAATGGTGCTAGCAGGTATAATCAATTGTGTTTCAAGCTTTAATTTTACAGAAACATACATTCTAAGGACACAGAGAAGCCCAGGAAAATGTCATGCAAACATGGAGGCAGAAGATGGCAATCTTCATCTCAAAAAGTGGGCCTCAAAGGAAATCATTCCAGTAAGTATATTGATATAAACATTCAAGAATTAGGAAAAATAAATATCTGTGTAACTCTATCTATTCATTGTCTTATGAGATCCCTGTTATACTGATACAGCCCATTAGGATACACATATACTGTCCCTGCCCCTTAGCTGAATGAATGTGATTGGATCAAATCACATTCCAACAGCATTGAAAAGCTTTCCTGATGCAAAAAAAAAGAAAGAAAAAAGAAAGAAAAAAAGAAAAAAATACTAGAATATTCTGAAGGCATTCAAGGATATAGCTTCTTACTGGATGGGGCTATAGAGAATTGTTTTCTGGTATGGCACAGTCATAAAACAATATAGACTACATTTACCTCCTTTGTTTGTGTGACTTTCACTTCTCTTTGTGTCAAAACTTTCCTGGTAAGGATGTTCATATATAAGTCTCATAAAAGTACTAGAAGGCCAGTGGAATTGAATGGTACATGGGCTACCTGGGGCAGGTAGTTAAAACAAAAACAGTAGCAACAGAAAAGAACTATTAGTGCCCAATAAACACTGACAATGATGTGAAAATGATTTCTCTGTTATTTCTCTATGTATGTAACCTGAAGATTTAAATCTATTATGTTGTCAGGGAAAATAATATAGTCTAGAATTCTTTTGGAATGGGCATGTAGATCATTCAAGTGGTAAAATTCTCAGCGTTTAGGAGATTCTGCATCTTGGGTATTTGTTCTGCATATTCTGGCCATCTCCAGTTTTTTTCTCCTGGGGAGACAATTCTCCCGAAGGCTTAGCTAACCTCAGACAACAGATATCATTGTAGGTTTTCTGGTTCACTTGCTCTTTCTCCAGAAGACAGAATTAACAAGTAGCTTTCTTATGGTGTACAAGGAGCTCAGCAAAGAGTCTGTCTTACATGTAGGACAACAATTAACACTGGCTGTTTCCAAAGATGACACTTCCACTAAAAATTTTTATACACAGATTAGAAATAGATGAATATATGCATAGGTCTCCATACATTGGATTACAGAATAAGGTCTTTGGATAATGATTTTAGTAGAAAAGCTAGAATCCAATATTTAAATATCAATCCTACTACTCATGACGTGATATAACCTAATTCTGCCATTGCAGGTGCCCTTTAATTACTGCACTCCCCCCCCCACACACACACACAGAGAAGGGAAAGGTAAAAAAACTTTTCAGGTATGATTCCAGATGAGGACTTGCCTGGATTGTTCTTATATGAACTGCTCATTTTTACCCAAAAATGCCTTCTGATAAATAGTCATAGGACCTGGTGTGAAGGCTGAGCCTACATGCTAATGTTCTATGGATATTTTTGTGCCTAGAACCCTAGAAGGTTTGAATACGTCATGAAAACATATCTTTATCTTGTGCATCTCCCTTTAAATGAGATGAGTAATACACCCTCTCTGGAATGTGTGTGCCTGGTTACCAGAGTTCCAAGTTCTGTTTGGTTCTAATGCTGAAAAATTGAGGTTGATTCTTCAAAGCTTCATTACCTGGGCCAATTCCTAAAATAAGACTATCACAAAGCACTCTTTGGAGTGCTGACTTTTCATCTCTTTATCTGTTTAAATGTATACAAATAAATATGGTCTTCAATCTCTTGGGAAGTTGTCAATACATCTTGTAAAAGAACTGGAAGTCCAGTGGAGTTGACTGATACATGGTCTACCTGGGGCAGGTAGCTAAAACAAAAACAGTAGAAACAGAAAAGAAATATTCAGTGCCCAATAAACACATTGACATGTGCCTACATTCGTGAAGGCTTCCAGCAGGCTTGTCAGGTGCACTGTAGTAGACTTGGACGTTAATGGCAGCATTAGAGCCTGATTTTTGTCTACCTGGTTTAATCTGGAGGTAGAATAAGAAGATCAGCCCAGAAGAGATATCAGAGAACACAGACATGTGTAAAACCCAGTTGTCCCTGGGCTCCCTTGCTCAGTGGTGAGCCATTTTATGAGAGAAATACCTGTGGTGACCACATGATGTCAGCTTTGCACAGACCAAGGCAAACCTGGGCATTCTTTCTGGCTCCCGCCACTCACCTGGATCCTGGGACCTGGGTGCTCACATGCCTTCTTACAAAAGTCAAAACGTCCCGGCCCAGGGGTGCAACCTTAATTGCAGCTGGACACTCTGTACTTTGCAAAGAAATAATAAAAAAAAAAACAGCATAACTAACTGCTCACCTCTGCCTGCTTGTTTTGATTCAAAAAGAGCAGATCTGATTCAAAAAAGGGCTCTGTATCTTGCTCCCAAATATCAGGGGCAAAAAAAGTCACATAATACAGGAAAGACTTATTGTTAAAAGAAGGCCAAGGGTCTCTCTCTTCAAGGAAAAAAAAATATTTGGCTTTCATTTTTAATCCAGGAAAAGTAATTCCAGATATTTCTAATTCTATATATAACTTCACATACATTCCATTAAATAAATTTATAATCAAGCACTCTGCTCCTCTCTGACCTAGTTAAATGTGGGGTGCCTTGACATTATCTGCTCTTTTGGATCCCCTCACCTGTATATCAATGTAGCAGGGGTGCAGTATCTTGTTCTCCTCTTTGCAGCATTCTAAGCTTCTACCTTTTTTTTTCAGGCCTGAGTACCTTTAGCAGACTCTACACAGGGAGAGATTCAGAAAATTCTGAAATGAACATAAAGACATTTCATCATCAGGCTCAATGATATCAAATTTGTTTCATGTTCCTATTCACTATTTTTTAATTTTCCTTTTTTTAGTTGTTATTCTTAAGTATACATGACATAGAATCCATTTTAATAAAATTATACAAGCATATAAATTCTTATTTATAATTCATAATTATTTGGAGCTGGGGCTATAGCACATTGGTAAAGTGCTTGCCTCAGTTTTAAAGATCTGGGTTTGATCCTCAGCACCAGAAAAATAAATAAAGATATTTTGTCCATTTAAAAATAATAAGTATTCTAATTATGAATCTCATTATTGTGGGTGGACATGATGGTGAAATTCAGTTATATATTTATATATATATTTTTATAGATTAATTCTACTCTCTTTTCTATTCCTATCCATTCTACCTTTCTTGAATGCTGTTATGGATAATCTACTAATCTACTCTTCTTTCCCTCTCTCATTTATTGTCGTTTGGCCTCCACATATCAGAAAAAAAAAAAAAACATTTCACCTATAATTTTGGGGGGATTCCCTTGTTTCACTTAGCATATCAGTCTCTGTATCCATTTATTTACTGTCAAATGTCATAGAGTCATTATTCTTTATGGCTGAGTAATATTTTATGGTGTATATATACAAAAATTTCTCTAGCTATTTTTCTATTGGCGGGCATCTAGCTTGCACCCATAGCTGAGCTAATGTAAATTTTGCTGCTTTAAACATTGGTATGGCTGTGTCACTATAGTATGCTGATATTAAGTCCTTATTATATATGCCCCAAAATGTGATAATTGGCTCAAAGAGGTATTTTAAATCCTAGCTTCCTTTTTTTTTTGATTCTCCATACTGCATTCCAGAGATATCACACAAATTTTCAGTCTCATAACAATTTTTGATGGTTTCTTTTTTTCCACATTCTCACCAAAATTTGTTTTTACTTATTTTATTGATAATTGGCAGTATAATTGGAATGAAATGGTATCTCAGTGTAGTTTTAAATTGCATTTCTCTAGTTGCTAGAGATGTTGCCTTCTCAGTGTTTTTGACTTTTACTTTTCAGTAACAACATCTATGACATTTTAGGGACCAGTTTTGCTTTATTTTTGAAGTGGGGACTATATTTCACTTGAAGAATTAACTGGGAAGCACATGTCCATGAATCCAGAAATGACTTGTACATAGTTGTATTGCTTATGATTATGAGAAAAAATGAATATGGAGTGAGAAGAAGGAAAGTAGGAGGGAGCAAGAAAGAAATGAAACATATTTGGCCCAAAACCACACCTTTCCCAATGAAGTGTAGGTAAATGAAAACCCGGCCTCATCCTCAGATTTGGGGGAGAGGAATGGGCAATTTCCCATAAGACCATTTCCTTAGCTAAGCCAAGCTGGGACTGGTACCAATGTGCCCAAGATCCTCCCAGCTATGGTGTGCCCTGTGTCTCTGAGAGTCACAACTTGAGGTAAGTATCCTCTTGAATTTTTTAGGTTAAATTAATGCAGCCACCTCTTTTGGGCACATTAGTTCAGGAGCTGAGCTTAATGCTGGCACTGACTCTTTGTCATGACAGACATGGCCCACACTCTCCTAGTATTTTCTGGCCAGTAGAGGCAGCAGCCCAAACAAGAAAGGAGACCACAGCTTTAGTTTTATCCCAGTGTTAAGAAGCAGAATGTCAAACTATGATGCTGATAAAGAAGCTTCCTGTGGAATCCTGCTGAAAAAGGTAGACAGCATGGAAAGAGTCAGAGAAACAGACACAGAGAACTATGCCCATTGCAGTTGGCAGGTACTGGTGATCTTGAATTCTCTTACAATACTGGAGAAGGAGCAGGATGTAAAGAGTTAACCTGTGAATAGTCACCCTGAATTTTAAACCCCATGAGGTCAGGGTCAGAGCTCAAATCCCAAGCAACATTGACCTGTTCATTTTCATATGAATGTCAATTCCAAGGCTTAACATTTAGAAAACTATTCCTCCAAGCCACATGCACTTTGCAAATTGCAGTGTCATTCTTCCTGGTGTGGCACCTCCTATGAAGCAGGACAGATTTGGAACCCCTGGATAAGGTACCTATCTTGAATTCTTAGAGACAGCTGTGTAGGGCATTCAGGCCACAGTTGGGTGTCCCAGGACACTCTCAGGTTCTAAGTGGAAGCATTGATTATGCTTGGGTAATATATTTCTATGTTTATACACACTGGCCCAGAAGTTCACTAAGACAACTACAGTTGTATATGGGTTGAAACATTTTGCTCAAGAAATGCAGCATCAATTAGACCAGTAGTAATCTCATCACACATGCAATTACCAATTTCTCTTTTTTTACATATCAACATTATCTGAATTAAACTATCCATATTTTATTTTAATTATTTTCAATTGTTGATGGACCTTTATTTTATTAATTTGTATGTGGTGCTGAGAATTGAACCTAGTCTTCAGACATGCTAGGTAAGCATTTTACCACTGAGCCACATCCTCAGCCCCACAATCCATATTTTTAAGCCATCATTCTTAGGTCTGCATAAGAACTCATAAAAGAATAGCACCATGTTTATGCAGCCATATTACTGTCTTGGATAATTGGGTTCTTCAGAGTTTTTAGCTATTCCAATAATAATCTGTATAATATAAACATCTTACCCAGAATAATAAAATAAGAAGTGATTGTAAAAGAAGTATTCTTGGTTGGGGAAAGATTTCTGTTCTCTGCCATCCCTTTAAAACAAGACCACACTTTCTAGGATTCCTAGGTTTTAGGGAGAAGCTTTGTCATTAAATTGTTTGAACTTCTGCTCCTTAAACTCTTTGTGTCTCTCACTCCTTCTCAGCTATTTCTGGTATAGTTGTACTTAGTCTGAGAAGGTGGGATGAACCAACCCCGCCAAGGGTGTCCACTACCAGCACTGAAAGAGAAGCCAGAGGAGGCCAGACTGGAACAAAGTTTTGAAACAGTGCTGAGCAGAAGGTAGCTTAGTGGCCAACTGTGAGAGAAAATAGCTCAGGCAACAACCTGCCTCCTTGAAGACACAATGACTTCATGTTACTTTTTGAGACAGAGGAAATGTTCTTTATTTGCAGCCTCTGGTTTAAGCAGTCACATGAAGCCTTCTCTATCCATAGGATAAAATGTCTTAGAGTCTTCAGATGAGGGCAAGGTGTGGGGGGCTCTCTTGATACTTTTTGTTTTTCCAAGTTTTTATTTCTATTTCTATCGGCTCATTAGCTCCTAGGAGGTCATATGGTTCATCTCCTAGATGAGAAAAAGTCATTATGACTGCATGGCTGTTCCACAGAGACTAGAAAATTTTAGAATGAGAAGTTTGCATGTTCTGTCTTTAGAGCTAGGAGATCAATGCCATTTGGGCTAGAAATATTCTCAGTTGAATAAAAAAAAAAAAAAAAAAACATTGTGCCAGGTCAGGGGATATTAATCCAATACAGTTCTGTCACAGCCGTTTTTGCCAAATGGTTAGACCAGGTCCCTTAAGACTGACTTTCTTCTCTTCACAGAGACTGGCATTTTCCCCCACTCTCAAAGGCCCTTCTTGCATTTGGGGTTTTGGGACTCTTTGTCAAACCATAAAAATTGGTCAAAGACAGACATTTGAGAAGCAGATTTGCAGAAGGAAAGTGGGCAAAGATGTGCACAGCCTATCACTGCCTGGCTTACTCGGAACACTGTGCAAACCTGGTGTCTTCTTATCAGGGCACTTGAAGCAATAATCTCAGAAAAGGTAAAATGGGAGTTATAACATGATACAATGATCAGGCTAAAAAAAAAAGTGCTGGAAGAAATCAAGACCCCGGAATAAATTGATACACTGAAAGAGGTATGTGTTCAGAAAGTAGAGGTAGAGTTGCCAGAATCTAGAGCCTGAACATGAGTTGTAGAAACATGGCCACATTTGGGGAATAACAAGCTGGCATCCTGGTTCAGAGGAGCTGCTACTTCCTTAGCCTTGCTTTCAGAATGCAGGGGAGATTGCAGGAAATGAAAACTGCACGTGGAGGAGGAGCATAGGCATCATTGGTGTTCTGGTGTGACCTGGTAGCTCTAATTTTCCAAACTGAGTCTGAAGACCCCACCTCAGTTGTGGGATGATATTGAATGGTGCACAAATGCTTACCTTTTGATTTAATATTTCTATGGGATTTTTAAAGCTAATTTTTGTTTAAGGAAAGCATTACTCATTATGATTTAAAATTGCCACAAGCAGTTAAGGTTTTGAGTACATTTCTGTAAGAATAATAACAGAAAAGGTAAAATGGGCAAGTTGACTTAAGAAAAATAAGTAAACAAACATCAATACTAATGCTAAAATTGCAAAGGTGACATGAAATTAAATATATGTATCAACCACTAGAAAATATTAGTAGGCAGGAAGCTTCCTGAACTCAGCAACAAACTTACCAGCACTTATCCTTCCTGCTTCCCCTCTACTTCTCTCTATGATAATATTCTTGTACTTGAGGGAGACTAGCAGTGAGCTGGGAGGTCAAGACTGATTCAAAACAGTCTGGATTTGTCTTCATATTTATGTCAACCACTTTCAAGGCCACTGGCCTTTCTCTCTAATTCCTGGTCTCCTCATCTATAAAGTGGGCATGTCCTGAGCCCTCAGTGCATGAACATTTCATGAACTAACATAGACTTTTCAGCTCCACCGTATAGACAATGGCTCCCCTGAAGATCAGAAGGGAGTCTGATATGTTATTTATCTCCAGTGTCTGTTTCACTTCTTCCAGAATTTGCTTATGTTTTTTTCTGGGATTCCCCTTCTGAATTCCACCCCATGTGGGGTGAGTCACACAGGTTACCCAGACCAGGAAGTCATAGCATGCAGCCCCCTAAACAAGAGGCTTTTAACCTGTCAAGTTGTTTTGAGCTGGTCCAGACACACTGTTCCAGAGGGCCACAAATAACTCTAGAAAGTGAACATGGAAAGCTTATTGCCAACTTATAGCTACAGGGGAGTCCAGAAAATGAAATGGGAAGTGAGACATGAAAAGGCACTGATTTCTGAAATCAATTGTGCCTCAGTCAGAAATACCCACAGATATTTTACTTGATAAAGAAAACAAATTTGGGGCCAGGTGCAGTAGCACATGCCTGTAATCTTATTGGCTCTGGAGGCTGAGGAAGAAGCACCCTTAGTTCAAAGCCAGCCTTAGCAATAATAAGGTTAACTAACTCTGTCTCTAAATAAAATACAAAATATAGATGGGGATTTAGCTCAGTGGATAAACTAATACAGAAAGTACTTTTTATTTTTTACTGTATTATATGTATTATGTATACATATTTGCCAGTGAACATACATTTGAAACCAATAACTTGTTTCTAGTTTCAGACAAATTATTTTTTACTAGGTCTGCAATGCATTTTAAGGACCACATTAACAGAGATACATTTCTTCAGTGAGTAGAACAGGTAGAGCCAGGTTATGGATTGCAGTTTCTTGAGTGTCCCTTTAGCAGGGATAACTTCTGATTGGCTACATGTACTAGTGGTTTGAATAGGCTGGACAGAATTTGTGGGTGGAGATAAGATCACTGCTTATTTCTGTTTGTCTAAACTAAGAGTGGTTTATTGAGCCAAGCATTCAACAGAGGCCCCTGTGCTGGAGATGCATGAGGGGCTCTGTTGAAAGAATGGAACTGATACTCTGATAAAATCATTCTGGTTGTCCAGTGCACAGATTTACTATTTGTTTTGGTAAAGTTCTAGCATAAAAAAACCTCACATGCAAATATTTATGCGAAAGTGATAAAAATTTACATGTATTTTGTGGAGACATCTCAAATAATGTGGATGACGACAATCCTAATCTCATTGGTTATTTGGATGCAATAGTGCTGCACAGGATCTGGGCTCAACCTAATCTACTGGTTTTCCTAAACACTAGAGTGTGGGGAAAAACACAGTCACAGCTTTTACCTCTATCTTATCTGCTCTTAGCTCTATCTTTTCGCTTTTCCTGAAAGAGCCAGGGACTACAGCTCTGCAAATCTTGAAAGTGTAGCTAGAGCAAGCTTAAAGTAGATCATGAGAAATTTTCTAGTATTTAGTGATGCAAGGTTGGTGACTTCTGGAAGACTGAAACAGTAAGAAGGAACCCCTTCAAGCTCTAATTCTTGTAATTAAGGCAGAAGGATTTCAGATACTTCACTCAGAATAACAGGCATAAGTTTATTGAAGGGACAGACAGGGAAAGGGGACACTCTCATAGAAGATAATGGGTCCTCTAAGAGGGGTGAGAGACAGTGTTGTTTTCATGCAATCCACTTTTGTTGGGTATCCAAAAAGTTTCCAAAGAGTCCCACCAGTCCTACCACTTTACTTTGAACTGACAGCTGGATGGCATCAGACTGTCAAGCCCCTACTACTGTGAAAACTTTAGGACACCTTGGCCAATGCAACTGATTCTAATTGGATTCTTTACCATAAATTCTTGCGGATTCTAGAGATAGGAATAAAAATCTTTATCTTCCTGGGTTTCAGAATCTTGTATGTGGAAAGAGTCACAAAAGTTCCCTTTTTAAGGGTAACATGGGTTTTTCTTATGGACATTATTTCATACCTGATTTTTTCCTGCAGACAACAGATACTTTACTGAGGAATGTGACATACACTGTCCACTTAAAACAGGCAGGGTTTCAGGTTAATTTATTCATGAAAAGAAAAGCATGTAGGAGTCATCATAGTGACCCCACTTTATAGAATAATTTTCTGAACCTCATGCTCCCACCACTCACATCTGCTCCCTGTCATTTAGCAAGAAGTAGTTTAGCCTAAGTCATACTAGGATTGATCCTGGGTCTCAAAGACTGGGCCCCAGACAAACATCAGTTTTACCAGAGAACTGGATTGAAATGTGAATTCTCAGGTTGCAGCCCAGTCTTACTATATGAGACTCAGAGTGACTCACAAATATTAATCTTTATAATCCATTCAGTTGCATGGTTGGGGCTTACAATCTGTGCCCTAATTTGGTCTCTCCTTCAAGAACAAGATTTTTTTTTCACCACATCCCCCCCCCAAAAAAAAAATGATATTATGGCCTCACTAATTTACACCTTACTAACCTGCATCCCAAATTGTCTAGTTCCAGCCCTGGTGGAAAGACCCTGAGATCCAAGGAGCTTGGTGCATGGATTCTACTGCTGAGATGTTCAGGGAATCCTGTTGCAACATCCCCATTAAGACCCTAAACCACAACACACACAATTTATTGTAAAATCCCTGTAAATGTTTTAACCTTTACTTCTCTTCCAGAGATGAAAGCAATACCCAATATCTTGTTTAAGAAGCTCTAAAGAGGGCTAGAGTTTTGACTCAGTAGAAGAGGGGTTCTCATAGCATGCATGAGGCACTGGGTTTAATCCTCAGAACCACATAGAAAATAAAAAAAAATTGTGTCCACCTAAAACTAAAAATAATAAATTTAAAAGAAATTTTAAAAAGAATCTCTAAGTGCCGTGTTACTATGCTGCAACCATGATTGGGTGGACCATGATTTTCTTAAATAAAGATTCTGGATTATCATGTGCAGATCCCCAGGTTGCCAGATAAGACCACTAGATGGCGAGCGTGTTTTTGTTTTGTTTTGTTTTTGCCAGTGGAGGGCACTCTGCAGGTGGTTGCGACCTTCTCCTGGTTGCTCCCATCAGAGTCCCTGAAGTGTCCCTGTGCTGAGGCAGATTTTACTGCAGATTTCAGGAAGTGATATGAAGCCTGGGTCTTTGACTACAGGGAGTAACGGCCATAGTACTGTAGCAGAAAATTTATTTAGAATGTTGCAGGTCCTCCTCCACATATAGTACAGGCTGACACCACAGCCTGAAGTCCTGGTGGTGGCAGAGATATGGTCACAGGCCCTAATATTACCAATATGAAAAAGAAAAGTGGAAACAGAATTATTTTATTCTCCTGAAAAGTATACTCTGTTTTTATTAACATGCAGAACATATGGCCTGCCTTTTTTGATGGTTTGAAATGTACCTCAGCTAATGTACCTCTTTGCTGTGCTCCTCCCCTGACTCAGGCAAAGGAAAGGCCCTACAGAGGTAGATGGTGCAAGGCATCCATGCTCTGGAGGAGCACAGTAGGTTTCTGGAAATGGGCTGATTTGTTTTTGTGTTCCTGTTAATAAGAATAGTTGTGACATCTCATATGACCAGTAAGTATGAAGGAAAAAACATGACTTTCCTAATTAATGCAACTACTTCTAAAGAATAGATCTGTTTGCTCTAAATGCAATGATTCAGCTGTGGAGCATAAGTTGTTAACGTTTTGTAGAGAATCAGATGTGAATGCATTACTATTACTGTCCTTGATGGAGTCTGCCTGCAAATGGGATATTCTGTCAAGGTATAGATAGGTAACAGCAGACATGCTTGAAAACAAGGTGTCTGCTGTCCTTGGGTGGACTCCCTTGCAAATGGGATGTTCTGCCAAGTGGGCTAGAAGGGCACTGAGAAAATTTTTATTATCTGTTCTTAACAAGAGCAGAGCTCAGCATGCTCCAGGCTGAAAGTAGATTAGCCATGAGAAGTGGGTCACTTCTGATTAGAAAGTAAAACTTCTGTATGCTATGTTTAATTAGCTAAAAGACCTGATTTATTGCTATTGGAAGGCTGCCTTCTTTGTTCACAATACTATAAAAAGATTGCTTGTATACAATAAAGCACTTTTTTTCTGCTGCTGTTTTGCTTGGTCTGCTTCTTCTTTCTTTCTCATGCTGACCTGCGAGTGAATTATTGCAAAAATGTTTAATGAAAAACTCCCTGTATTCCTGTCAAGGAAGTTTTTGAGAAATTAATTTAAAATCTAGAGAAGAAGAATTAATGTTAAAAAGAAAGATTAGTGCTTAGTACTGGGCAATTTGTTCTTGTTCCTGTGCACAATGGTTTGTGCTTTTACTCTTGTTTTATTAAATTTAATAGCCTCTGTTTTCAAGTTAACCACTTGCCATAATCATGGCGCCGTTTCTGGTCAGTAAGTCAAGAAAGAATAGTCAAGGTTTAGGCCAATAGTCTGGGACATTTCTTACTATTATTAAAAGTTAACTAAGCAGAAACAGATCAAGCAAAATGCAAACTGAAAGGAAAAATGCTTCCTTATGCATAAGCCAAGATACATTCCTCTTATCTAATTGTAGCTATGTAATATTTTGTTTCATTGAATAATGATTCCTGTTTTGTAACCACAAAGTACTGTGAGCCTGCCAAAATGAAAATTATATATGATTACCTTCACAAGATTGAGATTCAGCACCTTCACTTTTGTGTCTGTGTTGTTTCTCCACCCTCTTTCACTGACTCCTCACCATCCTTGCATCTCCTGAGACCCCCTGTTGGAGCTGGACTATGACACCTCTTCTTCAACCCACATTTGCAACAATGGCGGAAGAGATTGTATGCAACAGGAATAGTGCTTGCACAATTCCCCATCCGAGGTGCAGTGCCCCTCCTTTCCTCCCACCACTGGCAGCCTTTTGTGCTCCCCAGCACTAAGATGGGGGAGGGGCTAATCAAAAGCAGGGGCTTGGGTGCTTCCCCATGACCAAGACCCAGTGGTACAGTTTACAGATGTAGTTGCCCTGCTCCTTATGATAAGTTTTATATATGTGGCATTTTCTAAGAATGCCTTGGATTTGTTTTAATCATGTATGGGAGACACATATAGACAAATGCACTGTAACAGAGAGCTACGGTTTTCTATAGGCAGTAGAGTAGAGCCATTTGGGAAGCTCCAGGGTTGATTAGGAAATGACGGTGTGTGAGGTGATGGAGAACATGGAAAAGAGACTTTCTTCTATTTTTGCAGAAATAAAAAATGAGACAGCATAATTGGATTTAGGATAAGTATTTTATTATAATTTCAGTGAGTTTAGGGGGCATGAGCCATCCCTGGTATTCTGATATTCTGGTACCTGGATATGCTATGATTAGATCAGACAAAGACTAACTTTAGATGGTGGGAGCACAATAAGAAGGATATTGGTAGTATGGAAATTATATTGGTTGACTGACACATGAACAATTTGGAGAGATAGCTGACTATCTCTAAAAATTAGCTCTCTTCAGAAAATAATGACTGGGTGCAGTGGCCCATGCCTATAAACTAAGTGATTCTTGGAACTGAAACAGATGGATTGCAAATTCAATGCCAGCCTGAGCAATTTAGTAAGACCTTGGCTCAAAGTAAAATTCAAAAACACATCTATAAATCTTGCTCAGGTATAGTAGAAAAGCTGTAGAATGCTCCTGAGTTAAATCCCCAGTACCTTCCTCTATCCCCAACATACACACACTCACCAACACACAAACAAGCAGTCTAAGTCATCCCCTTAATGGTTAGAAATGCCACATTGTCAAACAAAGAGAGTCTCAACAGTAAAAGGCCTGGTAACACAAGTACTTTCTATTTCCAGAAAAAAAGAAAGTGACATTGTAGGTGCTTCTAGCATCTTGCTCCCTGATCCCTCAGGCAAGGGCTTGTGTTTGTGATCATTTTTATGTTTCATGGACCTTATGCAGCCTTCTGGGTGACTGCAGATCAGTAGGATTTTTTTTTTCATAGATTATCTTCCAGTGAGGCATAAAGCTTGGCCAGAAGAGCAGAGAATTCTGATGCCTTTCAACTGTCTCTCCTCTGTCCCTTGATCCTCAATTTGTCACCAGGTGATACCTGCCTGTGGTGAGCACAGGATGTTTGGGAAAAGGACAGACTACTCAGGTAGAGAGAAGAGGGCAGTGGCCTGGCTTTGCATCTCACTGGAGCTTTTATTCTCTCGGACAGCACCTTGGAACGTTTAAGCAAAACACTGTACGGAACACTCTGGAATGTGCAGGATGAGAAGTCAAAGATTTTTCTTGTAGATTGCAAGATAATGTCCCAGACCACCAGCTCCAGCATGAGGCTCCAGATTCTGAGCGCCTGCATATTAGTTTGTGTGTGTGTGTGTGTGTGTGTGTGTGTGTTTGTGTGTGTGTGTGTGTACATGTGAATGCCTGTGAAGTGCTCAATGACTCACTATGCATTCTTGGAATAAAAGAGTTGGAAAGAATACTTTCTCAATGGGGTTCCTACTAAGGAAGAATCTTGCCTTTTGTTCAAGCAAGGGCATCTGCCTTCACATTGACAACTGACCTAGGACTGGTAAATGTTTGAAAGGATGGTAGAACACCTTGAGAGAGAGTTTATAGCACCACAATCAGGCCCAAGTTAATAAATCTCCTGCCTGCAGGCTTTAGGTTTCTTCTGATAATATGCTGTGTGTCCCCTTCTGGTCCTTCTTTTGTTTCTTTCCTCCCTTCCTCATATACTGGGAGACAATCACTGAGCTTAAAGCAGTGGGGAGAAAATAATTTAAAAAATACCAGTGATTTTTTTTTTGTATGTGTGTGTGTGTGGCATTTATGATCTACCCCTGAGCCTCAGCATGAATAAGCTTAGAGGTCAAAGGCTTGAACTTTGGTAATGGACTTTCCCATTATGATGATGTTTAGTAATCCTATTCCCTACCTTGAAAATCAGAAATGCCTCTAGAAGGCCCAATGTAAACTGGGTGTGACAAATGACATGGCTGAGAACTACTGAGTAGTCAGGCACGAAACTAAGTCCACACCTTGAGTGTAGTTTTCATGGATGTCTCTGTGCCTACTTGGGGTCTGTTCAGGGTCTGCTACTGCTCAGAGTGTGAGTTGGTGGGACTTGCAGTGGGTTTAGTGCATACCTGTAGTGAGATTAATTGACCAGAGGCTACCAAATAAAATCATCATCAACAGAAGGACCATCTTAATATTGTGGAATTATCATGGAGATATTTCTGTGACAGCAAGTCAGTGCAGGTATCTGTGCTTTATAGCACTATGGTGATCACTCAATATCTATAGCTATTATCATTTTCTAAATAAAAAGCTTTATAAATGATGAAATTTTCAGACTTACAGCAAAAACTGAGCCTGACTACCACAAAACCTGAGTCTCTTTGTCTTTTTACTTTTATTTTTTGTACTTTGGATTAAACCAAGGTGGTCTTTACACTGAACCATATCCCCAAATCATTTTATTTAGAGTTAAGATCTTCCTAAGTTTCTTAGATTTTTGTGCAATTGCTGAGTCAGGTTTTGAACCTGTGATCCTCCATCCTCAGCCTCCTTTGCTGCTTGGATAACAAATGTGTACCTGTGTCCAGCTGAAGACTGAGTCTTCCAGAATCCTGACAGAACCAGAAGTACTGCAGTGGAAGAGATTTTCTCATACTTTATTAAGTGCGGAGACCATCATTTCTTGGAAAAAAGCACCTTGAAGGGAGAGCCCAGGATGGGTCCAGGGAAAGATGTAACTTTTTGAGCTTTCTCTGTGTGACTTAAGACATACCTGACTTTTCCTGGGTTATGCAACTGTATCTTTGTAAGAGTTACTGGCAGGATGAACTCATCAGTTCAAATGTTTTTGATTGACATCATTTTTCAACCATACTTATTTTTTTTAACAAATGTAACAAAATTATTTATTTAAAAATGTACAGGGCTACATTTTTCTTTTAAGAGTCAAAAGGGCAACTATATTTCATCAGGTACTGGCTCTGTGTTCTCTAAAACAGATGTCATATATATGTAGCAGAGCCACACATTGGTACAAAGACACATAGTGCTTCACCTGGTCTGTCTAGTAAATGCTATAGTATGTTTAGGGATGGGTGAAGGGTAGTGTGTTTCATTTTCATTTGTGAAAACACCTTGGAGCTCAGGGGCTCAAAGTCATGAATGGTGACTCTGGGGTCTCAGGAGTTATGGATAGGCCTCCAGCTGTCTATTCAGTGTGAGCACTCACACCCACTAATTTTGCAGATTTAAGAACAGGATGTGTTGCATTTCACTGTTCAATATCTTCATTTCTCAGCCACCTGGTTTCAAACTTGTGAACTCTGCATTCGATGTAGAAAGCTAAGTTGTATCATGCAGAACATTTTGAAGGGAAGAATCTGATACCTCAAAAATGACAGAAACATCTATTGAATGCTTTTTATAGGCACCAAATCTTGAGTAAAATTTTTTTTTATCTAACTACAGAGCAAAAGAAATTTACTTTTTGGTGCAGCAGTGGGTGCATTTTTGTCATCCAAGCAGCTCAGGAGGCTCAGGCAGGAGAATTGAAAGTTCAAAACCAGCCTTAGGAAAAGTGGGGCCCTAAGCAACTGAGTGAAATCATCTGTTTAAAGAAATACATAATAGAGCTGGGATGTGGCTTAGTGATTGAATGCCCCTGAGTTCAATCCCTTATATCTGCCCCCCAAAATAAAATAAGATGAATAAATAAGACATTGACAAAGAACCATGTTGTCCATCTGAGGTTATGGGAAAAACTGTGATGTGATCCTAGACTTCGAGCATAAGAAAGTTACATTAATGTGTTGGTTTGGTACAAAAGTGGCCTTTAAGTCCAAAGATAGCCTTTGGAAAAAAAAGATGATTTTAATTCAATCAATACAGAGGGATTGAAGAAAGGGCAAGTGAACCTGTAGAGGTCCAATGAGGAAAGAGGGCCCAGCTTCCAATTTTGCTTCCTGCCCACTTCCATGGGCTCCTGGGTTATGGCCAGTTGGGCAGGAGTTGGGGTTTCATGGAGTCAGCACTACAAAGGTATTTCAGGGCAATTGTAATTTTTCTTTCCAATTTGAAGTTTCTGGTGATCAATGAGGTGTAATCTCACAACTAATGACATTTACAGTCTATAGATTTGTGAGAATTGACTCAAGTATTAATGATCTGTTTCTTGTTAACACCTCAAGCATACTTAAAACTTTGCCACATTTTTTACATTTACATGACTCTTTTCCAGTACAAATATGTGGTGAAAAATAAGACTTTTTCTAATAGAATAGTTTTGCCACATTCTTTGCATTTGTATGGTTTCTCCCCTGTATGAATTCTTTCATGTTGCAAAATGTATAATCTTTTATAAAGAGCTTTGCCATATTCTTTACACTTGTATGCTTTTCCACAGTATTAATTCTCTGGTGTTGATTAAGGTATAGTCCTTGTTTAAAATTAAAATTAAAACTTTGTAACATTCTTTGCATTTGTATTGCTTTTCTTTCATATGTAGTCTCTGGGGTTGACTAAGGAGTGATATTCAATTAGAAGCTTTGCCACATTATTGATATTTGTATGGTTTCACCCCAGTATGAATTCTCTGGTGTTGAGTAAGGCATGATCTTTGACTAAAAGCTTTGCCACATTCTTTACATTTGTATGTCTTTTCTCCACTTTGAATTCTCTGGTGTTGAGTAAGGTGTGATTTTTAATTAAAAGCTTTGCCACATTCTTTGCATTTGTATGACATTTCTCCAGTATGAATTTTCTGGTGTCGAGTACAGAGTGATTTATGAGTGAAAGCTTTGCCAAATTCTTTGCATTTGTATGGCTTTTCTACAGTGTGAATTCTCTGGTGGTGAATAAGGCTTCTTTTTGATTGAAAGCTTTTCCACATTCTTTACATGTTTATGGCTTTTCTCCAGTATGAATTCTCTGGTGTTTAGTAAGGTGTGACTTTTGATTAAAAGCTTTGCCACATTCTTTACATTTGTATGGCTTATTTCCAGTATGAATTCTCTGATGTTGAGTAAGGTGTGACTTTTGATTAAAAGCTTTGCCACATTCTTTGCATTTCCAGTTTTTCTCTTCAGTATGATTACTGTAGTGTTTAAAAAGGTTTGAATAACACTTAAAGACACTTTCACATTTCTTACTTTTGTAAGGTTTATCTCCACTGTAAATCCTATGGTTTTTAGAAATGGATGGAGTTTGAGTAAAATATTTTTTCCAAATTTTTTAATTACAGATAATTTATCACTGCTCTGATAAACAATTGAAGAATCTTTAAATGCTTTTACATATTTTTTTTTAACTTGTAAGGCTTCCCTCCAATATTAATTCTCTGGAATTCAGTAATTCTTGCAGTTTTATTAAAAGTGCTTTCATGCATCTTATACCTGTAGTTTGTTTGATGATGAAAGTTATGATAAATACATTTTGGACATGGATTAAAACCTTTTTCACTTTTATCATTGTAAAGCTCTTTTAAATGATCACATGGGTGTTTTCTAGGATTAAAAAAGAAGTAAATTTTAATGAGTTTCACAGATTTCATATTGTTTTACATCAAAACAAATATACTGATAATTATCTAGGGTAGGAAGACCTGTCTTCAGGTCCTGAAAGATTTATCATAAATAGAGGTCTCTCTGAGTAACTATATCAACCTTTAGTTTAACCAATAGTACTTATGTACAAATATTCCAATATTCATTATAATTCTATGCATTGCCACAAGGATAAACTGTTCATTGCATCATTATTTTAAAGTAACAATCAGACTACGAAAACTCAGAAAATTCTTCTTCATTTTTTTTAACATCTTGATTACAGAAATATTTGTGGATGTTTACTCAATGGTGCACTTCAGATTATTTCAGTGATAACTGAAGCATTAAATAAACTCCAAAGCACATCTTCCATTGTTTTCGAGGAAGAGTATAATCTCAAAGGGCAGTGCAGATGTATTTAAAAGCACTCATGGGTCCTCAAATATGACTGTCATGTGTGTTGTTGTCTCTCTCCAGCTCATCCAATGCCCCACATCCCTAAAGTGCCACCTTGCCTCCAACACACTATTTTCTGCTTTTAATTTGGAGGCAATTCTTCAGGCACTAGGAAAAAATCATGGCCGTGATGTGTCAGACATTCTTCTTTAAGCCAAAGAGCAAGCTGCATCTGAAATGGCATGCTCAACTTTACACTAGAATATCTATCACTGTGGGTTTTGCTAAAATTTTCTCTATGTAACTAGCTCACTGAAATCAGTAAGGTGACACTTTTAATTTGTTGAAAACATATTCCTTGAAATAAACAAATGAGTAGTGCTAGAGCCTCAGAAAATCTAATGGCAATAGGATTAAGTTTACGAGGACATGTATAGGATCTAGGAAGTCTCTGGGTCTCACACTTCGAAAGTTTTTAGTGCTCTGAATTAGAACAAACCCCATTCAACCCAAGCTCACCAAATGTATAGATCTTCTGGGATATTAACTTGGAGTGTGGTCAAAATCCTTTTTACTATGAAAGATGAAGCAGTGCATGTCAGATGCAGCTGCACAAAGACATCTATAAACTGTGCATAAATTTTTTTTAAAAAAGCATGGAAGACATTAGGCAAAGAAAGTCTGGTAACTGGGAACTCACAGTTAAAATCCAGCTGTTTTAAGAGTACCCAGTACATGTTATATATTACCTAGTTTTCTCTAAACTTAGCATGCATTGTAGATGGAGATGGAATCATCTATTGGAGCCACATAGCCACATAGCATCACAGAGATAGATGAGACTTGCCAGAATGCCAATCAACCTGTCTGAAAAAAAGACTCCTTTTGTTAAAATTTTATTCCTACCTTTGATGTACACTCCCTTAAATAAAATGGGAAAAATTATCTAGTCACTGTTTTTCAGATCCTATATGGTCTAGAGAATATATAAGGTTCTTTACCTCTTTCAACATACATTCTGGCTCTGTCTCATATTTCTTTACTAATTATTTCAGATTTTCATTTTTTTCAAGTGGCTCATCATCTTGAAAGAAGGAAATTACTCAGGTAGGATGCTTGATGTCCCATGACATGGAGTGATTATGCCACTTATAAGCCATATATAGGTTGGTAATTACACAAAGACTGCTTCAAGTTGAAATAAAATTATAAATGAATATTTACAAGCACCCTTGACTCAAGCCATCAAGTTTCAGGGAGAAGGGTCTACAAAAATGGGCTTCTGAAACAATAGGCAGAATCATGGAATGACAAAGATATTATAGATCTCTGTTACCTACAGAGAAGTTTTATAGTAAGCCATGCCCTTTTCAAAGGTGGTCTTATATCACCAATGTGGCTGCTTTACTTTTCTCAAGAGTTTTACAATTACAAGCTTTTGTCCTTCTTTATTCTTCATTAGTCACACACCCTCCTTACTGCTTATGCCCAGGCATGTTTATTACCTCTCAGAATGAGCACAGAAGTGAGTCAAATGATTTCTACTGTTCTCATAAGACCCTCATGTCTGCTTTTGGGGTGTAATGCATTCCTGAAAGCCATTTGGGATTTGGGTTTTCTGGGAGACTGTGCTAGAAGTTCCTGAGTGTTTTCTTTGTTTCAATTGCTGTACATGATAGATGAGCTGTATGCTTATTTGTTGTATTTTAGAAGGACCTAGCTGCTTCTCTTCTTTTTTTCCTAATTATTATTGCATTTAAAAAGCAATGCCTACCAAATGTTCATCTTAAACATATTTAACTACTCAATAGTTCTTTTCAACAGAAATGTCCTGCTGAGACTTATTGCAGCATTTTCATTTCTGTCTAATCTGAATACTTTTTTTTGTCCTAAGTAAAAATACTATATATGTGTTTAAATAATCAGACAATTTGTCTATACTGTGTAGGAAATCAACTCCTTATTACTTCATAAAACAGACTAGAATATTGCAATTTTGTATTAGTGATCTGTAGACTTTTATCTAATGTGCAATCACATAGAGATTATTAGAAGTTAAAACATAACTGATTAATAAGAATTTTATTACTGTTTAGTTTTTTTTTTCACTAAAATGCCCATTTGTATTCTAATTTTATTTCTAAGGCTGAGTAAACTTGTTGAATCTTTATTTTCCTGAAGGTGTTTTAAAGATACAGCTTTATAATGGCCTGTTAACGTTGAATATATATGTAGTTTGATACATGTTTTTGGATTTAAAAGTACTGTGTCTTGTATTTGTAAGTGGTTTTTCACAAAATACTGAGTAGTAAAAATTTTACAAATACAATAATGTACTTAAAAGTTTTAACCAAACAAAAAGTGACTGGCACAAGTTGAACAGTCAGTCTTTTGAGATGTTTGTAATAATATAACCTGATGAATTTGCAATTTTCTGTATAAATAATTTTCATGATTTTTTTCTTTTTATTAAGAAAAGTTTTCTGAACTTCCCTTTCTTTTAATTTTTATTTCTTGTTTAAAATTAAGTATTAACTGTCTTGGTATCCATACCTGCTCTTTATCAAGCTTTGCAAAAAATATTTTATTTCTTGATCTCCTGAAAATTCTTGGTTTTGATTAGGAGTCATACCTGAAAAAAAATAAAATTGCAAGTTATTCCACTTACAATACTATGGTGAATATATTCTGCATGTATATAAAACTTTATCAAGGTGGGAGGGATAGCCACAGAACAGTGTGATTTAAGGCCATTATTACTCAAGAAATATATAGAATGCACTACAATATGCTGACAAAACCTGTAAGAACTTTGAAAATCATCTTAAGAATTTGTAGCAGCACAGATGAGGACAACATTCAAACTGACTAATATTATCACAATCACAGCCCTTCACTTCAACTTATTTAAACTCCACCTGTGACACAAATGTTGCAGAAAATAAATTTCTTATTTAGTTATTTTTTTATCTTTTTGACAAGTATTTCCTAGAATTAAACACAGGAGTATTCTATCACTAAACTACATCCACAGACCTTTATATATATATATATATATATATATATATATATATATATATATATATATATATATATATATATATATTCATAATTTTTCAGATAGTTTTTTACAACAATGCTGAAATTTATTTCAAACTAGCATTACACTGCCTCAGCTTCCCAATTATATGGAAGTACATTTATCTATCATTGTATATATCATGTTTTTGTTTACATTATAACTTCCAAATATTTTCCAAAATGACTATAATAATCTAGTTTAACATATTTTAAATAAAAATTCCAATGAAAATAATAGCTCACACAATAAAGGGTAAAAACAACTCAAGCAAACAAACAATTGGGAGTTGGAAAATTGATGTTCTTACTTATCTAAGCAATGCCCAATAACCACTTGAAAGATATTTATTAAACTTAATAACAATGTAGAAAATTTTTTAAAAAGTTCAAAAAAAGCAACAGTAAAAGTAGAAATTATATACTAGAAATATTCTTTAAAAAATTTATCAGGCTGGGGATACATTTCAGATGGTATATTGCTTGCCTCACATGCAAAAGTCTGGGCTTGATCCCTGGAATCCCCTCACACATGCACAAACACACAGACCCATAAATTATAAATTTGAGGAAGAAAAATATATCAAAGGCTACAATTAATTAATAAACACAGGTAGTGCTGGACACAGTGGTGCACGACTTTAATCCCAGCATCTCGGGAGGCTGAGACAGGAGGATCACAGGTTCAAAGACAGACTCAACAATGGTGAGGCACTAAGCACCTCAGTGAGACCCTGTCTCTAAATAATATACACAATAGGGCTGGTGATGTGACTCAGTGGTCAAGTGCTCTTGAGTTAAATTCCCAGTACCAATAAATAAATAAATAAATAAATAAAATAAAAAAGTTAACATATTTATAATCAAACTTTTAAAACTCTTCAAGAAAAAAAATTGACATGACTAAGAAAAAGAGAAATTTTATTTACAAAGATTTTTTTAATGATTAACAGTTGATTTATTTCCAGAAGCCTTCCAGAAAGATATTGGGATATATAGGTATGTATGTTGAAAGAAAAAGAACATATGAACCAAGAATACTTTATCTATGAGTACAATTTTTTTTTAACTTTAAGAAAAATACATGCTTTCAAGATATGAAAATATTCAAAAAATACTTTACTTCTTGACGTGCTCTAAGAGGAATAATCAGTGGAATATTTCCAATAAAATAAATCTGCACAACAGAAATCATATAAAATCTGAAAACTTTTGTGGAAAAGAAAAATATACACAAATATATATTTTATTTTACTATCATTGTTGTACATAAAACATTTCATTCTACAATAAAATGTGGAAAACTAAAGCATAAAAATTATTATAAATCTTTGTTAATTAGTATAAATTAGAAAACCAGGTGTGACATCAATAACAAATCATGGCAACACATGTAAAGACACTGATTTTTTTAGGAATAAAAATTTATTCAGATTAAAATGTAGTTCAAAGTAAGTACTTTATTTTTTTCATTATTTCTTCTTTAGTATTACATGATAGTAGAATGTATCTTGAAATATCATACATTCATAAATTATAACAACTTATTCTTTTGGTGGTAAATTATGTGGAGTTACACTGGTTGCATATTCATTTAAGAATATAAGAATGTTTTGTGTTTTTTTTTGTACTTTTTTTTTTTGGTTGTTCAAAACATTACAAAGCTCATGACATATCATCTTCCATACATTTGATTCAAGTGGGTAATGAACTCCCATTTTTACCCCAAATACAAGTTGCAGAATCACATCGGTTACACATCCACATTTTTACATAATACATATTAATGATGTTGTATTCTGCTACCTTTCCTATCCCCTACTATCCCTCCTCCCTTTCCCTCTCATCTTCCCTCTCTACCCCATCTGCTGTTGTTTAATTCTCTCCCTTGTTTTTTTCCCTTTCCCCTCACAAACTCTTATATGTAATTTTGTGTAACAATGAGGGTCTCCTTCCATTTCCATACAGTTTCCCTTCTCTCTCCCTCTCTACCACCCCACTCATCTCTGTTAAATGTTAATCTTTTCCTCATGCTCTTCTTCTTAGTTGCTCTCTCTATATCAAAGAAGACATTTGGCATTAGTTTTTTAAGGATTGGCTAGCTTCACTTAGCATTATCTGCTCTAATGCCATCCATTTCCCTCCAAATTCTATGATTTTGTCATTTTTTAATTCTGCGTATTACTCCATTGTGTATAGATGCCACAGTTTTTTAATCCATTCCTCTATTGAAGGGCATCTAGGTTGATTCCAAAGTCTAGCTATTGTGAATTGTGCTGCTATGATCATTGATGTGGCAGTATCCCTATAGTATGCTCTTTTGAGGTCCTCAGGGAATAGACCGAGAAGGGTGATAGCTGGGTCAAATGGTGGTTCCATTCCCAGCTTTCCTAGGTATCTCCATACTGCTTTCCACATTGGCCGCACCATTTTGCAGTCCCACCAGCAATGTACAAGTGTACCCTTTTCCCCACATCCTCACCAGCACTTATTGTTACTTGACTTCATAATGGCTGCCAATCTTACTGGAGTGAGATGGTATCTTAGGGTGGTTTTGCTTTGCATTTCTCTGACTGCTAGAGATGGTGAGCATTTTTTCATATACTTATTGATTGATTGTATGTCCTCCTCTGAGAAGTGTCTGTTCAGGTCCTTGGCCCATTTGTTGATAGGGTTGTTTGTTATCATATTGTTTAATTTTTTGAGTTCTTTGGATATTCTGGATATTAGGGCTCTATCTGAAGTGTGAGGAGTATAAATTTGTTCCCAGGATGTAGGTTCCCTGTTTACCTCTCTTATTGTTTCTCTTGCTGAGAAAAAACATTTTTAATCTACTGTTTTTAAGCACTTAAAAAATACCAAAGATAAAAAATAAGAAAAAATAAAATGTTACCAAAAAATCTATGCACTACAAATTAAGACAGATTTTAATAGTAGAAAAAATTATAAGAAATCAATAAAACTTAAAAACTCTAAAAGTAACTTCTTCCTCATCAGTAATTTAAGTATCAATAAACTATTTTGAAAAAAAGCTAATCAAAACACAATATGACTAATAAGATTAAGCCTAAAAATATGTTAATTATGTTAGATGTAAATCTACAAAAGATTCTCTTTAGATATAAGGTCACAAAAGGACTAAAAACAAAATGACAAAAAATAATCTTAAGTATTACATTTAAAATTGCTGATAATATTTATAAGTGAGAGACAAATTTGAATATTATATAAAAATAAATATGGCAAATCCCTGGAATACAATTATAGTGAATATATTTGTAACTCAAATAATGTTTTTCATATACAGAAAGAAAACACACACAAAATTCAACATCATAGAAAGCAACAAAGTAACAATAGGAGACATCAATTCCCAATTAATTCAAAGAATGAAAAAGTGTATTGCATTATTACCCAGGGATAAAAAACCTTCAAAAAACATTAAAAAACATTTTGGTTTACAGAGGCAATAATCTCTATAGTTTATGAAATATTATTCCAAAGATATCAGGTTGAAAGTTCAAAATAAATGATAACAGATATTACAATATTGAATTTGCATTCTAACATAACATAATATATGTTTGAAATAAAAAGCAAAAGTTGTATTTAAAATTTATGAATATGAGTTTAAAGCCAAATTCAGCAATTAAGCAAGGCCTTAAGCAAGGTATCTAGACATTGTAACAAAATAAAATATAAAAAAATCTGCCAGCCAGGCATGATAACACACACTTGTAGTTCAAGCAGCTTGGGAGTCTGAGACAGCAGAATTGTGATTTCAAATACAGCCTCATCAAAAGCAAGATGTGAAGCAACTGAAAGAGACCATGTTTCTAAATAAAATACAAAATAGGGTTTGGGATGTAGCTCAGTGGGCAAGTGCCCCTGAGGTCAATCCCTAGTACCCTTCCAAAAAAAGGGTTGTATATGTGGCTCAGTGGTTAAACATATCTGCTACAGAAAAAAAAAGCCTATAGCACTCAAAGTAATATGAAGTCCATGTAATACCAATAAAAAAATTAATATTATTTAGCATGTACAAAATAAGTTATTTGAACATTTCTATGGAATATCCTGAGTGCATACATAACTACACATATTAAAATTTTAAAAAATGCTTCTTTTTAAAAAAAAATAATAAAAGTTACAATATTCAATAGATTTATGTTAACTTGAGGTTAAATGAGGAAGCCATGAGTAATAAAACTGATAGTACATCAATTAGCCCTGAACTTGATGGTCAAATCAAAATATATTTACAGATCTATTCTCATTAAATACTCAAGAGAGACCAATGTGACAAGCCAATCAAATTACATTTCACATGACTACATGAAGGCAATTTGGAATGAACTATTAAAAGTTTTAAAACTTTACAAAGATAAGAAATTATATAATATCTACAATGATCAACTTTTAAGATAGAATATTAAGTGAAATACAATTCACAAAATACATATGCCAGTTAATTCTACTTATGAGAGATATCTACTGTAGACAAATATAGAGACCAAAAAAAATGGCATCAGGAATGAAAAGGTGAGACAAATGATCACTTGTTTGAAAGAAAAATGAACTTACTTTTTATGTGATACATACTTTCTAGAAAAAAAAAACTTACAAAACAATTTAAATGAACACTGCTGATCAGTAAATTCAAAATATATAAGAGAGAATGTTCAGGAAAGTTATACAGTTTTGATCACAATTAAAAATATGACAAATACATAAAAGATAAACAGAATTGTAAACATCTTTATTGTACATTTAAAATGCTAAAGTCTTATTTCTAGACAAAAGAACAGATTCATATATAGAGAGATAATATATATGCCATTAATTCTAGCTACTTAGAAAAGAGGATGAGGCATAGAAATAGAATTTCAGCTTGAGCCACTTAGCAAGAATCTATTTTAAACTAAAAGTCAAAAGGCAGTGATGATGTAGCTCAATAGTTTAAGAACCTCTGAGTTCAATCTGCAGTATGTGTGTGTGTGTGTGTGTGTGTGTATACAAAACTTAGCTACATTACATGATTAAGCACAAGAACTGAGTATACGCAATCAAGGTATTATATAAAAAATCATATAAAAGGGGTTATATTTATACATGTAATTAAAATCATAGAAAACTTGATTGAAAACTGGCACATGGTTCATGTGCACTTTAATTTCAACTAATGTTTTCCTAAAGTGACAAATCATAATAAGTTTTATTCAATTATAACATATAGATATAGAAATAAAAACAATATTACTGATGTGAGAAAACCCAAGGAACAACACTGAAGCTCTCTAAAAAGTGAAACTAAAAAAAGCCTACAAAAATTAGAGATATGTAACACACAAGATTATGAATAATTGTATTACAAATAAAATATTTCTTTATACTTTTTTGTAGTGACAGGTGTACAGAATGCATTTATTATATCTGATTATTTTTTATGTAGTGCTAAGGATCATACACAGTACCTCACATGTGTGAGGAAAGCCCTCTGCCACTAAACTACAGCCCCAGACCTGAAAATTCTCTTTTAAACCAAATTGATCAGCTATACTTACATAACCACTAGGAGCAGGTATTGTGAAATACTGCTATTCATTATGTGGCAGAAAAATTTCACAGAATATCCAGTATAAGCATTCATATAAAGCTCTGATGAGAAAATTTTGAATGAATAAATATTTAAATTATATTAAAGAATATTAATATAATATAATGGTTTTACCTAGAAATATTGGAAATGAGCAAATTTTTAGGGTACCCCCAAATACCAATAAATGACAGGTTATGAATATCCTCACAGGCATTTTGAAATACTTTGAAGTGATTCTGACTGTGGAAATATACAGAGAAGCATTCCTCTGGTGAGCAAACTCCCATGGGTAACAGGCACTGTGTTTCCAACCCTTAGAATGCCCTGCAATTTCCCCAGGAACTAGTAAAATAATAAAATACACATGCAATATCAAGATGCTAGGGAATTCCCTGCTTGAAAAGGCTCTGCACTAGAGTGTTATCAGCCTCAAACATGATCTCTGGCATACTGCTCCTGAGAATACAGGAACTCTCTTTTAGAGAAGCACAATGTCTCACTGAGCCTACACCTGTCCACATAACAGTAAGTTTATAAAATGGACTTTCTTGAGACCTACACAAAACTCCTAACATTGCACATTGCAACTTAATATATAACTGAGGAATAAGGTGCATAAATGTTGCTAAGTTTCTAACCTGCTTAGTAATAAAATGAACAACATGTAGTAGTGATGACAATGACCTAAGTTAACCTATTGATATGAATAAAGCTTGGCAGCTTGGCCTCTTTACCATTATGACACCTTTCCTACCTCTTGTCTCTGTCTTTTTAAAAAATTTTCCTACAATGCTTTGTTAATTTGAGTGTAGGGAGATCACTGGAGAACAAGAAGGAGCTTCAATAATTGATATGCATGGTAAACACAGAGAATTAAATGCTCTTTAATTATTGCAACAGAAACAAACCTAGACTTGAAAATAATTAATTGTGTCAGATTTTAGCTTATAAATTAACATTTTAAAATGTGAATTACTCTTTGACATTTGAACCACTTCTCTGTATTCTTTTCTTCATTGAATTCTACCCACTTGGGTATATTTTAATAGTAGAAAAAATTATAAGAAATCAATAAAACTTAAAAACTCTAAAAGTAACTTCTTCCTCATCAGTATATGTCTACTGTAAGTTTTCTCTTTAAATCCCAAGGGTATTTTTTGGGGGATAGAAAGATGACCATGGATAACTTAGAGACAGCAAGACATTTTTGATGGAAAATGGAATGTCACATTTTGTTATTTTCTTGGTAACTACAGAAGTCTTTTTAATGTTGTCCTCAGTAGAAAAAAAATGAAGAGGAAACACCCTATAAGATTCTAAACAAATATTTTGCCAATCATTTTTTTTTCAGAAAAAACACTAAAATACTTTGAAACCATTTTTATTTTCTACATTGTGAGCAGTACATAGAAAAGATAAGTTAAACATAAAGAAAAATCTTTAACATTTTCTTTTCTACATAAACAAATGCCCAATCTTTGTCCTAAAACCAAGAAACTAAAACTTTTTCATGCAGAATGGAACCTGCCATAAGATACTCTACAAAGTTAAAAAAATAAATATTGGTTTTGAATAAGAAGTTCTGAATGAAATTTAAGCTCACCAATAAAGAGTAGGTTTCTACACATCTCCAACATCACATCTTCATATAAAGTCTGCTGAGAAGGGTCCAGGCATTTTCATTCCTCTTCAGAAAAATCAATGACCACATCTCTTAATGTCAATGGCTCCTGAAATAAAAATGAATAATTACATATCACATAAACCATATAATTAATCACCTCGTATTTAATTTCATAAAAATTGTATGATAGTTAAAAGAGGTGACTTTCACATATGGTGGTGAGGTCAACCATCCAATAAGATACATTTTTGTGGTGCTGGGGGCCTTATGCATAAAAAGCAAGCACTCTAACAACTGAGCTATATCCCCAGCCCCAATAATTCATGATAAGCAGTAAAATTAATGGATATATTTGGTATAATGAAACCCAGGGAGCAGCACATGTGAAACAAAATTCTGAAGCAAAAAAGTGGAAAAAAATCCAACATAATTCCAAAGGATAAATAATAGTTGCAATTAGTTATTGAATATTCATAAGAAGTGCAACCAAACAAAGCAATGATATTTGAGACATGCATAGCAAAATTAAAAGCAATAATTATACTCATATGACAGTGGGCACCTTAGTGCATCGAAGACATAGAAGATCACTAAAAACACACCAAAACTTTCAACAATCCACATATTTATTTGAATGGTTGTCTCCAAAGTTGTCTATCTTCTCATTATTTAAACATACCATAAATCTATACTGTATTTAAAAAATTACTTTTACTTCTGCAGACCACAACATCACAACTCACTTCTAAAACAATAGAATAAAATTTTTAGCTATCAAACTGTTACAAAACACTTAGGTACTTGGCTTCTTATAAATTATATAAAGCTAGAAGATGACAATTGAAAACCTTGCATAGAACATAAAAATTGTCAGAGAAAAATGGGACACAATATAGGCCATTTTAGAAAATAACTGGTTAAAGATATTACCTCCAATTTTTCTGCTCTGCTACAGAAGAGTCCCCTGCCCAATATGATTTAGAAGATTCTCACTATTTTAAATATGCTGGTTCAGATACTCATTCTGAATATTCCCATTGTTTTCCATAAAAAAAAAAGTTAATTGAGCCTTTTTACATTCAGGGGTAGGAACAAATTTGTTAAAAAAATGAAGCTTAAGTCTCTCCTTTATTTGAAACCCTTAGAATATAGGGTCATCTCATGTCAGCCCAAACCAACTTACACACAATTTTTTAAAACTCCTAAGTATTCATTGGCTTCTGGGAAAAGAATCATTTATTTGGAATTTTAATTAATTAATTTATTTATTTATTTTAGTACTTGGGCATTCTACAATTAAAATATATTCTAGGCCTTTTAATTTTTTTGAGACAGTGTCTCACTAAGTTGCTAAACTAAGATTCAACTTTGATATTTTTTTCCTCAACCTCCAGGTTGTTGTGATTACTGGCATGTCATATTATGCCCAGAAAGATATGAATGTTCTAACCTCCTTTGGTCCATTTTTCTTTCACCTTATTTATTTGCTATTTCTTCAAAAAAGAATCCCTTGATAGCCTAAGATTTTGGATGCATCCATATCTTATGTTTGATGAATTTGAAGTATTGCAATGTATATTTAAAAAAAAAAGCTGAATTTTTTCAATCTGACATTCTAGACTTTGCTCCACAGCAATGAAAATTATAGCCACATATACAACTAAGATCTTACTTAACCTTCAATGATGTTCTTCTTTTCAGGCGCAAAAAATTACCTTAGTTTGAATACAATTTTACTTGAAATTTGCCTTTATCTTTTCTCTTTGGAAACTTTTGCTTAAATCTTTCAAGTATTAATGACAAATTACATTTTATAGGTAATAGAAATGTTATACTAAGTGAGACATGCTCAATCCACCACCCTATTTACTTAAATATTTAGTTACCACCTCAAACTTGAAGCACTACATTATGTCTTCCAATTAGCATATAGTGAGTTTTTCTTTGAAGACGTCTGCACAAACACACTAGGATTTTTTCTTTTTTTTCTAAATCCTTGCTACAGCTTATTCTCCTTTCAAATTCTGGCACCTTATAATCAATCTTCCCCAGATAAGTAAGAAAAGGGAGGACAAAAATCATATTTGCCTTTCTTTTCAGTTACAAAAGCAATGGATGTGAGCAGCAATGTTTTTCTGGGGAGCTGAACCTAATATTTGGGAAAATAATATTAATATTCCAATATTTGATCTGTTTACATGAAACCTATAAAGGATATTTCTGTAATCTCTAGAGTATCTAGAGTATCCAGCTAGTCCAACAAGGTGCTTCATTCCCTGACCACAAGCTGCTCTGTGGGAAGAGAGGATTACACACAGGCTGGTATTCTCTAAGTAATTCAACAAACATGGAGCTGTGGGCACTTTTGGTTAGCTTCATGTAATTTTTACACGATGGCCACTCAAAGACATGGCAGATACTGAAGAGACATTACACTCTAAAGTATCTTTAGGGGGCCCTAAACTTGCTATCTATGCTTATGAAAGACAAATAAACAAAAGGTTCAAAGTCCTAATCCTTAGTACTAAGGATTAAACTCAGCAGTGTCTACACACTGAGCAACATCCCCCTCACCATTTTATTTTTTATTATCAATATATGATCCTCTTTCTTCAGCCTATTAAAATGTTGAGATTATGAACATGCATATTCACACATAGCATTAGGTACAAATACTTTTTAAAGAGCTTCATGTTATTACCACACGTTCCTCTCATGTGAAAGTTCAACCACATACATGAACACACACTCACTTTTAAAAATTTTATCCAAAACTAAGAGGAAAAGATGAATTATAACTATGTGCTTTTGAAATGTTCCAGGGAACCATACTTCATAATATAGTGAATTAGCTGAGAAAAGATGACATTTAGGAAAATAATGCTTAAAACACATTTGGAAAATGCACTTTAAAAAGTGGATGCCACCTAGTAAGTTAAGAGAAACTGAAAACTCCTTGGACCACAGCTCCTCCCAAATATGAATTATTTACATGTGTCAAAATTCTCATGTCCTGATCCTGTCCTTAACATCCACTCTGAAGGGGTATAGGCAAGAAAATACAGAGTTACTTTCAGGCCAGGCAGAGGTCACCAAACTGGAACAGGACAAAAAGTAGAATCCTGACTGTCAGTACCATACTTAGGGCCAGAGGTGGCAGTATTTTGAGCTTTATTGAATTTAGAGTAGGGTTAAAAGATTACAAATGTGACCTCAGGAAAGCCTAGGTTCTCACAATTAGTTTTGACTACTTTTACTCAGCCCCTTTATTCTGTTTTATAATGTCCAGCCCTGCAGACTTATCATTTTTAAAAATACTGTAGCGCCTTTGGGGGTAGCTCAGTGGTAGACTGCTAACCGTATCCATCTAAAACTAAAGACACATAAATAAATAAATATTTTTAAAAATAAAAAATAAAAATACTCTACACCCCGATAGTCAGAGGGAAATGACCTGTGACAGAGGTACCCAGGCATCACAAAACCTGGAGATGGATTAAGAGATTTGCTGGAGAGAGATTAATTGTCCCCCAGATTCTGAAGCCTACCCTCTATTCTTTGGTTGTTGCTCTGATTCAATAATTATCACTCCAATCACTTCTGATTGAATATTTTTTACCTGAATAGAAAAAAAAATAAACATTAGACCCCTCTGCCTCTGAGTGTCAGGTGAAACAATTTCAACTAAGGATGTAGGACACAAAAATAGTAAAATATTAATTTTATTCCCTCTCAGACAGAGCCTTTTATGTGCAAGAAGACCTGGTCATACCATACAATGGGACATAATTATTTAATGTTGAATATAATATCAATTATTAGTGACAGTAATGCCAAAAACAGATTCACAAATGCAAATAATATAGTGAGAATTACTTTACATTTTTGGGATTCATAACATTCATGGTCTGGCTAAATGAAACTTGTTTGTTTGTTTGGATGGTTTTAGGGATAGACACCTGTGATGCATCTCTGAGGATAATCTCCAGTTGTTTATAATTTTTATTGTTTCCCCAAAATCTCACTAAGTCTTTGAGGCTGACCCTAAGCTTGTGATTAATTTTCTTTAGTTTTCTGAGTCACCAACATCATAGGTATGCAACAACACACTCAGCTCTTGTTCAGGAATTCTGATGCAGCTAGATTTTAGAAAAAGTAGACAATCTTCTATAGCATCACTGTTGAAAAAAACTAAAATGATAATTATGTGTAACTGAACTTCTAAAGGTCATAAGACAAATAAAATAAATAAATATAATAATTTATAAATGAATTTCTATAAATTCTTATAATTTACAAGTTATCACAAATAATTGGTACATTATAATAATTTAAATTATAAAATAATTAAAAATTTTTATTACATAAAATTATGAGTATAATTTCTAAGAAAAAATATTTATATTTTTAACCCAATATATCAATAATTTTATCATTCTAATGTAGAAACAATGAAAATTGTTAGGTAACTACATGTATTTTTCATTAAAATTTTAAACCTCACACTTCTCAAGGTAGATCAGCCACATTCTAAGAACTCATTAGCTACATGTGGCAAATGATTGCCACATCAAAAGTGTTTATCTGAGTGTTGTTGTTCCCTACACTGCAGAAAATTGAATGACTAAAACCCTCCTTTTTATTAGATGTGAGAAAACATGTCTTCCTTAACAATATTTCTTCTTTAATATATATACATATGTGTGTGTGTGTGTGTGTGTGTGTGTATATATATATATATATATATATATATATATATATATATACACATACATACATATTTGCCTAAAGCTTTAGACCAAATAAGAAATAAATAATATTTTTAGACCTAGAAGGGTGCTACAGAATGAGAATTGCCTAAAGCAGACCATTCTTCCAAAATGATAACTGTTAAGGTCAGTAACTTTTCATATATTAGATAGCAAATGATGGATCATGCAAATCCAGGGGGAAGTGTCCTCATGTATTCATGTCTGTCTATACCTTGATAGTGAAATTTAATTGTGAACAAAAAGATTATTTTTCTAAATTTTGCCATTGGGCCTTCATTCTAGTGATCCAGCTATGGTTTTCTTTTGTTGTAGAGTATGCTGTGAGTTAAATTACTAATAACATTTTCATGTCTACATGGATTTTGGCATTACTCAAAATTATTTCATAGATCTTTCAACATTAAATCAATAAAAATAAATTTAGGGCTTCTTCCATGCCTAAATCTATGAAGTTAACTTTAAATGAGCATGTTTTGAATTCTGGCTTTCTGTTTCTATTAAGTGTATTTTAAGCTATCAAGTATTACAAAGCTATTAAGTATTACAAACTACCAGCAAACTTACTAATTCATGATTCAAAAGAACAGTTAATGAGTAAGCCAAATTTATAATGGACTTAACTGAGCTATTCAGATTTCAGCAAAAATTTTACATGTGTATGCTCTGCTATTTGACATGGTTACTCTGCTCCTGGAAGAGAGATGGCTGTCCGCTGTGGTCTTTTCATTCTCATTCACAAGGCCTCTTCTCCTTTGTAAGCCTAATATGAGATTTTTTTCCTTAAGATGATGAGGTTTACAAAGACAAGAACTTTAAGAATTCAAGATACTTTTGGTCTAAGCACAATACCAGTAAATTTCCATATTTTCTCTCTTCTACTGACTGTAATATAATAGCCATTTTTTATTCTCATTATTGCAAAGAGATACTGCCTCTTGATAAGGACAGCCATAAGAGACAATTGCCAAATTGCTGGGATACAAGGAAGAATATGGAACTGAAGATATTTTTGCATTATATACTTTTTTTCTTTTAGAGAACAATTGCATGTCTATTCTAAATTAATAAAAGTTTACAATACCACAGGTGCTAAGAGGTCATTCAGGTTTTGAACTCAGAATCACAACTGTGTGTCTCAAAAACTCAAAGATTTTCCTAGGCCACAATAATCATGCAACATTTCCAGCATTCTTGATATAGTTCAATTGATAGAGTGCTTGCCTTGAATACAAAAGACCCTGGGATAAATTCCCAGCACCAAAAAAAAAATTATAAGACTTTTCTAGGATTGTAGGAACTAAAGAATTACACCTCAGCTATAGAAGCATTTTTTTAGCTTCATATCCTTTACTACTTTTTTTTTCTATTCAAATACTTTCAAAAACACTCAAGGCTTTTTTGTTTAATTTTACTTTTTGTTTTGTTTTGTTTTAATAGGGAATGATTTTGGTAAATCAATGTGGACAATGTTTGAAAATAAAGCTAAATGATTAATTTTTATTTCTCACCATAAGATAATAGTAAAGATGTGCATAATATACAGTATATCTTCAACTTAGTTTATTCTTCTGTGTGTGTCTGTGTGTGTTAATAGTCTACATATAATTTTTAACCTAGACTAAACCTTGACATTCTTTTTATAAAAGAGTTTCTTAATATGAAAGTAAGAGAACAAGATAGATCTACTGAAAAAATACTTCCTCCCCAGCACTTTACCTAAACACTTGAAGATTTAAGAAAATAATCCTTTTATTTTTTTCAACATAGCAAATCTCTTCTCTATAAACCCCCACATGAAAGGCTGAAGTGGAAAAATCCACACAGCACACAAGAAAACGATGCAGAAATAATGCATTTTCAACTGGGAACCAGTGATTTTCAGTTCTGACTTAAGTGTACAGCCACCTGAAGGGCGCTTTAATTTCAAAAAGAAAAATAATTGCATTAAAACAATGTAATCCATATCCCTGGAATTCATATTCCTGGGAAAAAAAAACCCATCCATCAGTGTTTTTGAAAGATTGGAAAGAAATTATCATGTGTAGTAAAACTAAAACCACCACTTAAAGTTAACATCTTATAATAAATGAGTTGCAAAGACACATAAGATATGTCCTTATGAATTTATCCACACAATTTTTCAGGTTTTTGGTTTGTTTTGTTTTTAGCTATGAAAAGTACTTCTGATAAATCAACTAGCAAATAGAAAAAAATCTTATTTTGAATCAAAATTCTGGAGATTATTGTTGATGAGTTATTGTTATTATAGTTTTATGTTTGAGGTAAGTATATAATGGCAGGAGTGGCAGGAGCACATGGAATAAAATAGCACAAGGTGTCAAAAATTTGTTTCAAGTACATAATCTACAATTAACTAAACAATTCCCAATATGCTTTCTCCTTGTAAAGTTTCCACTAGATAAAACATCCTTAGGAACAGACCTCTAATACATGGACGATTATGAGGCAGTTATTTAAACCACAGCACCTGTATTGTATTATTGATATTCTTTGCATACACTAATCTTTGATAATTATTTTTGCCCATTCAATTCAGTTAAAAATTGCTGTTAATACACCAGGCACAGGACACAGTTATAAGTGCATTATCATGAACCACATCATTTTGTCAAAGAATTTCATAGGAGATAATTATTAAAGAATATGTCTTAAGCCCTGGTTGTGTTGCATGCAAATAATGCTACAATGAAGGTGTCTGATATACTGGATTGCAAGTTCATTGACAGGCTTGGTGACATAGTAAGGTGACATTAAAAAAAAAAAAAAAAAAATATATATATATATATATATATATATATATATATATATATATATATATATATATTTGTATTTCTTTACCACTGAGATATAAATATATACTATATATATCTCAGTGGTATAGCAATACTTACTACTATTCCCCGCATTGAAAAAAATTAATGAATAAAAAATATCTACCACATTGTTGCTAAAAAAACAAACAAACAAATAACAACAACAACAACAACAAAAAAAACTTATGCCCAAGTGTTAGAACATGGATAAACGCCTGAGAATAATCAAGTATTAAAACAGAAATTGAACCAATTTGAGATTTGTACTGAATTGCAAATTGTTGCTAATATTCTGTGATACCTAATTATTTCACAAACATAACATTTAAAATTTCCATTAAAGTATGATGCACATATCAAACGCATAAAGCATTTATGTAAAGATTCAGAAATTATCTAAAAGTAAACATATTTTGAATCAACCTTGCTCAGGAAAGACTAAATCAGTGTTTCCATTTACGATCCTAAAAAGTAAAGAGTTTTTTAATAACTTCCATGAGAATATTTTATTACATAAATGTAAAATGTATATAAAAAAGTGAATATTTTACCAGTTATGCAGATTTAATACCTGCTTATTATATGCCATTTTTTATTTTTTAATGCTTCTACCTATTTCCCAACATAGGTCAGCCCCTCTCTTTCTATATTTATTTTTTGGTGAAGTCACATGTACACGTCTTGAATGTCATAGAAATACATTATATAGTTTTAACAAATAGAATAATAAAAAACCTTCACTGCTTTTAAGCACAGAATATTTACATCACCCCCCCCCAAAAAAAAAAGAAAAATAAACAACATTTACTTTTACATGGAACTTTCTGTTCCCAGAATGATGTTACTGTAATGCATTATAAAAACTATAATTTTATTTTGCTTGACATCATCCAATATAATTTAAATACAGCTGCTGAACTATACAGTATCTGTGAGAGTCAATAAGCATGTGTTCACCAGTAAAGTGTTCCTTTGTATTGATGACTGCTTTTGTATTTTATGGACACACTACAAATTGTTCATTTCAACATTCAAGAACATTGGGTTATTTCTTATATTGGACCATTATGACTAGTGGGGCAATCAATAATTTCAAGCAAATAATTATTCCACTCAGCTTATGCTTTTCTAGTGTTTCAATGACACTATATTTTATTTTTACTGGCTGCTATGAAAATTATAATTTCCATCTTATTATTTCAACTTAATTTGAGTCAATATTATATCTGTTCACTAAGCACAAACTAAAAACCTTGCCACAGACTGTTTATTTTCTTGAACCCTTTGTGCAATTACTATAAATATTTATGTGCACATTATAACCCCCAAAATACACTGTATAAATTTTATTCAAAATAATCATAGATTATTATAAAACAAAGAGAAACATGCATCAATCATAAAGCTGCTAATGTATGCTAGTCGTGGTAGTAAACACCTATAATTCCAGTGACTTGAGAAGATGAGGCACGAGGATCACAAAGACAAATATTGCCTCTGTTACTTAGCAAAGATCTAAGTCACTCAGCACAACACTGTCTCTAATAAAAATATTTAAAGAGTATGGGAGCTCAGGATGCATCTCAGTGCTTAAGTCTACCTAGGTTCAATCAATGATTTTTTCTAACCTTTCACCTTCAGTCTATGTATGTCTTTTCCTATCAAATGCGTCTCCTGTAGGCAGCATATTGTTGGGTCTTGTTTTGTGATCCAGTCTACTAGCCTGTGTCTCGTAATTGGTGAGTTTAAGCCATTAACATTTAGGGTTATTATTGAGATATGGGTTGTTCTTCCAGCCATATTTGTTTATTTATGTTACTAAACATGGTTTGTTTTCCTTTTTGATTATTTCCCCCCCCCCTTTACTGTCCTACCTCCCTCTGTTGGTTTTCATTGTTATTTTCCATTTCCTCTTCCTGTAATGTTTTGCCAAGGATGTTTTGAAGAGATGGTTTTCTAGCTGCAAATTCTTTTAACTTTTGTTTATCGTGGAAGGTTTTAATTTCATCTTCCATCCTGAAGCTTAATTTTGCTTGATACACGATTTTTGGTTGGAACCCATTTTCTTTCAGTGTTTGAAATATGTTATTCCAGGATCTTCTAGCTTTCAGAGTCTGTGTTGAAAGATCGGCTGTTATCCTGATCGGTTTACCCCTAAATGTAATCTGCTTCTTTTCTCTGGTAGCTTTTAAAATTCTCTCCTTATTCTGTATGTTGGGCATCTTCATTATAATGTGTCTAGGTGTGGATCTCTTATGATTTTGCACATTCAGCGTCCTGTAGATTTCTAGGATTTGGGATTCTTTCTCATTGTTCAAGTCTGGGAAGTTTTCTCCTATTATTTCATTGAATAGATAGCTTATTCCTTCGGTTTGGACCTCTTTACCTTCCTGTATCCCAATGACTCTTAAGTTTGGTCTCTTTATATTATCCCATATTTCTTGGATGTTCTGCTCATGGTTTCTTAACAGTCTTGCTGAGCTGTCTATGTTCTTTTCAAGTTGAAATACTTTGTCTTCATTGTCTGATGTTCTATCTTCTAAGTGTTCTATTCTGATGGTAGTATTCTCAATTGAGTTTTTAAGTTGGTTTATTGCTTCCTGCATTTCTAGGATTTCTGTTTCTTTGTTTTTTATTACCTCTATCTCCCTGTATAGTTGATCTTTTGCTTCTTGGATTTGTTTATGTAATACATTGTTGAAGTGGTCAAAGTGATCTTTCATTGTCTGATTTTGCTGTCTAATGTCTTCCTTGAGACTCCAGATCATCTGCAGCATGTATATCCTGAATTCTTTATCTGACATTCCATCTGCTGCAGCTATTACCTCTTCTAAAGTTGAGTTGACCTGCATTGCTTGTGGTTTTTTCTTCCCTTGTCTTTTCATATTGCTCATGTTTCTTTCTGCTTGTGTTTTTGAAATTTTCCCCCTATATATTTATATTGCTCTTGTATAGTTGAAAAGTCTCCCTTGCAGGGGCGGGCGGCGGCTCTGTTCCTCCTCCTATTGAAGTGATCTGTCTACCACGCTGGCGGGCCGCTGGAACTGTTCTGCCAGTTGGTCGCAGGTCTGCCTACCTTGGAGGCACGGGCAGCGGCTCTGCTCTGCCCCTCCTCCAATTGGTGTGACGTGTCTACCACGCCCGTGAAATCCTGGACCTGTTCTGATGGTCGGTCACAGGTCTGCCTACCTTGCAGGCGCGGGTGGCAGCTCTTCTCTGCCCCTACTCCAATTGGGGTGATGTGACTACCATGCCCGCGGGTCGCTGGGCCTGTTCCGGGCGCGGGAGGCGGCTCTAGTCTACCCCTACTCCATTTGGGGTGACGTAACTACCACGCCGGAGGGCCTCAGGGCCTGTTCCGGGCACGGGCAGTGGCTCTGCTCTGCCCCTACTCCAGTTGGGGTGACGTGTCTACCATGCTGGCAGGCCACTGGGCCTGTTCCTCCGGTTGGTCGCAGGTCTGCCTACCTTGCGGGCACGGGCGGCGGCTCTGCTCTGCCCCTATTCCAAATGTGGTGACATGTCTGCCGCGCCAGCAGGCTGCTGGGCCTGATCCGCCGGTTGTCACAGGCCTGCCTACCTTGCGGGCGCGGGTGGCGGCTCTGCTCTGCCCCTACTCCAATTGGGGTGTCGTGACTACCACACCAGTAGGCCGCTGGGCCTGATTCGCCGGTAGGTCGCAGGTCTGCCTACCTTGCGGGAGCGGGTGGTGGCTCTGCTCTGCCCCTACTCCAATTGGGGTGACGTGACTACCATGCCGGCAGGTCATTGGGCCTGTTCCAGATGTGGGCTGTGGCTCTGCTCCCAAATAAGTTCCTTTAGTTTTAAAAAAATCCTATCATGAATTCTTTATTGGAATCATTAAACAGTGGAAAACTTGGAAGCAAATGATTTGTACTTAAATACAACTGCTCTCCTTGTCTCATAGTAGTTAACTGCTCTGTATACTAAGTTGCATAAAATAACTATGAAACTTGTTTTCAATAATGTTCTTTTAAATGTTAAATTAGATTTTTTAACAAAATTTGAAATAATTTTTTTAAATAATCAATTTCTCACTGGAAATCTTCTCCATAAACCTACTAAAATGTAATCAAAATTAAACAAATTGCAAAGTATGCAGTTTTAAGTTATCTGAGCATCTGAAAGTAGTAATTTTTGAGTAGAATGTTATTATCCATGAAAATGTAAAGACAGTGAATATTTGGGACCTGTGGGCAATTCTTTTACTCTAGAATATTATATAAAATTGGGTCATAACATGTTACATATCTCCACTATCCTCGAAGCACTTCATGAAATAAAGTATGTAACTAGGCTGCTAAGATTCAGTGTGCAGGACAACCAAATATATTCATATGCTCAGATTTCCTGATGATGCTATGATTCTCTGAAGATTGATTCAAAATGGGTACAAACATAAGTATTTTTTTATTGAGCATTGGAAGAAAACATTCAGAGCACATTCATAATTCACAAGTGTCTAGTCTTTTTCTGAGCATTATTAATTGCTTTCCAAAATGATATAATGTAGTTGAGGACAAATGTTTAAGCAACAATAAATTTTTGATTTAATATATATATATATATATATATATATATATATATATATATATATATGACTAATAATGTACATTTTTAAAAATGTTATCTGTGCAGGAACTATATGTGGGTGTTAAGGAAATATTACTTTAAGAACAAGTAATTTGCTTTTATAAGTTTATGAATAATCTTTCCTCAAATTATATATATATGTAGGTGTGTACATAATTTTCTCTATGATGTATGTATATTACACATGTATAAAAAGAATAACATCAACATATTTTTTCCAAGTATTTATGTGAGATGGGGAGAAAATTTGAAGTTCATTTAACTACAACAAGTTAATCCAGTTAGTCCTCACTATCAATTTTTATGTTCCCATTGTCAAAACAAGTTAAACCATATTAAAATTCCAAACATTACACTCATTAATGCTAAAAGACCATGCTTGTAGATCCAGTTATCTAGGCTTTAACAATTTTAATCACATCATAGATTTATACAATGAATGAGGAAAACCAAGAAGACAAGTTCAGAATGAATATCAATAATAGGAATTAAATGTTGAAAGGGACTCAGTTACACTGATGGTGGACAGTTTTTCTGAATAATAAAGGAAATAATAATTCCATTGAATAATTCCAGTACTGCATTTATTGGCTGGAAAAGTGGGTAATTTTTCTGTAGTGATATAGGGCAAAACATACTACAACATAATATTAAGTGGAGAAAAGCTCTCAAGGATATGTGTTGCTTAGATGGAATGTTTCTCCAAGAAATATTTTTAATATTTGACTAAGAAGGAATAAAATGTATGAGGCTGAAACATACTCAAATTTTTTGATACCAACTCAATTTATTTTTTTAATCAATGAAAACAGAACTGCATCAAATCCCCAGTCTATTTCCTCTCCATTCTTCCAATAAAGCTATCCTGGTTTTTTTTCTTCACTCTTTTCATTATCAAACTGAAATATATGGTCTTTTATTTTCATAAGACACTTCTATTGGTACACTATATTTTGTAGTAACTGTCAAAACTGGTTTGCCTTTGGGTCAATTTTTTTTTATTTTTTTGTAAAGAAGTAATAGAAATTGTTATTTATCTATGAGGATACAGTGTGAAGAGCCTTCACATGGATGGAAGGGAAAAAAATTTTTAACAGGACATTATGGCAAATATCTGCTCATGTTTTAGCTTATCATAATTGTTAAAATAAGATTGATATTTCCTTCTATGTATATATTTATCTGAAAGTTTACCAATGAGAAGAATAATTTTTCTGGAAGTAATGTAGAGATTATTAAACAACCAAGTATGCCTCAAGTATGTTGTCTTTGATAGCAGTCAAATGATCAATGGATAATGGGGATCCTGGGAATAAAAGGAATGTTAATGAACAGAAAATCCTGTTTAGACCAAGACTACATTATAGGTGAATTGTGATTTTTATGCTTAGATTTCCACTTGTTTGTACAGATATAACCTGGGCCAAATAACTACATGTCTGCATGTGATTTAATAGTTTTCTCATAATGTCTTCTGAGCCTTTGAGTCACTGGCAGTTTTCTGAATGATGTACATACTGTAGGGGCAATGCAATATGTTATATTATAGAAACACTTTGAAAGTAAAACAGGTACTAGTTATGATTTTACCCTGCCACAAAGAGTGTGACCCCATACCCCACTGAATTATTGCTGAGCAGACAGCACCTCTTCTTTTGCACCTTGGGAAACAATTGTGGCCTGGATGGGAAGCAGAACCAGGGAATTCTTGGATGATGAAGGCTTTTTTTAGTCAGTGTCTCATACCTTGCTGAGGCAGCTGCCAGGAACACGTATTCATGACAGGTGCAAATCACCTTGGAGAAGACCAGATGTTATGCTCAATTGGTCACAGGGACGTCTTTTCTAAGAATCTCAAAATAGAAAGTAATAGTGACCAGGTTTTGTAGATCTTTACTCCTTAAATAGAAGACTTAACAGGAACATATTGAACCCTATAATCTCATTCCTGACAGTATTAAAATCTATTCTTCTAAGTTTTTATTTTATCTTTTTCCTAAAATTCTCAGTTCCTGCTTTTTCCATTTATCTAAATCGTTTTTTTTTTCTTCTGAACTTTCCCACAGGCAGTTTAGTGTATCGAGGTATATGTAATATTCCCCTGTAATTATCTTTCTTAATTAGACTGAAGTATCCCCCTACTCAATTATCTAATTCTTAACTTAGTAACTGTTATCGATCATTATTTGATCCCCAAACTTTCACTTAGTACTATCCATTCACTAATAAATTCATTAATCAAATAATTTAGTTTAAAATTTAGTAATAAGTAAAAGCATCACTTTTAAAATATGAAAATGATTACACTTTTTAAAAAAATCAAATCATAAAATAGATATCTCCTAAATACCTTAAATGCCTCATATAAAAACTGAAGTCTGGTATTAATTAAATATTATGTTACTGAATGATCTAATCTGTGGGGACAAAAATTAAAAAAAAAAAGAAAAACACTTGACAGAATAATAAGTTCATATATGTATATATGAGTAAAAAGTGAGTGAAAAGTGTAGATACTTCTAATTTTTAAATTTAAACATTGGTTTTCTGAAATATTGAGATTTTTCATAATATATAATATTTTGAAATTGGAATATTGTTGCAAAATTTATTTATGCATCAATTTTTATAATAAATATGAAAGATGTTATCAAAAGTGAAGGGTTCCTGCCCTAACAGGGTCCAGGGAGTTCTGAAGAATGAGTGGGATCTGTGAAAAGGATGAGACAGGAGTCATTCCATTGGAGCAATTGACAAAGAGAGAGAGAGCTCTAATGCAGTTTTTTCTGGGTCATCTTTTATTGCAATTTTTCTCATCATTATAGGTTCAGAATATGTCATTAATTATACAAGTTCAAAACTTTGCCAAGATGTGACATTTTCTTAACCATCATTAGGGGTATAGAAAAGTGTAACATCAGATTACATTTTTCCAGTATGTGACCTTTAGTTATTAATTATTAAAGGTATGGAGTCATTGATAAAATGTGTCACTAATTTACATTTTTCAGATTTTCCCAGTATGTACTATTTTTTTCCCAAGATATGCTATTTTCTTTTTAACTAATGCCAAACTATTTAACCAGACTCAAAGTCTCCTAACCTATCATTAACCTTTAAGTTTAAAGTACACCTGAACTTTATTTCTAATCTAAAATTTCCATCAAAAAAGTCCCCTTAAATCGTATACTTAAAATATACTAAAGTTTATAAATAATTCTTAAACTCTATAAACCATTCTTAAAGCATATCAGAAATTCATACAACTAAAAACTTAAGAATTATAAACCCAAGAATCTAAATAAAATAATATGTCTAACATTATTCTAAACATATGTCTTATAAAGCTACTTTAATTATTTCCTACATTTATTCTCATAAAACTGGTTGAACGGCTTTCTAGAAGAGTTAGTTTCTTAGTCAAGGCACACTATCTCTTATATCTTTGTAATCTCTTTCAGTAAAAAGCAAGTTCTAAATAAGAGTTCACTTAGTGCCAATATTAACTATGCTCATCATAAATTCCTATGTGAAGTAAAGGAGGGTTTATAGAAAAGAGGAGAATGTGTATTTATATGTCTTAACTTTCCTAAGTATATAACATAACTTTCCTTAATCAAAAATAACTACATATGGTGGTTTTTGTACAATAAGCTTTTTAAGAGGCCAGAGTTATGGGCCTGGGATCTTAGTTGATATAATCAATGTGGTGCCTAAAATTCTCATGACTTTTCATAGAATGGTTGTTGTCCACTATCAGTTTTATCCTCAATGTATTGAGATAGAGGAACAGCCTTCTATTGTGTCCTCAATATGCTGAGGGTTAGTAGAACACCCTTCAATGCATGAACTACCTGTTATGTTTTAGCCATCTGAAATTTAATTTGGTTTGGCATTTAACATATTCATGCCTCCTGTCAGGAACATGCGCGTGAAAATGAAAAGTCCCAATTACATAAAAAAGGGCCTCATGGTTTTGGTTTCCCACAAACCAGCGCAGCTTTGCCAGCCTTCATCCTGTTACCTTGTCAAGACAGTGGGAGAATGGCCTTGCCAGCACTTATCTTCACTGTGACCTTGTCAAGACAGTGAGAGGAGGAGTGCCTTCACCAGAAAAGTAAATTAATGTTATCACCAATCAACCAAAACCAGCAGTTGTTTAAAATAACTATTTTATTTTCACTATGAATATTAACTCTTATTTTATTATTATTGTGCTATAGATATCCTTACTCCTGATTTTATTTGTAATAATTATTTAAATGAATGTCATTGGTTTACACCTGACCTCTTCAATACATTGTGAATTCAGAAAACACTATTTCACTTCTGCCTTTGTCAGAAATCATTGTACTCTCTACAATGTGAGCTTAATGAGTTCTAGTAATAAATTTCCCACTTATTGTATGTTTGATAATATATTGCTTCAATTATGTGGATATATTTTGGTAAGACAGAAGAGTCTGGAACATGGGCATGCTTGATCAACTAAAATTAGTAGTAAATTTTTGATTAAATTATTGATCAACTAAAATTAGTAGTAAAACTCTCTTATTTGATAGAATGTGACAGATTCCTCCTTTATTATTCTTTCATTCCAGTGAATGAATTATACTTTCTAATGAATCCAGACATCTTTCCATGAAGCCCAAATCTTCATATGCCATCTAAAAATATTATAATTTCTGCCCCAAAAGAAATGTGCAGTTAGTGTAGTAAGTGGTGAGACTTGACTGGGAACCTACATCTCTTTTCCATGTGTGGATGAAGTAATCTCCACAATAAATTACAATTTTCTTTCCATATCAGCCTAGTTTACAGATGAGGATATTGGAGTAGTAAGGTTAATCAAAACTACACAAGGACCTGCAATTTGTTCACTGCATCTGCCATCACTTCCTCAGGAGACTTGTTCTGACAATTAGCCCTGCCCTTTAAAACTAGTTTAAGACAGAGGCAGGATGAAGAGGGAAATTTGGTTTGTCCACAAGCAAAAAGGCCTAAAGTTGTATAGTGTTCTTACAGGGTCCATTATAATTCTCATAATGAGGGTTCAGCTAACTCAAGAACTTCATATTTTTCATTAACGCTTCAGACTTTTCACCTTTCCTAGGATTTTAATCAAAGCATTCCATTGTGTCATGTCACTTCTCACATGGTATAATACACATAGTTTCATTAATTTTAGCCCCCCAAAGAGTACTGTTTTTAAAAGAATTCAACTAACATTTTACAGAAATTATTTCTGAACATGCACACAAATATACAACATAGGCACAAACACAAATAAAAAATATTACTGTGAATGTTGTGACACTTATGATATTTTATGCCAATATAATTTGTGAATATGATACCACTTAGTCATATGTTAGACACACTTGTGCTTAAGTGCTTTTATGCAGGTATTTATTATAGGACTAGAATTAGAATCAAATTTATCTCAACTTTTAAGTAACTATTAACAGGAAGACATTTATAATATAGATAAATGACTGAAAGGAAAGACAAGATTGAAAGATAATTAAATGTAGGATGAGAGAATAGCAGGAAGAGAGGAGAAGAAAGAAGAAATAGGAGAAAAAAGAAAAAAAACAGTGCTCAAATCTTAATGTTTTCCTTGTTATTTTGGAATGGTGGTTTTAGTGATTCATATACTGATTTAAATATAGTCAAAATTTATTCAAACTCCTGCCAATTCAGTTAAAGAGAATTCACTGACTATTTGTGGTATAGCTCTTAGGAAACAACTACAATGCCAGAAGCAAGATACAAGTTGTAAAAGACATAGAAGAATTAGCATAAAATGGGTATTAACTATTTGAGAACTTTAGTATACTCGGTATTGATATTATTTTGCTCAAATATAATTTCAAACAATTTTCCTATTAAATGTATTATAATCCCTTCATATTTAAATTTAATTATTTCAAATTTGCTTCAAATTGGGAGAGAATATTCAAATAAAAATGTACTTAAGAATCAAATTTTATCCTTTGGTTTCAAGCTCATCTAAAAATGCTTTTAACAAAAAAGATAAAATTGTTACTTCTGCTATTTTGATGAAGAAATAGCTGGTAGGTAAATATGATTTGATGAGCAGCAATGTCAACCTATTTGGCAGAAAAATGTATTTGAAACAAAATTTCGATTTAGGACACTTGAATGCACAGCAACGTTCTCAGACATGTAAGTAAGGCAGGAAAAAAACAAGCAATGCAGAAGTTTCCTTTCATTGCATTTCAAAAAGAGCATCTGACATTTCCATTTCCCTAAATTCAGGAGGCTCTATTACCTGAGTGGCAAAGGTATAAAACAATAGATAGAATTTGATTATTGAGTTGGTGTTCTGAGCCCTGAAACATAAATTATTAGGATTAATTCTGATTATAAGTTCACACATGGGCTGTGGTTGTACGTCCTCAGTATTAGAGCACTTATCTAGCACATGTGAGGCACTGAGTTTGATTCTCAGCACCACATAAAATTAAATAAATAAAGGTACTGTGTCCATCTACAACTAAAAATATTTTTTAAAAGCTCATACTTTAGTAGTAAATTACATTAAGAAGGCTATATTATAGAATTCTCAAAAAGCTACATGACTCAAGCAATATGACAAAGATAGATGGTAAGCTAATTACTGAGCTATGAAAACTGTATTTTAAATATGTTAGCATAATTTCTGATATAATTTTCATTTTGTTTAGTCCAAAGTTTCTACACATGAGTTCATTCTAAGATTTAATGTTAAATTGGAAGAAATTCCACATGAATAAATTATTGTTGCAGTGCAATAATTTCTATTATAGTAAACTACTGTATTTCTGTTTTTCCTTATTTTTTTAAAAATAATGCATAGCCAAATTACACATATTATTACATCTTAAGTGAATTCTATCACTACCTGGAATTTGCATATGTACCAAGACTTATTTTTAAGAAGCATTCTTTGGAACATTTGCTTTTTGTATATCCTCATTTCCTCTTCGCAATCTCCTTTATTAATATTAACTTTTTTAAAATCACACAAGCCCTAGCAATCCATAGCAATCCACAATAATGAATCAGTCTAATCATCTGATCCTTCCTCCCTTTTTATTGGGCTTCTTGCTGGAGAACAATCATACACTGCTGATTGTAACCAAAGTTACTTCCTTTAAGTTTCTGCATAAAGCAGCACTTTTTTTTTCTTCTATCAGATCACTCAATTATATATTCATTTGCATTTCATTGAATCTATTATTACTGTAATGGTTAATTTTTGTGTCAATTCTGTTTATTTAAGGTGCCTAAATATTTCCTCAAATATTATTCCAGTTGTTTTGTGATAGTGTTCCACTGTTGAGATTTAAATTTATAGACTTTGAGTAAATTATCCTTCCTAATTAATGTTGGTGGACCTTATTGAACCAGGTGAAAATTTTCTTAACATTTTTTATAATTTTATTTTATTTATAAATCTTTTATGTGGTGCTGAGCATTGAACAAGTGTCACATCCGTGTTAGGCAAGTGCTCTACCACTGAGCCACAGCCTTAGCCCCTTAAAGTTTTTTTATTAAACAGATGATCTCTGTCAATCAATAAAGTATTCTGCCAGAGAATTTTTTTGGTTCTGTTTCTGCAGTTACACACACACACACACACACACACACACACATATACACACACAACTTTCTGGTCACTCTGTTAATCTGTAGTACCCTGAATAATGTAGATTTTGTTACCAGCAGTGGTTCTAAAAGAAACATACTTTTAAGTCTAACATTCTGAACTGGTTCTGGAGTTCCTGGAATAAGCTTTCTAATCATTTTTTAAACAAATAATTTATTTTTTTAATATTTATTTTTTAGCTGTAGTTGGACACAATACTTTATTTTATTTATTTATTTTTATGTGGGGCTGAGAATTGAACCCAGGGTCTCGCACGTGCTAGGTGAGCACTCTACCGCTGAGCCACAACCCCAGCCCTTTTGATATTTTTTATTTAAAGAAAAAATTGATTTTGTGTTGTATAGTAAATATTGCAATGACAGTCCATTGTATGGTGTGATAATGTCATTTTTTGATACTTCTAATCAAACCCATATAAGGAGTAAAGATCTAGGTCACTATATGTATAATACTTTAATTATATTTATTACATTAATTTTTATTACTAGAGTTGTCACTGAACAAAGCAAGGCAAGAAAAGGGTATGCTCAAAGATTTAATCTGGAACTCAAGTGCCACTCTGATATGATCTGAGAGTGTCTTCCACTGTCTATGAAACACTCTTATTTCCTGTATCCACAGAACTGAGTTTACTGAAAAACAAATGGACTTCCATTTTGAGTGGTTGGATTACAATGCAAATGGAATTCCCAACCTCAGATTATTGACCATTAAAGTCGATGCAATGATTGTGAAGGAGTGGGGTATAGTATGTTGGACTGGAAATGTGAGGGAAGACCCTTATGTACCTGGGGACAGTAACTCTCTACTGATGAGTTATCTTTGCTAGTACAACCAACCTCTCCACCTCAACTGAGGAAATTAAACTTCATTTCCCAAGGAAATTATGATGACCTTTCCTGAGGAGGTTGCCTTGAGAGACCACTGAGAGTCCTCAGAAATCACTTTCACTATCACTTTTTACTTTTTGGTTCTGTAACTAGACTCAAGGCCTGAAAGTTTCCTAAAAATATAGTATAGAGTGGGACTATGAGATCTAAGAGAGCTAAAAGCAAAGGAAGTACTCATTTTTTCTAATTCATACAGATATTTGGGGAATAAATGTGGAAATAGATAGTATGACTGTGGGAAGATACAGAAAGAGCATAAAGTTCTATTAAGATGAAATTATAGATAAAGGCTCACTAAGAAGAAATTCTGAATTTAATGCTGCAGTTAGGGGGGTGATAAGGACTTTTATTTTGTTTCTTTGTTGATGGAAACATGAAGTAAAAGATTCCCCATAGTAAATTAATTTCAAATGCCTTGGATTACTGTAATAGGACACAAAGGTTTAGGGAATTTGGAATATTAGAGGAATTTTTTAAAGACCTACTTACTCACCCTGGGAGTTCCAGAAGACAAACCTTTTGCTATCATTGTAAGAAATAAGTTTGTGAAGATATTCCCAGATTCTCAGTGATCAATCTTTTCTGTAGGATAGAACCTGGAGTCATGAGAACTGATGCCACTAAACTAGGAAAGCTGAAGGCAAGGAGAATAATCAGATCTTTGAATGATTGGGCCACTCAATGGCCAAAAATCAAAGTGTATCTGGATACCATAAGGCAGGAGTCAAAAGAGAGACCCAATTATTATGAATCATGTCATTTGTAGACATTGGCAAGAAAATCATCATGTTCCTATAAATGAAATAGATCAAATAATAACTTAGTGGCTTCTTATCTCTATAATCAGAAATGTTCTAGGTCAAGTGAATAAAAACCTAGCCCAAATCCCAAAGCAGTCATTGCCCCTTTCTCGATTCCCTGACTAGAGCAAGTTTAGAGACTCAGAACCTCTTGAATAAAGAGATGGCAGGATCCCTTGAGGAAGGGTCACACACTTCCAAAACGTTTAACCTGTTAATCTTTCTCCCATCTTTCTCTAAAGGGACCCACACTCTTTCAACAGATTGACTCTACATTGGGGAGAAGGAAATAATGAAACCTTTGGGTTATTGCTGTCTTCTGGTTCTGAACTGAACTATCTTGTCACTAATGTCACTCATTACCATAGGAGCTTTTAATTTTAAGAAAAACAATGAATTTTTACTCAAGTCTATTTCACAGTTGTTTCAGTGGATCCCCAAATCATCTTGTGGTTATTTACCCAGTTGCAGAATATATAACAGAAAATAGATTGATTCAGTATCTGGTAAATTCTCAAATGGGTTCTCTGAACTGCAGAGTAAAAGCTATTCTGGTGGGAATGGCCAGAGAAAGCCAACAAAATAGCTTCTACTGAGAAAAAATGTGAAGCCAAAAACAATACTAAATTCCTAGAAGGAATGCAGAGATTAGCAGCACCACCAAGGACTTGATGCACGTGTCTTCTTGCCTATAAAGAAGACATATGGGTCTTATAGAATATAAACAGGTGTTGACTCCAATTGTAGCTGCTGCACCAGATGTGGTTTCATTGCTTGAACAAATCGGTGCATCCCCTGGTACCTGCGATGAAGCTACTTATATAACAAATTAATTTCCCCCTATGTCTACCAATTAAATAACTCCATTAGAAGTTTGCTTCTGGCTTTCAAGGCCAGCAATACAAATTCTCTGTTGTCCTTCAGGATATAACAATCTCTATGTTTCAGTCATTATTATATGCTCAAGAAACTTGATTCCCTTTTCCTTCATTAGATGTAACACTGGTCCCTTATGCTGATAAAATTTTGTTGCTTACATCTAGTGAGATAGAAGTAGAAACTGCTTTAGATTTATTGATGAAATACTTACTTAACAAGGGAATGCATTATATGTAATATATACATACACACATATGTTATATTTAGATATAGATATAGATAGACGTATATCAACAGCTTTCACTGCAGTGAAGTTTCCAGTTGCCAAATCATGTAAGGTATGTTGAGACATTCCTGTTAATGTGAAAGATAAATTCTCATGTGTGGTCTCATGGTCTCGCCTACAATCCAAAAGAGGCACAGTTCCTACTGGGTCTGATTGGATTTTGGAGGCAACACAGTCCTTGGCTATTTTGGTCTATTTACCACTCAGTGACCCCAAAAGCTGCTTGTTTACGGTGAAACCCAGAACAAACAAAGGCTCTGCAATGTGTCCAGTCTACCATATAATTTATTCTGCCATCCAAGCTACATGATTCAGCAGATGCAATGGTGGTAGAACTGTTAGTGGCAGATTGGGATGCTATTTGGCAACTCTCTGTTGGTGAATTGCATCACAGAAGCTTATTAATTTGGAAAATATTCTACCTCTCTGGATACCTACTCTCTTGTTATGAAAAAAATAATGGCTTTCCACTGAGCCTTAATAAGGCTAAATTCATAATCATGGAACACTAAGTTATCATGTGACCTGTGCAGTTTTGAACATTGCACTACTTGATGCAGACAGCCATTCAATTGTTATGTATAGCACTTCTCTATAATGAAATGAAAGTTGCATGTACAAATCAGGCCTAAGCAGGCCCTAAAGACACAAATAAGTTACATAAAGAAGTGGCTGAAATGCTCAGGGCCTCCACTCTTGGTAAATTATCATTGTTTTCCCAGACTGTGCCCATGACCTCATGTGGTGTTTCCTATGTTCAGTTGGCAGAAGAAGTAAAGACCTTGGCCTGGTTTATAGATGATTCTCCATGATATACAGGTTTCACCTGAAACTGAATTTCTATAGCATTACAGTCTTTCTGGGGCATCACTAAAGGAGAGTGGTAAAGTTCAAGCCTTCCAGTAATCAGACTTAATTCAATGCACCTGGTATTTAATTTTGCTTGAATTAGAATATGCCAGACATGAAATAATTCATAGATTTGCAGACTGTAGCCAGTGGTCAGGTACTGAGAAGGATGTGATTACAAACTTGATGGAGGCCATGCATGAAATCAACAATATGGATTACTCACCAAGTTTGAACTGGATATAACGACTTGTTGAAGGCCCAATCCTGTGGCAGGTTGATTACACTTGACCACTACCATCTTGGGAGTCTTGACACTTTATTCTTACTGGAATAGGCATTTAGAGAATATATAGATTTTTTTCCTTCCCAGCATTAATGTTTCTGCCAAATCTACCATCTGTAGACTTATAGAATACCTTACTCACCAAAAAGTTTTTCCTTATTGCATTGATTTTGACCACGTAAAACGTTTCATAGCAAATAATGTTTAGTATTAGGCACAAACTCATGAAATTCGCTGATTTATTCTGTTCTTCATCAGCCTGATACAGCTGATTATCATTCCAATCAGACAGCAATAATTTGTATGGTCTGGGCAAAGTCTCCAGAAGGCTGTATGTGCTCTGTGCCCACTTAAATACAAGGCACTACTATTCCCCCAGTCAGGATTCAGTATTCAGCCAGGGTTCACTTGTTTTTAATTACAGGTAGTTACCCTCCTCTATCAGTCTCCCTTGTATTTTTATGAGATTCCCTTTTAATCCACTTTGCTTGCTCTCTCCCCCTATTTCTTTTTTTTCTCTCTGGAATGCATGGACACATCCATATATGAAAGAAAACATTTATTCCTTGACTTTCTATTAGTCTGTTTATGTCACCTAGCATGATGTTCTCATTATTATGCAACACCTATGATCCACTGGAAAAACTATTGATTCCTGTCCCAATAACCTCCTGTTCTGCTGGCCTAAAGATCTTAGTTCAGAGAGAAGAATGCATGCCCTAGGGAAAAACAGTGATTACATTGAACCACAATTAACACTACCCCCAGCCATTTAGGGGATCTTCCAGTATTTCGATCAAAATGTAAAGAAGAAAATTACTGTGCTAGCTGGGGTGATCAGTCTGGATTATTACTCTGCAATAGAAGAAAGAGTAGGAAGAACACAGAGGGTCCTTTAGAGCACCTCTTATTTTACCTGGCCTCTCTTGAACCTTTGAGAAAATTACAAAAATCATTTGGAAAATTGTCACCTCTGGTTTACTAATCACCAGGTAAAAGAAAATATTTCAGTAACTATTTTGCTTGCCTGATGTTGAATAGTTTCTTTGTTTTGTTTTGGTCATTTCTTATTCCTAAAACTTATTTCTTGTTTTGTCTTCCATGGTACTATTTAATCCCTGTCTTTTCACTCCTATTGATGAGATCAAAACCTTCATCTGCTTAAAATCAAAATTCAGTGTTCTCTTTCCTCTATCATTTTTCCTAGACTATATTACATGCTTGTGTGATTTATTTTCCCATATATACACAAAATACACTTTAGTGAGTTTTAGGTTAATGAATTCAAGTATCTGTAATACACTTCACCTGGTTACTTTCATGTAATTAATAAATACAATGTCTAACACTGATTTTTTTCATATTATCCCAAATCTTTACATGATACTAATAAAAAAGACAGATATCTGTCACATTTTACTTCTTCTCTTTAATACTCTCCATGCAATTATCCACCAACTTCAGAAGATTTCGCCTCTATGGTATTCCTCGAATTTCCCCCATCCTTTACATGTCCATGGTGAATAGAAGTTGACATTTTTAATTTTCTGTCATGTCTTAGATCTTCAAATCTAATATCAAGTTTCTTCCATGACTTCCTACACAAATTCACTGTGCCCTTCTCCTTTCTATGAATGTCACCTATCTTTATTCCAGTTTCTCTATTATCAACGGATATTTTAATTATTAATTCATTTTTATTTTTGTTGTTGCATTATATTATACATAATAGTGGGATTCATTATGCCATATTTATACCTATATATAATGTAGTAATAACATTCCCATTTATTTTCCTTTTCTCTCCTCTCTTCCCCCCCTTTGTCCCATTTGCTTTACTCTACTAATCTCCCTTCTATTATTATTTTAATTAGTGTATTATAATTAATATAGAGAAGTAAAATTAATTGTGGTCTGATCATACATGGACAGAGAATAATTTGGTACGTATTGTTTCAAGTAATTTTTCATGATCATCCACCATCGTTCCCTTTAGTTACCCTCCTCTATCAGTCTCCCTTGTATTTTTGTGAGATTCCCTTTTTATTCCACTTCACTTTCTTTCCCTCTTTCTTTTTTTTCTCTCTTGCATGCATGGAAACATCCATATATGAAAGAAAATATTTGACCCTTGATCTTATTAGTCTGTTTGTGTCACTTAGTATGATGTTCTCTAGTTCTATCCAAGTACTAGCAAATAATATAATTTCTTTATTTAATTCTTCATTACTGAATAAGACCTCCATGTGCATGTATACCAGATTTTCTTTATTCATTCATCAGCTGATAGGCATTTAGGTGAGTTTTTGCTCTGTGATAAATTTATACATAGGAACATTCTTTCAGATTTTGATACATGGAAGTCAATTTTCTCTAAATGAATGAAGTCTCCATTAGTAGGAACTATGCTATCTTTCTAAAAGGAAAAATAAAGTTAAATTGGAGGCTCAATGATAGTAGTCAGTAGACCATTGTGGTGGGCACACATATATAAAATATGTTAAATTGGCCTCCATAATATCATAATTTTATTCCCAAATATAGGCACATCAACACAGAATTAATTAAACATTAGGTTCCTTATGGAAAGGAAAGGAGATCTTGGTGACTGACATTTCATTTAAATTAGAAATGTAAAAACAAGGGGTTTTAATAAAAATGTTTTATTGTTTTAATGTAAAGCCATGTACCTGGAGAATAATACTCCATAAGTGTAACAATTGTTTAGATGTTAGACCTACCCCTTTTTTAATATTTACTTTTTAGTTTTTGGGAGACATAACACCTTTGTTTGTATGTTGTGCTGAGGATCGAACCCGGGCCACACGCATGCCAGGCATGCAGGCTACCACTTGAGCCACATCCCCAGCCCTAGACCTACTCCTTTTAATACAATTTACAAATGTTAACTTGACTTTTAAGTGAACCAAATAATCTCCACACAACACAATCAGTTACAATGGTGGAATTCCAAAATACCAAATCAGAACTTTCATAGTTAACCTCAGAGATTTTTTTACATTTTAAGTTCATTGGGAAATGAAAGTGTCATTAATTTGTTAACAAAATATTGGCTTCATACTCTGTAGTTCTTGCAACTAAAGTCTATGTCTCAGATTTAATTAAAAACAGTGAGCATCTTCTGTACAGGTATTTTCCAGGAAATTCATTGTGATGTATACAATTGATCATAAGCAGAACTGAGATAATTAAAATTTTGAAACAGTTTAGAGCAATGTTATCCTTACATTTTTATTGGATTTTAAAACTCCATACTTATATTAAACTAAATAAAAAGAAGCAAGTGCACAAGAACTATGTGAAATTATCTTACTCTAAACACATCTTAATGGGTTTTATGTCACATAATTAGTCCTACTGCAGAATCCTATAAGCAGAGGTTTTGAGTAATAACTTCAGAGACTCCTGTACTTTCCAGAACCTTCCTCAAAATTTCCTAAGACCCTTCTTGTGCTTATGGCCATTGCAGGCAGCTCTAATATGAGAAGGACATTCTGATCTGATTTGGAGCTTTAGGCCTCATTGTCATTCTAACCCTTTGGGCTCACCTCATGACCTTCTAATCAACCTATGGGTTCATAGGTATTGCATTTAGAGGGTAATTCCAGGGCAACAAAACTAGACTCTGAATCCTAGTTGACAGCTGTCAAGGAGATAGCTTCCATTTAATGCCACTGTATCTCTTGTTCTTTTGTAAGATTATTTGAAACTCAACACCCAGAATGGAACCCACATAGTAAGTAGGGGAATTAAACATTTTTATATAGATAAATGCCCTGTTGAAAACAAAACAAAACAAAACAAGAGACTTGGGGTTGAAGCTCAGTGGTAGAGCACTTGCCTGGCATGCATGGGGGACTGGGTTCAATCCTCAGAACAACATAAATAATTTTTTTTAAAAAGATATTCTATCCATCTACAACTAAACTTTTAAAAAGAAAAGAAAAAGAAATTGTTGGGGCCCCATACAGCTGTGTGGTAATCCTGAGTATATATTCATCTTTGGCAGTTTCTATTGGAACTTATTCTCTACTGTATTTATTATTCAATAAAGTTTAAATGCATTTTCCAAAAGGCAAACTTTAAATAAAGCAGTACAAAGAATTTAGATGATGAACATATGCTTCCTTCACCCTTACATTGGAATCCTATGCTTCTTTTTAGCTTTAAGTTTTAGAAAGCTCATGGGATTTACAGTTCAAGAGACATGATTTTTGTAACAATGTCCAAATACTTTTCCTGCTATTGTTTTCCATTTTTGTATTTGCATTTATTTTATTTATTTTAAACTCTCCTCAAGAGGGTTAATCTTTGTTTGTTTGTTTGTTTTGTTTGGGTACCTGGGATTGAACTCAGGAGCACTGAACCATTGAGCCACATCCCCAGCCCTACTTTGTATTGTATTTAAAGACAAGATCTCACCGAAGTGCTTAGTGCCTTGCTTTTGCTGAGGCTGGCTTTGAACTCTCAATCCTCTTGCCTCAGCCTCCTGAGCTGCTGGGATTATAGGCATGCATCACTGTATTTAAACTTTTTTTATTAAAGCTCATGACAAAATCATTTAGAAAATTTAAAAGAGGGCCGCAGCTGTGGCTCAGTGGTTTAGTGCTCATCTAGCATGCAGGAGGCACTGGGTTTGATCCTCAGTACCACATAAATGTAAAATAAAGATATTTTATCCACATAAAACTAAAAAATTAATGTTTAAAAATTTAAAAAAAATAAAAGAAAACTCATGAAATCAAAATAAAGTATTTATTCTTCTGGAAAATGACTTTTTTTGTAGTTGTAGATGGACAGATACCTTTGTTTTATTTGATTATATTTATGTGGTGCTCAGGATTGAACCCAGTGCCTCATGCATGCTAGGCAAGAACTCTGCCCCTGAGCTACAGCACCAGCCCTGAAAAATGACTTTTTGTTAATGTGTATCAGTTCTATGTTTCCTAGATGTGAATAAAAATTTAATGAAATAAAAAAGACAACAAAACAAGTGTATTGAAACTGTTGCCACTATTTTTTTTAAATCTATAACCTTGTGTTATGATTTTAAAATTGTATGCTAGTTTCAATATCAAACAGTGCAAATTTGTGTTCCAGAATTTATTCCTTTGACCATAAATAGCTTCAGAATAACTTGAAAACAACTACCAAAGAGAACTTGTTTATAAAGTATAAGCATGTCAAATCAAACAGATTTTTTGAACCACAGACCTAATGGTATTTCAAGTTTGAAAGAAAACAGGAAGGAACTCATCCTGCTCATTCAAGAACATCAATATTAATTTAAAATCTTACGTCAGGAGATTTTTCTTTCTGTCTCCTGTGAACAATTCCAGACTGGCTGCAAATCATAATGTGTTTGTGCTTTTCATGTCATCTACTTATTTTAACTTCATGTATTCAACAATAAATGATAAAGAAGGAAGAATGAACCCCCTCTCTCTCTCTCACTTTCATATATATATATATATATATATATATATATAAATATATATACACACACACACACACACACACACACACACACATATGTGTGCATGTATATGTGTGTATATGTGTGTATAAAAGGATACATACATATTATTTTCCTTAAAATAATCAGGCAGTATTGAATTGAAGAGGGATTGAATGTTATTCCAAAGCTTACCCAGCCCTTGACTGAGGGAAAGAAACTATGTTCTTGATTTGTAATCTAGTTGCTGGTTTGTTAAAATCCTGTGAAAAACATCTATATGCAATACACGATTCATATTCTCCCTTCCCATCAAGTGATTAGCAAAAGAAACATGCCATTTCCTTTCCCATATATGGAAGCTTGGAGCCCATATATTCCTCCAGCACAAAAAAGTTTATTCTATACACAGCCACATTTAACTAGTTGGAAATGTGATCACTACTCTGACAGATGGATGACATTTTCTCTTAGTTCTGTGCCTAAAGTCTGCTGTGGCTTTTGTTGAAGTGGGGTTAGGAGACCTCCATCAAACAGCATCCAGGGAAACAGGGATAACAGTTCCTTATAAGAAGAGACAAAGGCTTTCCTATAGCAGAGTGATAAAAATTCCAGTGCTTTATGTAGAATTCTGGAATCCAGGTTTGAGGTATCTTCACCACTGACCTTTATGTTTCATTGCAGAATGGATAACCCAGATATTAATCCTTCTGATGCTTCTGCTTTTTTATATTCTCTCTAAAGGGACCTATAAAACAGGACAACAAAGATATATTAAATTAATAAGACTTCATAATTATATTTAAAACTATTATTTTATCCACCAATATTTAAGGAAATAAATTAGAAAAACTTAAAATTACTTCTTTGGGAAATATTCAGTATTATTCAATCTGTTTTAGTTTGAATAAATTACATAAGTTTTTTTCCAGACTTGAAAAGTTATTAATTAAAATAAAACAGGATGAATTATTTCAAACAATAATGTATTTAAATTTAATTATTGTTTAAAGAAAAGAACACAGATAACTGTTTAAAAGTGAATGATTAGAGTAGGGTTGTACAACTTCAATATTACTGACATTTGAAAGTGGATCATCCTTTGTTTCTTGGAGCCCCTTTTACAATCTTAAAGTTTTAGAAGCACCTTTTTATATACTCAAATATGACAGCATAGCTTATCTCATTCCCATTTATGACAACCAAAAATATCTATAAACACTGAAAAACATTTCCTGAGTGAATATAAATAGGTCAAGATTGATAACCAAAGATTTGATAAAGGGAAAAAAGACAAAACAAAACAATTTTTTTAAAGCATAAAGTTCCTAAAGTATAGAGAATCGAATCTAAAGAAGACACACAGTATAAAATTTAATGAAATAACCTTACTAAAGTGCAAATGATTGATACAGTTCATATTGTTAGAAGACTTTATAAACTTTGTAAAAAACATGCTTCACTAGGCTCAGTGTACTAGAAACATTGAATGTTTGAAAATAATTTTGTAGATAGACTGCAGTGTAGAGCAAATGTGGATTCCAATCAGGGTGGCAATATCTACTCTGCATTTAGGTATAATGATATTTGACCTGTTCTATATAATAAGCATTTTTTAACATTTATCTAATATCTAGTGACTAAAAACAGTATGAAAGTGTTAAATAAAATATAGACATAGCCATTGCCTCTCTAAAATCAGAAGCAGAAAACAACCTGTCAAATAAATAAGGGAAAATCATGCCAATACTATGAAAAAAAGCAAACCAAATATCCTTAGGATTAAGCTTAGGTGAATAAAATCCTTCTCTAGGTGACTATTTTACTGAGAGCTGCAAGACTAGGAATAATATCCCCATGTTTATGAGCAGGTACCAGGAGGATTTATAGTATTAGGGTCACAATGTCCAGATACTATTAGATTTTCAAGGGCCAGAAATGTTGGAGGCCAGAAAATAGATAACTAAAACCAAAGTCAATAGTGGATTAATTAAATATCCATAAGGCATGAAATTTTTTGTCAAACAGTTTTAATTCAGACCAATGCTTATTCAATCATGTATAATATCATAAAATGTATAAATCATTTTTCACAAATATTCTAATTTAAACATTTAATGTGGGAGCAATTTACCACACTTGAGATAAGATATGCATCAGGCAGGGGCTGGCATTGTGGCTCAGCAGTAGAGCACTTGCCTCAGACATGTGAGGCACTGGGTTCCATCCTCAGCACCACATAAAAATAAAAAACAAAATGAAGACATTAAAAAAAGAAATGCAGTGGGCAGTATCTGAAAGTTATTACTTAAAGTTTTCTATAAGGACACTCCTAAAAAGAAAATGAGCAAAATATTCTGGTATATTCTCTAGTACCCAAAGGAGTATTACTGGTTTGCCCTGATAAAGACAAAAATATTATATGTTTTATTACATCTTGTAGATGTGGTAAAACAATGTTCATATAATGTGAAATTATACATATGTTGTCCAATATGGTAGCCACCAGTTACACATGGCTATTTAGTACAAATTTGGCAATACAAATTGGTCCTATACTTTTAAATTATACACTGAATTTCAGAAACTTACTATGAAAAATTAATGTACATATCTCACTATTAAGTAGTGTATTTATTGTTATCATGAAAACATTTTAGATCAGAATAAATAACTGAATATATACTAAATTAATTTCACCTATTTATGTTTGCTTTTTTACTGTGTGTAATAGAAAATTAATCCTACATAGGCAACTCACATTTATGCCTCATATTGTTTCCTATTGGATAGCACTGGACTGCACAAACTGTGACTGAATGTTATTCTTAACATTCAAAGTCAAACCCCTAACATGAAATATATCTGTTGGAATAATACATTAAGAGGTTAGAGAACAATTGATTCAATTTTGGATGAGCATAGTAAACAGTTGAGTCAATTTTGGATGAGCATTGTAGACATATTTTCCTCATCTGTTTTCAAGTTTAAATTGCTAACATTAACTTCCAAAATGTATTATTGTCTTGAACTTTTCACTTGTTCTGTTTCTTCCCACACCCATTTCAACTGTAGTCCCATGATATACAGGTTAGATGGGGAGATGAACATGAGGAGAAATGCTAGAACTCTAACTTCTCATTCTACTTATGTAATTAGATTGTATTTCTGCCTGCCAACTCCCATGAAATGTTTCTCCTCCACTTTTTTTTTAGATTTCACATCTAAGGACAATACTCTAAACAAATGTTTTGTGTGATATATTAGAGATTTTTAAATATTGAACATTGGCCTATATTCATTCTCATTATTATTAGATATTAAAAGTGTCTAAGATCTGAGTTTTAATCCTAATTGAATAATAAATGAGAATTTCAACTCTACCTATGTGATTCCTCTTCTCTGCAGTATTAAAACATGAGTCTGTGACATGAAATAATTAGGTCATAAATGATTGCTAAGTTGTGAATATAACATAGAAAGGTTATTATTTTATTAGTTCTATAACACATTCAAAAATTGTACCACCAAAAATGGCAACTAAACTCAAAATATGGGAAGAATGCTGAAGTTAACTGGAGCCACAAGGAAAATCAGTGTGAAACATGATGACTATTTCCCTGCAGTCCACATTCTATTCATTCTTTTGACTGTCATTGGACACATTTCATGATAATGTGCTTTGTTTTTTTCCACATTTTTATGCATATTTCTTTTTATCTTTGGCTAAGTAGTCTGAATGTTTCTTTTCCCATTGTATCAAATCTTTTTTTTTTTTTCTCTTTCAATGGTATATTTCCATTTGTTTCATATTTCTTCCGAACAAATGTTTGGTACTAATATAAACATAAGTATTATATATTTTATTATGTCTTTTAAGTATAGAAAAACTATTCATGAAATTTTAGCTTTGACCTACATTGCTCAATATGGTAGCCACCAGTTGCACACAATGATTTACAGGGTAGTTTAATTACTAGTAGTTTATTTTTGCTAATATCCTCATTACAGTGATACTTGTGAATGGTGATTTCATAGATTTTAGAAATCTTATCCCTTCCTATGAATTTTGCCATTTTAATGAATTTGGTTGGATGCAAAAATAATTATAAAATTCCATATCACATTCTAATATATGTGACATTGGAGAAATTATCAGGACTTGTTTAGCATAACTCTGCATGCTTGACCCTTGGCAATTTCCCCATCTTGAGTTAAAATTCTTCAGTTTATATTAATAGTAAGAGTAATAGTGTTTTATTAAAGATACATTCATGCAGTATTTTGGGGCAGAATGATGTGTGAAGAGTGGCTGGGGATTAGTGGAGGTGTCCATTTTGTCATCTGTTCAGTCTTTGTTACAATAGCATGACCTGGTAGATGGTAGATGCCATCTATAATTATAATTATAAATAATTGTAAGTAATTATCCACCATGTTTCAGGGGATTATTTATAGGATGAGAGTAATTAATTTTACTGAACACTTACTAGTTCCACATAGCATTGTGTATCTGCATCTATCTGCATATTTCAGTATCTGACAGCACTAGTTGCTAAATAATTGCTCTTCAATGGAGATACAATTAAAATAAACATTGTCATAATTGAACATGGCGGCAGGCTCGCAGTCTGGGTCTCTCAGAACACACACCGAGCCCGGATCGGATGAATTCAAGCCCCTGTTCACCTGCTTCTCACAGACAAACTGCTGTGATTCAGCACTAAAGGATCCCGCTTAAACAACTGGTCAGCCTTTCTGAACCTATGGAGGTTAATGCCAACCGAGCCTTCATAGGCAGTGGGCACAGAATTGAAACGGGGCTTGGGAGAGCCAGTCAGGACCCACCTGTTGCATTGGTCACCCAGAAAAGGGAATGAACTGTCGCCATTTGCATGGGATACCACCATGGCAGAGAACTCATGTCACCAGAATGTGGCGGAGGAGATAACTTCATCGTGTAGCCAGTATTGTGGTGAGCATCACCAGTGAGCAGGGCCTGGCTTGAGAGGTGGGGAAGTGACTAGACACAAGAGAAGGTCCTAGGCACTCAGGATTGGAGACCCGCCCAGTCTGGGAGGAGGAGCTACTGCACAGTGATTGGTTCCCCCATATTCAGAGAAGAAGCTTGGCCCGGTGGGCACAGCTCAACCTACTGGAAGAGAAGTTAATCAAACTCTAAGACTACATTTATTATTATTATTTTTTTTATATTTGGGGTTTTTTTTAATTTTCATTTTTTGTTGTTTTTTAATTTTTTTTAAATTTTTTAATTATTTTTTTAATTTTAATTTGATTTTTTTATTATTTTTTAAATTTCTTTTTTCTTTTCTATTTTTTTCTTTTGTCTTTTCATTTTTTTTCAATTTCCTTATTCCCCCTTCCTTGAATTCTACCTGCTTACTCTCATTCTCTTTAGTGAATTCTTCCCTTCCCTTCTAATACCTTTCCTCCCAAGCATCAGAGAAATTTATAGGAGTAAACAGTAACTCAGCAGTCAAATAGAACAAGAAGTAACATGAGCAGCATGAAAAAGCAAGGAAGAAAAGGAGTACAAACAATGCAGGACAGCTTAAATATTCAGGAGGACCTAGAGGCATCAGAAAAATGGTCAAATAAAGAACTCAAGAAATACCTTAGACAGATGGAATGGAACCTTAAAGAGGATATGAGACATCAAATTCAAACAGTGAAAGAACACATTGAAAATGAATTACATAAACAGCTAAAAGAAGAAATTAAGCATCTTTATCAGGAGATAGAGATTATTAAAAAAAAAATTCCAAACAATAATTCTAGAAGTGAAGAAAATTATAAACCAAATTAAAAACTCAAATGAGAGTATCACTAGCAGAGTGGAGCAAGTAGAATCCAGAACATCAGATAATGAAGACAAAATATATCATCTTGAAAAGAGTCTAGCCAACTCAGAAAGGCTGGTGAAAAATTACGAGAAAAATATCCAAGAGATATGGGATAACATAAAAAAATAAACAAACTTAAGAGTCATTGGGATAGAGGAAGGTATAGAGGTTCAAACCAAGGTAATGAGCATCCTGCTGAAAGAAATAATTATAGAAAACTTTCCAGAAATAAAAAAGGAAACAGATATACAAATTGTAGATGCATACAGGACACCGAGCATACAAAATCAGAGTAGACCAACGCCAAGACACATCGTTATGAAGATATCCAATATACAGAACAAAGAGGAAAATATTAAAAGCTAAAAGAGAAAGGATGCAGATTAAATTCAGGGATAAACCAATAAGGTTCACAATGGATTTTTCATCACAGACCCTGAAAGCGAGAAGATCCTGGAACAACGTATTTCAAACACTGAAAGACAATGGATGCCAACCAAGAATTTTGTATCCAGAAAAAATAATCTTCAGGTACGACAATGAAATAAAAATCTTTCATGATAAACAAAAGTTAAAAGAATTTGCAGCCAGAAAACCAGCATTGCAAAGCATCTTCTGCAAAACACTACAAAGGAAGAAATGAAAAACAATGACTAAAACCATCAGTGGGAAGTGTCTCAGTAAAGACAGAGGGCGGGGGGAAAGCTAATCATGGAGAAACAAACTAAATTTTAAAAAAAGATAAATAATCAAACATGGCTGGAAGTACAAACCATATATCAATAGTAACTCTAAACGTTAATGGCTTAAACTCTCAAATAAAGCAACATAGGCTGGTAACACTGATTAAAAAAACAAATCAAACAATATGCTGCCTTCAGAAGACACATCTGATTGGAAAAGACATACACAGGCTGAAGGTGAAACGTTGGGAAAAAATATACCACACACACGGTCCTCGTAAGCAAGCAGGGGTGGCCATCCTCATATCGAGTAAAATTGACTTCAAGACTAAGTTAATCAAAAGGGATAATGAAGGTCATTACATACTGTTAAAAGGAACCATTCACCAACAAGACATTACAATTATCAATATTTATGCACCAAATAATGGTGCTGAAATGTTCATAAAACAAACACTCCTCAAGTTCAAGAATCAAATAGACCACAACACAATAATTATGGGTGACTTCAACACACCTCTCTCACCATTGGACAGATCCTCCAAACAAAAGTTGAATAAAGAAACTATAGAACTCAATATCACAATCAATAACCTAGACTTAACTGACATATATAGAATATATCAACCATCATCAAGTGGATATACTTTTTTCTCAGCAGCACATGGATCCTTCTCAAAAATAGACCATATATTATGCCATAGGGCAACCCTCAGTAAAAATAAAGAGGTGGAGATAATACCATGCATTTTATCTGATCATAATGGAATGAAACTGGAAATCAATGATAAAAGAAGGAAGGAAAAATCCTACATCACATGGAAAATGAAAAATATGTTACTGAATGATCAATAGATTACAGAAGACATAAAGGAGGAAATAAAAAAACTCTTAAAGATAAATGAAAATACAGACACAACATATCGGAATCTATGGGACACAATGAAAGCAGTTTTAAGAGGGAAATTCATCGCCTGGAGGTCATTCCTCAAAAAAAGAAAAATAAAAAAAAAAAAAACAAATAAATGAGCACACACTTCATCTCAAAGCCCTAGAAAAGGAAGAGTAAAACATCAGCAAATGCAGCAGAAGGCCAGAAATAATTAAAATCAGAGCGGAAATCAACAAAATTGAAACAAAAGAAACTGTTGAGAAAATTGACAAAACTAAAAGTTGGTTCTTTGAAAAAATAAATAAGATCCATAGACCCTTAACCATGCTAAGAAGAGAAAAGAGAGAGAACTGAAATTATTAATATATGGGATGAAAACGACAACATCACAACAGATACTACAGAAATACAGAAGATAATTAGGAATTATTTTGAAAAACTATATTCCAATAAAATAGAAGATAGTGAAGACATTGATAAATTTCTTAAGTCATATAATTTGCCCATACTGAGTCAGGAGGATACACACAATTTGAACAGACTAATATCAATGGATGAAATAGAAGAAGCAATCAAAAGACTACCAACCAAGAAAAGCCCAGGACCGGATGGATATACAGCGGAGTTTTACAAAACCTTTAAAGAAGAATTAATACCAATACTTTTCAAGTTATTTCAGAAAATAGAAAAAGAGGGAGGTCTTTCAAATTCATTCAATGAGGCCAATATCACCCTGATTCTGAAACCAGACAAAGACACCTCAAAGAAAGAAAAGTACAGACCAATATCTCTAATGAACCTAGATGCAAAAATCCTCAATAAAATTCTGGCAAACCGGATACAAAAACACATCAAAAAAAAATGTGCACCATGATCAAGTAGGATTCATCCCTGGGATGCATGGATGGTTCAATATACAGAAATCAATAAATGTTATTCACCACATCAATGGACTTAAAGATAAGAATCATATGATTATCTCAGTAGATGCAGAAAAAGCATTCGACAAAGTACAGCATCACTTTATGTTCAAAACATTAGAAATACTAGGGATAACAGGAACTTACCTCAACATTGTAAAAGCTATCTATGCTAAGCCTCAGGCTAGCATCATTCTGAATGGAAAAAAATTGAAGACATTCCCTCTAAAATCTGGAACAAGACAGGGATGTCCTCTATCACCACTTCTATTCAATATAGTTCTCGAAACACTGGCCAGAGCAATTAGACAGACAAAAGAAATTAAAGGCATAAAAATAGGAAAAGAATAACTTAAATTACCACTATTACACCAAGACATATCATTATGAAGATATCCAATATACAAAACAAAGAGAAAATATTAAAAGCTACAAGAGGAAGGAGGCAGATTAAATTCAGGGATAAACCATGATTCATTAAATTCAGGGATGACATGATTCTATACCTAGAAGACCAAAAAGGGTCTTCAAAAAAATACTAGAACTAATCAATGAATTCACCAAAGTGGCAGGATATAAAATCAACACGCATAAATAAAACGTATTTCTGTATATCGGTGACAAAACTTCTGAAACAGAAAGAAGGAAAAACACCCCATTTACAATATCCTCAAAAAAATAAAAATAAAACTTGGGAATCAACCTAACAAAAGAGGTGAAAGATTTATACAATGAAAACTACAGAACCCTAAAGAGAGAAATAGAGGAAGATCTTAGAAGATGGAAAAATATAACCTGTTCATGGATAGGCAGAACTAACATCATCAAAATGGCGATACTACCAAAAGTTCTCTATAGGTTTATTGCAATGCCAATCAAAATCCCAATGGCATTTCTTATAGAAACAGATAAAGCAATCATGAAATTCATATGGAAAAATAAAAGACCCAGAATAGCAAAAGCAACTCTAAGCAGGAAGTGTGAATCACGCGGTATAGCGATACCAGATTTCAAACTACATTACAGAGCAATAGTAACAAAAACAGCATGGCACTGGTACCAAAACAGGCAGGTGGACCAATGGTACAGAATAGAGGACATAGAGACTAATCCACAAAGTTAAAACTATCTTATATTTGATAAAGTGGCTAAAAGCATGCAATGGAGGAAGGATTGCATCTTCAACAAATGGTGCTGGGAAAACTGGAAATCCAAATGCAACAAAATGAAACTGAATACCCTCCTCTCGCCATGCACAAAAGTTAACTCAAAATGGATCAAGAAGCTTGATATCAAATCAGAGACTCTGTGTCTGATAGAAGAAAAAGTTGGCTCTGATCTACATATTGTGGGGTCGGGCTCCAAATTCCTTAATAGGACACCCATAGCACAAGAGTTAATAACAACAATCAACAAATGGGACTTACTTAAACTAAAAAGTATTTTTTTCTCAGCAAGAGAAACAATAAGAGAGATAAATAGGGAGCCTACATCATGGGAACAAATTTTTAATCCTCACACTTCAGATAGTGCCCTAATATCCAGAGTATACAAAGAACTCAAAATATTAAATAATAAGATAAAGAATAACACAATCAACAAATGGACCAAGGACCTGGACACTTCTCAGAGGAGGACATACAATCAATCAACAAGTACATGAAAAAATGCTCACCATCTCTAGCACCCAGAGAAATGCAAATCAAAACCACCTTATGATACCATCTCACTCCAGTAAGATTGGCAGCCATTATGAAGTCAAACAACAACAAGTGCTGGTGAGGATGTGGGAAAAAGGGTAGTCTTCTACATTGCTGGTGGGACTGCAAATTGGTGTGGTCAATTTGGAAAGCAGTATGGCGATTCCTGGGAAAGCTGGGAATGGAACCACCATTTGACCCAGCTATTGCCGTTCTTGGACTATTCCCTGAATACCTTAAAGGAGCGAACTACAGGGATAGTGCAACATTGATAATCATAGCAGCACAATTCACAATAGCTAGACTGTGGAACCAACCCAGATGTCCTTCAATAGATGAATGGATAAAAAGAATGTGGCATTTATATACAATAGAGTATTATGTGGTAATAAAAAATGACAAAATCATGGAATTTGCAGGGAAATGGATGGCACTAGAGCAGATTATGCTAAGTGAACTAGCCAATCCCTAAAAACAAATGCCAAATATCTTCTTTGATATAATGAGAGCAACTAAGAAGAGAGCAGGGAGAAAGAGCAGGAGGAAAAGATTAAAATTAAACAGAGACATAATGTGGGAGGGAAAGGGAGAGAAAAGGGAAATTGCATTGAAATGGAAGGAGACCCTCATTGTTATACAAAATTATAAGAGGTTTTGAGGGGAATGAGAAAAAAAACAGGGAGAGAAATGAATTACAGTAGATGGGGTAGAGAGAGAATATGGGAGGGGAGGGGAGGGGGGATAGTAGAGGATAGGAAAGGTAGCAGAATACAACAGTTACTAATATGGCATTATGTAAAAATGTGGATGTGTAACCAATGTGATTCTGCAATCTGTATTTGGGGTAAAAATGGGAGTTCATAAGCCCCTTGAATCTAATGTATGAAATATGATATGTCAAGAGCTTTGTAATGTTTTGAACAATCAATAAAAATAAATAAATAAATAAATAAAGTAAACATTGTGCAGAAGAAATGGAAAAACCTTAGAAGTTAGCTTGATCCACAATCTAGTACATAGCAGACAAGTTTGAATTTGGGAAGTCAAACCCAGAATGCTTACTCTTGGTTGGTATGAAATGCCAACCCACCATTAATGAATGCACAGATGAAAATGTCAAAGATTCAAATCCTAGCAGAATAAGAAATATTCACCTGAAGGCTCAAGAATCATTTTTTTAAGAAGTAGGCATTTCAATATTTATCAGCTTAAGTTTCCTCTACTCATTACCTATCAGGTCAATATAGTCCTTTGACGTCAGAGAATTCAGCACTACTTCTTTCTAACTCCAGGAATTGAGAAGGACACATAATTTTAGACAGAGACAGAAAAAAACAATTCAGTATCTGACAGCACTAGTTGCTAACAGAATCAGATGATGTCTGGGAATTCTAAAAGTGCTCCCACAGTGAAGCTAATCCACACAGGAAGAGCCAAAGTAGTCCTGTGACCTGTACTAACTGCTGTATTAAGAAGAAGGCAAGTTACTCCTTGTATCTGCAAGGCTGCTTTGCAGTGACTCTGAACTATGGGTGTTGTCCTGGTTTAGACAGGTCATTTGACATCCTGTTGGACCCATTTGACCACTCTGGATGTAAGAATAGTTCCAGTATTGGTTTCATTAAAATTAATTAATTAATTAACTAAAAGATAGGCCTGGGAACTAGGCATGTCTTATGTATCATTTTAAAAGAAATCATATCATAGTTTTATGCTAAGTAACTGTTAAGTAGCATTTGGTTGTGGAAATAGTCATAATGTTCTGCCTATAGAGAATATAGATGACTCCAAAAATATTTTTTAATTTCTTCATTTAACAAGAATGTGTGTGTGTAAGTATACTTACTAAGTCATCATTATTTGTGTCCTAACATTTAATTTCAAGTTTGTATAACTCTGTAGTCCTTTAGTAAGCAGGTGAACTGATATTTTCAGCATGAGATGGCACTCCATGCAGATCCCAGCCTCTGGCACAGCTTTCAGCCAGAGAGCTTTTAAAGTGTTATAACACAACAAAAATAATACAAGCAAATTGAAGGACCCTGCTTCTTAGCTGAACTGGAAACGGCTCTCTATGGCATAAAGCATAAGCTAAATTTACAAGCAAAAACTATATATAGTGAGCCATCATCCAGGGTGCACTTGCCCCAGTACCAATGGTGCTATATAAATGCAAAAAGAGCAGACTTAGTGTATGAGGTATCAGCAACCTCTGGAAGCAGGAGAACTTCAATGAAGACATAATCATTACAAAAGACATTGCTAGCGGGATGTTTTATCCCATATCATATACTTATTTCAGGCATAGTGTTATAGAATCCATACTTATCAATTATTCCTATTTTATTGTAGAGCCAAAGTAGTTTTCCAAACACTTCCAAACCTGATTTGGATCTCCGGAGTCCAACATTCCTTTTAGCCAAAGGGAGAGTTAAATAATGGTCATATATCAAATGACTATATAGGGAATGCTGGATTGTGAAATATCTACTGACACTCACATTTCTCTTTAAGTGTGTATCCAAAGCTGAGATATAGGGGCTGTTGTTGCTGAAGCTACTTATTTATTTTTGTGTGTTTTCTTTTAGAGAAATCTTGATAAATGTTCTACTTCATAAGCATTACAATAAAGGGTTATTTTTTCAGGGAGAAGTTATTAAGCTATAAAGACATATATACTAATTATGGACAACATTCTAAGACTACCTGCATATTGGATAAGTCTTTAGTGGTGACTATGCTTGTGGAATATTTTAAATTTATATTATATAGAATCTCAAGAGCACTTTTCAAAAATTAAAGAAAAGAAGAATATTTATAGGTTCCTTGTCCCTTCTTTGATAAATGGCCTTATAATTTGAAATGATAATTAAAGTAATCCAGTATTCAAATGATATAAGGGGAGGTCCAGTATTCAAATGATAATCAATGGCCACATAATAATCTATGTCATTCCTTAATTATTAAAATTACATTTTCTCAATTCCCATGGTGTTAAGTTTATTATAGTCAATTAATATTTCAAGGATTGCAGCAAGTCAAATAGGATAAGAATTTCCTGGAGAAATTATCTGAAAAATTTAAGAGGCACATTATGCAAATTTTCACTTGCCTTTAGAAATGAAAGTAGTTCTTGAAATGCTCTGGGGATGAGCAACATTCTCACCACTGTTCTCTGGTCCTGGTTTAACACATGCTGGAAGGAAGGTTTACCCTCTGTGTGGAGTAGCAAAACTTTTCCTGTGGCTCCTCTATATTGTCAACTGGCCACTAAGAAGTAGAGGTAGTTAATCTAGCTCTAGTTGTCAACTGGTGACTAAGAAGTAGAAGTAATTAATCTATCATATGTTGCTGCTTTTGAGTTAAACAAGAATGAACGTGATTCTTGATCTGTGGTGTTAGTCCATGAAGTCCATTATTCCCTGGGTCTCCAACTTGTCCAGACCCTATTTCTTAGTTCATGATTATTTAAAACCCAACAATGTCAATTAATTTCATCTGAAATGAGAATATCTGATACTGGAATCTCCTGTGGAACTCAATGTGGGTCATCTTCCCAGTCCTTCATGAGAGAGACAACATCTCTTTTAGTGAAAAGAGAAACCTGAGCACACACTTACTTTGGGGGAGTGATTTTAACTGCAATCTAAACCCCTTGATGTTCTGTTCTGAAAGTAGTACTTTATCTCTGCGGTCTTTCTCCCAAAGTTCCAGAGTCACAGATAATCATGAGAAAATCATTAAGACAAATTTCAATTGAGGGGCATTTTGTAAAATACCTAATTTGTACTTCTTAAAACTGTGAATGTCATCAATAACAAGAAAAATCTGAGAAACTATCACAGCCAGGTAGTATCTACACAGGTCTCACAACTAAATTCCTGAATCTGGAGTAGATCTTTTAAAAGTAAAAAGACCCTTAGGTAAAAACTAGAAGTATTGTTTTCAGTCAGTAATTATACTGTCAATAGTAGTTATTATTTGTTCAAAATATACCATAGGAATGTAAGATGCTATCAAAAAGGGAAACTGGATGCCAGATATTTGGGGACTCTGAAATATGTTTTCAATATATTTGTAAATATAAATATGTTCAAAAGTAAAGTTTATTATTTAAAAGATAAAAACTGAGAGTAACATAGGAGATTCAGGAGTTAATAAAACTAACAGAAAGACAAAGAGAACTTCCAGAAAAATGGTAGAAAGTCACTTTAAGAAGATTACTATGGTATAGTGAAGGAGCAAGAAGCTCAGTCCAGACTGGGAAATCTAAGAGTTGTAATATGAAGGAGTTAATGTTAATGGATCAAAATAAAAACATTACATGAAGCTTTTAAATGATGAAATGGAAATGTACAGTTTTTTAATGATTTCCTGAGGAAGTAATGATTGTACATAGAAAAGGAAACCAAAAAGGACAATAATTTATTTCTTGTAAACAAGAGGTCCTTACCAGAACCAAACTCATGCTTGTGCCATGCTTTTTCATCCCCAGAACTATGGTCTAAGTAATCTCTTTTCAACATAAAATGTCCAGTGATATGTAGTTTGTTATAACATACAAAACAGACAAATACACTTTTTTTTATTCACCCACCTTTCAAAAACAAAAGTCTACACCATTTTTTAAAGGAAACATTTTGCCTTTTCTCATTTTTTAGAATTCTGAAATTTCAAAGAACTATTACTATTATACTTCAGAACCATATTTTCTCCCCTTTATTTATAATTCCCAGATTTCTATCTACTTTATTTAAATCTCTTACTTTTCTCTTTGCCACTGTCTTCTGTATCATACTCTGAAAAATCTCCTGTGCAGGTTTCTTAAAGGAACGTGATATTCTTATCATGCCATGTTGGTCAGTCTTCCACAGATATAACAAATACCTCACATAATCAACTTATAAAGAGAAAAGGTTACCCAGGCATGGTGTGCATGCCTGCAATCCCAGTGGCTGAGGAGTCTGTGGAAGGAAGATCATGAGTTTAAAGCCAGTCTCAGCAACTTACTGAGGCCCTAAGCAAACTAGCAAGGCTCTGTCTCTAAATAAAATATAAAAACGGGGCTAGGTTGTAGCTAAATGGTAGAGAGAACTTGCCTATCATGTGTGAGGCATTGGGTTCAATTCTCAGCACCACATATATTAAAAAAAAGGTTCATTGCCTAAATATATATATATATATATATATATATATATATATATATATATATATATATATATATGCTGAAGCTGTGTTTCAGTGGTGGAGCATCCACCTAGCACATATGAGGACCTTGGTTCAAACCTCAGCACCACATTAAAAAAACAAAAAACAAACAAGCAAAGAACAAAAAGAAAGGTATTGTGAAAAAATATATATATAAAGGGCTGAGTATGTGGCTTATCAGTAAGGACCCCTGGGTTCAATTCCCAGTACCAAAGATAGGAGTTGGGGGTTGTTTGGCTCACACTTTGGGAGATTCAAGTACGTAACTATTGAACTTCACTAGCTTTGGGCCTGTGGTGAGACTCCATATCCTAACAGAAGTGTGTACCAGGCCAAAACCACTCATCTCATGATCAAGGAGTCAAACACAACGAGAAGGGGGCTGGGCATCCATTTTCTTTTTAAGGGTTATGCACCAAGGCATGAAGAACTCTTATTAGGACTTACCTCTTAAGGGTTCCACCAATTCCCAACAGAATCTTTAAAACATGAGCCTTTGGGAGGGAGACATTTAATATTTAAACAATAGACCACCCTAATTGTTTTGCTAACTAGATTAAAGACAAATTAGTGTGAACTTGGGTGGGAGAATTTTGGAAGTAAGCAGTTAAGCAGACCACATTGAAATGTTCTATTCTAGGGACTTTTAGCTGGAGTTATAAACTTATATTTTGACAGCAAATAGGATGAAAAGAAGAATTTGAGAATGAGAAAATAATAAGATTACCTTTTGAAATTTTTCTATTGCATGGAAGTCTATGATCCCAATCAAGGCATTAAGCACTGAGAGAAAAAAAGATCATGTGTATTTGATATGGGTTTAGTTTTAAGAAAAAGGCAATACCGTACCTTGGTGAATTTAAATACTTTGTATCCTCACTATAAAGTTGTGAGCACTAAAATTTTTTTTTGTTTGTTTCAGTGTATCCAATATATCTAAGAACAGTATAAAATTGAAAACTGCTGTCTTCTGTTTCTTTCAATGCATTAAATGAAGAGTTACATTTCAATATATAAATTAGGAATTCTCATCAAAGCACTTTATGCCTTCACAGCCTAAAGCACTAGCAATTTCTGTGAGCTATCTATACCTAGATTGTGTTTTTTATTCACTCAAAGTAAAGCCATTATGCACAAGAAAAAAATAGAAATATGATATATATTTAATTTTAAAATGGCTATGACTCCAAATACATGCTTGGAGGTTAGAGAGTTGCATTGACAAACACTAGTATTATTCTCAAAATAAAAGGATACTAACAAAAATTCCATTAAAGAGGAGAAAATTTTCATCTCAACAAGAAAAATCCATTCCAAAAGGATAAGGCTTGATTTTCTGAGAGCAAAGCAAGTATGATAAACTTGTCTTGCTACCACTTTTTATTTTTGTAACCTGAAAAAATCAAGGGGAAAAAATCTCAGACACTTTATTTTCATCAGCTTTCAACAGACTAAATAATCACTTTCTTTTCTGGTGGCTGAAACTCCCATTTTTAGTGTTTGCTTATAGATCAAAATTCTTAGAGGTTAAATGTCTTTTCATTGAGTATCATCACAGCTGCGATGAATCATGTAAACACAAAGTTAATTTTGCCTTGCAGCAGAATTGAGAGCTAAAAGGAATGCCATGACAGGGAAAATAAATGTACATAATGAGTGAAATTTAAATGAGCCTTTCAGACAGCATCCCATGTAAAAGCACAAGCATAGAGGACCAACATTACATATCATAGGATGATATATTTTTATGTAAATAGAATTATATTTGAGGTTATGAAGATTATAAAACAATTGGTATTTAAGTTCAGAGGCAGAAAAAAGCAAGAAGTAAACCATTATAATGAAGTGGTATATTATTGACATGTTTATGGAAGATACAAAAAGATATTTGCATGGATTTTCATAAGTTATTTTGACATCATGGATAATATTTTTTCTTGAATTTAATATATGGAAATATGAATAAATTAGTGCATAGAAAGACAATAGTTATGAAAGCCATAACACATACTTATTAGAAATACTTTATGGAGACAATTTGGCATTATGTATTTTTACAATTTCATTTACCGTTTTCTTTAAGGGGGCTGGTATGGGGGATTGAACTCAGGAACACTCGACCACTGAGGCACATCCCCAGTCCTATTTTTGTATTTTATTTAGAGACAGGATCTCACTGAGTTGCTTAGCTCCTCAACAAATTGCTAAGGCTGGCTTGGAACTCGTGATCCTCCTGCCTCCACCTCCCAAGCCACTGTGCAAAGGTGCCTGGGTTTTGCTTACTTTTTTCCCCCTTTTCTTTGATTGTCTTGATTATCTAATGAGACTACATTTATTACATAGGAACTGAAAACTAGGTGGAAGGCATTTTTTTAAAAAAACTCTGCAAATTTTCATTTATTTTCTCAAATAATCATGCCATTTCCATACTTTAAATATTTATTTTCAAGTGAATTCAACAGGTTTACTGTCATGTGGTGATTTTTTTTTCTGGGCAATTTCAATAGAGGTAGAAGGACAAATCAGGTAACAAGAAAACTATTTCTAAAATAATTTGTTAATTGAATGAATATTTATCAAAATTATCACAAGCAACTATACTTTTTTTGTAGTTTTAATGATTTTGTTCTTTTTTCTCTCATCACTTATTTATCTGAGTTAATGTAGGGACATCATATTTAACTGATCCTTTTAGATTCATCTTATCCTGGGTGTGGTCTTTATATGTGCATTCTTAGTTATATTCTTAGGCATGTTTTATAAATGTGAGGAACATTTTTAAAAATTTTCTTCATAAAAAAAATTAGGCTTGGATGAATATCATCCTCAGAAAATCCATCTGAGCTTCCCATACACCTGTTCTACTAAGAGGGTTACTAGGACATGGCCCAGAATGACACTGTTTATGCATTTATTACTGTATTTTTTCTCTCTAAACTATTAAAGAAATAAATAAAATGGAAAATAAGTGCATTTAAATGAAATTTCAATTCCAATGTAAGTTTATATTTGTGCTTGCTTCAAGGTGAGTGAGCTATATTTTTGGAAGCTTTTATATTTTGAAAGTTTGGAGTTTGATGTAACTAAGTTGTACTTATTTAGTTTCTTTTGGTTGTTGTTGGTTTGTTTTTAATGGCTCAGCCAATTCCTTGCTGGTTACTTGTTCCCAGTTGAGTCAGAGACTCATCTTTTAGTTTACTGTTTCTTTTACATTTATTTTCATTTTTAATTAACACAGAATATTTCTTATATATGGGGTACAATAAGAGAATTCTCTACATGCATAAAATGTGTAATGATCAGTGTAATTAGCATCTCCATCCCCTAAGCTGTTGTTTATTTTTGTGTACTGGAGACTTTACTCAATTTCTGCTACCACCCTCTACCAGGAAAAAAAAAACAAAACAAAACAGAAAACAGCATTTGCAATCTGGATTGGAGGCTGCTACCTATACACATTGTGGAGAATTTAAAGTATTCCATCATTACTCTTCCCCCAAGTAACCTCCATGCCCTGTGTCAATTGTCCTTTTTAGAACACCAATGTGGTTTTTTAGATATTTTTCTTCTTGTTGCTAAAGTAAAACTGTGCAAGGAGAAAGCCTGCATTTAAATTGTGATTTTTTTATTTGCTTTATCTCAAAATTATTCTTGGTCTTCATGATACTTCTTGAAATTGAGAGTAGAAGATGGATTCTTCTCTATTTTGGGATTTCATAACATTGAAAAATATTGCTTATATTTCTTAGGAAGAAAATTCTTCAAGCTGTTTTACTATGATCAGTTTTCTCCTATTATTCACATTATTACTTGAAACATATCAATAGTTTCGATAAAACTTATTTAGAAGTAAAGTATATATAAAAGCCAATATTTACTTATCTACATTAAAATTAAAGGCTAAATTCTCCAAAGCCTCCAAGTTGCTCCTTGGTGTTGCATAAAGCACTTATGGAAAGGCACTCAGTTATTCAGTTCATAAGAACACTAGACTATTTAAAAGCAACTGGAACCCTTGGCTCTCTAATTGGTCTTCTATTCTGTATCAATTACTGTCCTACTACGCACCTCACTTACTGCTATTACTTATTATGAAACACTAAAGAAAACCTATTGGCAGCATCACCTTGTACTTTGGTTTTAAATGCAAAGAATGGCATAAATCCTACATATCCCATGAAAGGCATTAGAATATTTTTTCCCAAAGTAAGCAAATTGACTACTGAGATTCTCAGCTTATTTTGCATCTAAAATGGCTTGAAAATATTTTGAGTAAATATGAAAGTAGTAAAAATCCAGAAAATTATTTTTTAAAATCCAATCCATGTCCACGGGCATTGAGTATTTGTCATGTGTACTCAATTCACTTACAGGATACACGTTTTTCACAAAATAGGCAACTCTATCACTGGATGTTGTTGCAGAGCTTCTGGTGTTTGCAGTCTCACCTGCATCTCCCTCTGAGAAACTTGCAGAAGTGGCAGCTGTCCCAGAAAGATTGCTTAAAAGATTTGTAGTCATTGATCTGAACTGTCATGATTTTAAGAAAATGATCAAAGATTATATTAATGTATTTTACACCAAAGAGTATTAACCAGAATCTTATTTTTCTTCTCCTTGGGCCCTTCAAGTTGAATAATAGCCATACCTTCTTCATAACACTCTAAAACTTCAATGTATTTCATACACTTTCAGAATACAATATCATGCCAAAAAAAGCCCTCTGAACTGGTAAAATTTATATCTAAGTTGCTCTCAGTTGTTCTTTAGGATAAATCACCATTTTTGGAAACATAAATTTGCATAGTATTATATTCATTGCTGGAAATAGATTTAAATAAGATGTTAACAAGGAAATACAAATTATACTAATTTATTATAGATCTCAATATTGGTTTATTAATAGAGGATGATATACATAGTGTACTTTCTCTCTCAGAAAATAACTGATATAAAGACCTGACAGGACCATATTCAATGTACAATATGCTATCCAAATGGGGAATTTTCTGAAAGTTATTGATTATGGAGCCAAAGTACATTATTTTTCTTTTTTAAAAAATTTTATTAATTTGTTTTAATTTGTTACACATGGCCTTAACATATCACAAATTTGAATCAGATGGGATAATTTATCATTTTTCTGAGTGTACAGGTTGCATAATAACATTGGTTATGCAGTCACGTATATACACACAGTAATAATAATGTCTATTTTATTCTACTATCCTTCCTTTCCCCTCATCCCCTCCCCTCCCCTCCCATCACTTCTCTCTACCTAATCAAAGGTGACACTATTCTTTTTTTTCTTATATCTTCATACATGTATTTTGTATAATGATGAAGTTCTCCTTCCACCTTCCATACAATTCCCCTTCACCCTCCCTTTCCCTCCCAACTCTCTTCCCTATCTAGAGGTAATCTTCTTCCCATGCTCTTCCTCCTTACCCCATTTTGAGTCCCCTCCCCCTTAGGGAAGACATTCAGCATTTGTCTTTCTGGGATTGGCTAAATTCACTTAGCATAATCTGCTCTAATGCCATCCATTTCCCTGCAAATGCCATAATCTTGTTATTTTTTAGTGCTGAGTAATATTCCATTGTGTATATGTGCCACATTATTTTGTTTCCATTCATCCATTGAAGGGCATCTAGGTTGGCTCCACAGTCTAGCTATTATGAATAGTGCAGCTATAAATATTGATGTGGCTGTATCCCTGGAGTATGCTGTTTTTAGGTCCTTTTGGTATAGACCGAGAAGAGGAATAACTGGGTCGAATGGTTGTTCCATTCCCAGCTTTCCAAGGAATTTCCATATTGCTTTCCAAAATGGCTGTACCAATCTGCAGTCCCACCAGCAATATATGAGTGTACCATTTTCCCTGGAATCTTTGCCAGCACTTGTTATTGTTTGACTTCATAATGGCTGCCATTAATACTGGAATGAGATGGTATCATAGAGTAGTCTCAATTTGCATTTTTCTGATTGCTAGAGATGATGAGCATTTTTTTGTGTATTTTTTGATTTATTGTATATCATCTTCTGAGAAGTGTTCTGTTCAGGTCCTTGGCCCATTTGTTGATTGGGTTATTTATTTATTTATTTATTGGTGTTTAGCTTTTTGAGTTCTTGTATACCCTAGAGATTAGAGCTCTATCTGATGTGTGAGGGTAAAAATTTGTTCCCAGAATGTAGGCTCCCTATGCACCTCACATATTGTTTCTCTTGCTGAGAAAAACTTTTTTGTTTGAATTCATCCCACTTGTTGATTCTTCGTTTTTAATTGTTGTGCTACAGGTGTCCTATTAAGGAAATAGGGGCCTAACCCCACGTGATGGAAATTAGGGCCAACTTTTTCTTGTATTATATGCAGAGTCTCTGGTTTGAATTCTAGATCCTTAATCCATTTTGAGTTAATTTTTGTGCATGTTGAGAGATAGGGATTCAATTTCATTTTGTTGCATATGGATTTCCAGTTTTTCCAGCACCATTTACTGAAGATGCTATCCTTTCTCCATTGCATAACTTTAGCCCCTTTGTCTAATATAAGGTAGTTGCAATTTTGTGGGTTAGTCTCTGTGTCCTCTATTCTATACCACTGGTCTACCAGCCAGTATTGGTGCCAGTACCATACTGTTTTTGTTACTATTGCTCTGTAGTATAGTTTAAGATCTGGTACATTGATACCACCTGTTTCACTCTTCCTGCTTAGAATTCCTTTAGCTATTCTGGGTCTCTTATTTTTCCAGATGAATTTAATAATTGCTTTTTCTATTTCTGTGAGGAATGCCATTGGGATTTTGATTGGAATTGCATTGAATCTCTAAAGTGCTTTTGGTAATATGGCTATTTTAATTATATTAATTTTGCCTATCCATGAGCAAGGTATATCTTTGCATCTTCTCAGGTCTTCTTTTATTTCTCTCTTTAGGGTTCTATAGTTTTCATTTTATAGATATTTCACCTCGTTTGTTAAGTTAATTCCCAAGTATTTTATTTTATTTTTTTGAGGATATTGTGAATGGGGTAGTTTTCCTCATTTCCATTTCAGAGGATTTGTCAATGATATACAGGAATGCTTTGATTTATGGGTGTTGATTTTATATCCTGCCACTTTGCTGACTTTATTTACTAGTTCTAGAAGTTTCTTGGTAGAGCCTTTTGGGTCTAATAGGTATAGAATCACATCATCAGTAAATAATGCTAGTTTAAGTTCTTCTTTTCCTATAGTTATTTCTTTAATTTCTTTTGTATGACTAATTTCTCTGGTCAGTGCTTCAATAACTATATTGAATAGAAGTGGTGAGAGAGGGCATCCCTATCTTGTTCCAGATTTTAGAGGAAATGCCTTCAATTTTTCTCCATTTATAATGATGTTGGCCTGTGGCTTAGATTAGATAGCTTTTACAATGTTGAGGAAGTTCCGGTTATCTCTAGTTTTTCTAATGTTTTGAACACAAAGCGGTGCTGTATTTTGTTGAATGCTTTTTCTGTGTCTATCAAGATGATAATATGGTTCTTATCTTTAAGTCTATTGATATGATGAATTACATTTATTGATTTCCGTATGTTGAACAAACCTTGCATCCTGGGGATGAATCACACTTGATCATGGTGCACGATCTTTTTGATATGTTTTTGTATCCAATTTGCCAGAATTATATAGAGAATTTTTGCATCTATATTCATTAGAGATATTGGTCTAAAGTTTTCTTTCTTTGAAGTGTCTTTGACTAGTTTTGGAGACAAGGTGATATTGGCCTCATATAATGAATTTGGAAGTACTCCCTTTTTTATATTTCCTGAAATAGATTAAAAAGTATTGGTATTAGTTTTTTCTTAACTGAACCTTTGTATTTAAGTCATGATAATGAAATTCACTCTTTTGTTGGATTGATATTAAAGGTTAGATGGGCAGATGAGCCCATGATCATACCAGAAATGATTTTCCCACAGTCAGTTTGAAAAGGAAAATGGCAAGAAGGAGGCTAAACATGGAGTTAATAGGAATAAGAATAATGCTGAGGGAACATGATGAAACTTAATGAGATACTGCACTTTAATCTTCGACTGACAATTTTACATAGTAAAGGGACTTTTTATCAATGTCAGCCAAACAAATTATGATCCTATGAAAAATAGTTCAGCTAGGTTTTTTCCCCTCTCCTTCTTTTAACCTACACAATGGACATTCATTTAAAATAATTTATTCAATGTACACATTATTTTGTACATTTAAAACTTTCTATTTCTCACACATGACCAAATGAAAAATATCAATTACTTTAACACATCATCTCAGAATACATATCATCCTATAAGTACATGTAGTGAACATATAATATTATGTTCAAAGTGAAAATTAAAATTGAACAAAGTGGTTTTGAAAGCTATATCTGCTCCTCCAAAATATTCTCACACTATAGAATTGTTTCTACTTTTCCTTCTCTTTGAGATCATAGTCTTCAAAATATAGCAGAGACCTTAATCTTATTTACCAATGAGAAATACTTTGCGCAAAAGTAGTCTGATGCCATTTTAATAGCTTTTTTTATTAAGTACTGTTCTAGCAGGCTAAAAGTTCTTATATGTGCACATGTCCAACTTCAGTTACTATAAAAAATACTTGAGACTGGGTGACATCAAGAAAAGAAGTTCAATTTTGGTTCATAGTGCTGGAAGTTCAAGGCCAAGAACTCACAACTGGTGATGGCTTTTTATCTGGCAGAATCCAAGGTGAATAAGGGTACCATATGGAGAGGCAGCAAGCATTTGTATGTGTGTGTCCTCTGTTCTCTCTTCCTCCTCATCTGTAAAATGGGCTTAAGAAATTCAACTTCATAGAATTGTCATGAAAATAAAATGTCACCAGGAGTACAGATTGCTAGGCAAAGTGTATGCACTGCATTGAGAATTCTGCAAAAGATATGTACAATTTTTATTTTTATATTTAGTATTATCATTATTCCAGGAAGCAAGAAAAATCTCAGTAAAAGCCAATATGTAGGCAGGCTTTGGGCAAAAAATACCTCAGTGATTTCATATCAAAGGGTAATTGGAAGTGATCAGTTAAAAAGAAAAAAAGCAAGGTGATAGAAGCAAAGACAGAATATTAGCCTCTAAGGCAACTTCTGCAAGGTAGTGTTTTTCAGTATACACACTGAACAGGCATACAAGGTAAACCTTGCTTTATTTTAGAGGATAAAAGACTTTTATAAGGAAATAGGATTTTAGCCTCCATCATAAAACCTTAATATTAATTAAGCACTTAATGTTGTCAATGCCTTACATTAATATTTATATCTACTTATCAGTGTATACACATCTATTTACTCATGTGTGAAACATGGCACAGAGAGGTTAAATGAGTTACTGAAAGTTACACACCTTTTAGCTGTTAGATACAGTATTCAAATTTCTGCAACCTGATCCTCAAACTGTCCCCTTAGACTTCACTGTTACTGTCTCTAAACTGATGAATGAAGTTAGAACAAATAAATGCACAATCCTAGAATTATAAAAATGTTTAATAAGCAGAATATAGGAGGCAATAACAAGTCAAAAAACTCACTTTGGAAAATAGCAGCTTATCACATCACTGACTTTTTATAGGATTTTTAAAAATGTATATATTTTAGTTGTAGGTGGACACAATACATTTGTTTATGTGATACTAAGGATGAAACCCAGGGCCTCACTCATGCTAGTCAAGCACTCTACCACTGAGCCACAACCTCAGCCCTACAGGATTTATTAAAAAGAAAAAAAACATATACAATTCAGAAAACATCCTGTGAGTTATAGATAAATATCTTATAAGTTTTTGTACCAGACTAAAATCCTTTTGATAGAGAGTAAGTCAGAAAAGTTTTACCTTTTGTTTTCCCAAAAAATTTTTTACTTCCAATTAATTTGGTCTATAAGTAGCAAAATAAGTTATTATCATTTTGAGAGCATGTTAGGAGTATAGGTTCTCATTTACCTAATTGCAGAGAAAATTATTTTAAAAGAAATTTTCCCCTCAGAAGCATTATAAGAGTAAACATTAAATATGCATAGAAGATACAGCTAAGATTTTTCCTGAAGGAAATAAGAAATTTTTAAAGAACTATAACTGAAGACAATTGAAGTCAGTATATTTAACTACTAGGATTTTATTGTTTATTTTAATCACATAAAAAGAGATTTGAAATATGACATTTTTCCTGTTTGCACACTGAAAGTCTGAAATTTATGAACAGACAGTTGTCACAGAAAGGTTTTGAGAGTGGCAGAGGAATAGCTTGGTTAAAAACATAAAAATAAAAGAAATCTGGAAATTACTCAGCAAGATGAACTTATACTATGTTTCTTTGTCATAACTTAAAGACATTTATTAACCAGAAAGAGGAAAAACAAAAGCTATATATATATTATATGGAGCTTCCAATATTTGGCACTTAGAGCATAATAAGGACCCTCAAATCTGTAAAATCAAAGTTTTCAAGAGGATACAAACACAAGAAAAAATAAAGGCAACTAACTGCTTAGGTGAGAGCATTGACATTCATACTGTAACTCTTTCAATTCCCATCCAAACTGCTTGTAGGAATGACTGCATAGACTGTATATTTTGCTGTAAAATACTGCTGCCAAATCTGTATAGAAAAAAAGAGAGTGAATTTGCAAAATAGCTTATCTTTTCAACCTATGCCAAGAAAAGGTGATAACTTTCATTGCTCACAATAATATACAATTTGGTAGCAATGAGGAAAAACACACTGTAGTGCTTTTATAACTAATACATAATTACAAAGAAGATTTAATGCCACACGTTCTTCTAAATAATTAAGATTTCACTCTTACTAACAAATTCTATCAGAGAAATTGATTTTATAATATTTGAAATCAGTATTTTCGAGATGTGCCTTGTGTGTGAAATCCTCTTTTTTTTTTTTGGATCTTGTTTCTTTTCTCCCCAAACCCTCATCTGCCTGCCAAATGTGGTCCTGTCTCTGACAGACATAACATCAGTCATTCAGAGTTCAGGGTCTGGCATTAGGAGGACTTGGATGTAGATCCTTGCTCCAACAATTTGCTAGCTATGCTACCTTGTGCAAATCATGCAAACTCCCTAAATAACATCATTAAAATTGCAATAATATGAACCTCACAGGATTGTTGTGAAGACTAGATGAACAAGTACAAGTTTGTGCTTAGCACAAAGTAAGCACTAAAAGTAATGCTAACCTTTATTTGTTATTCTTGCTGTGTTAGAGGTAGCTTTTGAAATCCTGTTTCCTGAAAGTCTTTCATATAAGGAAGAGACAGAATCTGCTGGGTGACTATGCTATATATCAGACAGAAGTCCTCCCTCTGCCTGGAATCAAAGAACAAAGACAGCAGAGTAGAACCTTATCATACAAATACCAAATTGTAGGGAATAAAAATTTATATAATAAAATTACAAAATTAGAAAATAGGGAAAAGAGAAATATGCCTATATTCTTACTACCATAAAAGAATCACTGTTTTTATTTTTGATAAATCTGTTTCTAGTATGTCTTAAGAACATTTTTCTGTTATAGTATAAATAGATACAGTTCATATGCAATACTGTGTCTTGCTTTTTTAAAATCCCTTAACAAATCACAAACATGCTTGGTACCCATATTTTTACTACTATTATTTTTATTGCCTTCTGTACCTTTTTATGTAATTGATTCTCACTGTAAAACAATCTTCTCTATCACTGGCCCCCCAAGTCTTTTCTGTTCTCTGAAGCTGAGCCTATATACTTTTTCTTCCACACATTCTCCCTTGATTGCTTCAATAAGATGAAATGAAATAAGGCAGGAAGAGATAACAGACACATTCTTGGCTCAGCATGACATTAAAGACAGCATAAAATTCAGGAATGGCATAATAACCAAAGTGACCTCTGAGTGAGGAGGTCTTCAAGAATGGGTCATCCTACCCTAGAATTGCTCTGCTCTGTCAACATTCTCACTTAAATATAAGGCCCCAGAATGATGGCTCACTGGCAGAATACTTATCTAGCATGTGGTAGACCTTGGGTTTCATCTCTGGTACCACATATACACACACACACAGAAGTCCCAATTGAAGATACTAATTAAAATGTAGTCTAGCTAACCAAAATATAGCACACAAAAGAACTCATTAGCTCCTTGAACTTAAGCAAAGCACTCAACTAATGAAGCCTAAGGTTTTTTGTCTTTTTATAAAAAAAGTATGTCACACATTGTCTTATTTTAAGGAAAGCATAGTCTGATCATTTTAATATAATTTATAATATTAACAAAGTTTATGAATCAGCATTGAAATTTATGAGACTAATTCCAGCTTCATCAACTATAATGTGAGGATAGCAATTCTGCCTTCAGAGAGTAGTCATGAGAATTTAATGAAATAAGGCATATGAAGAACTTGGAATAATACCTGACTACTACTTTTATTACTATTTTCATAATTAGTACATATACCCAAAATAAAATTCATGAAATGCCAAAAATAGCTTCTTAAAGTCTAATTAGAGAAGACTGAGACATGAAAATGTAAGTGGCAATGAAAACCAAGGCATATGGTGGCCAAATATGCAGAATAGATGATGAGTGCTTCGTTTTATTTTCTTTTTCTTATTGGTTGTTCAAAACATTACATAGCTCTTGACATACCATATTTCATACTTTAGATTCAAGTGGGTTATGAACTCCCATTTTTACCCCAAATACAGATTGCAGAATCACATCGGTTACACATCCACATTTTTACATAATGCCATATTAGTAACTGTTGTATTCTGCTATCTTTCCTATCCTCTACTATCCCTCCTCCCCTCCCCTCCCATATTCTCTCTGTATCCCATCTGCTGTAATTTAATTCTCTGCATTGTTTTTTTCCCTTTCCCCTCACAACCTCTTATGTGTAATTTTGTATAACAATGAGGGTCTCCTTCCATTTCCATGCAATTTTCCTTTTCTCTCCCTTTCCCTCCCACCTCAGTTCTCTGTTCAATGTTAATCTTTTCCTCCTGCTCTTCCTCCCTGTTCTGTTCTTAGTTGCTCTCATTATATCAAAGAAGACATTTGGCATTTGTTCTTTAGGGATTGGCTAGCTTCACTTAGCATAATCTGCTCTAATGCCATCCATTTCCCTGCAAATTCCATGATTTTGTCAATTTTAGTGCTGAGTAATACTCCATTGTGTATAAATGCCACATTTTTTTATCCATTCATCTATTGAAGGGCATCTGGCTTGGTCCCACAGTCTACCTATTGTGAATTGTGCTGCTATGAACATCAATGTTGCAGTATCCCTGTAGTTCTCTGCTTTAAGGTATTCAGGGAATAGTCCGAGAAGGGCAATAGCTGGGTCAAATGGTGGTTCCATTCCCAGCTCTCCCAGGAATCTCCATATTGCTTTCCAAATTGACCACACCAATTTGCAGTCCCACCAGCAATGTACAAGAGTACCCCTTTCCCCACATCCTCGCCAACACTTGTTGTTGTTTGACTTCATAATGGCTGCTAATCTTACTGGAGTGAGATGGTATCTTAGGGTGGTTTTGATTTGCATTTCTCTGGCTCCTAGAGATGGTGAGTATTTTTTCATGTACTTGTTGATTGATTGTATGTCCTCCTCTGAGAAGTGTCTGTTCAGGTCTTTGGCCCATTTTGATTGGGTTATTTGTTATCTTATTGTTTAATTTTTTGAGTTCTTTGTATACTCTGGATATTAGGGCTCTATCTGAAGTGTGAGGAGTAAAAATTTGTTCCCAGGATGTAGACTTCCTATTTACCTCTCTTATTGTTTCTATGGCTGAGAGAAAAACTTTTTAGTTTGAGTAAGTCCCATTTGTTGATTCTAGTTATTGACTCTTGTGCTATGGGCGTCCTATTAAGGAATTTGGAGCCCGACCCCACAATATGTAGATCGGAGCCAACTTTTTCGTCTATCAGGCGCAGAGTCTCTGATTTGATATCAAGCTCTTTGATCCATTTTGAGTTGACTTTTGTGCATGGTGAGAGAAAGGGATTCAGTTTCATTTTGTTGCATATGGATTTCCAGTTTTCCCAGCACCATTTGTTGAAGATGCTATCCTTCCTCCATTGCATGCTTTTAGCTCCTTTATCAAATATAAAAAAGTTGTAGATTTATGGATTAGTCTCTGTGTCCTCTATTCTGTACCATTGGTCCACCCGCCTGTTTTGGTACCAGTACCATGCTGTTTTTGTTAATATTGCTCTGTAATACAGTTTGAAATCTGGTATCGCTATACTGCCTGATTCACACTTCCTGCTTAGAATTGTTTTTGCTATTCTGGGTCTTTTGTTTTTCCATATGAATTTCATGATTGCTTTATTTGTTTCTACAAGAAATGCCATTTGGATTTTGATTGGCATTGCATTGAACCTAGAGAGAACTTTGGGTAATGTGGTCATTTTGATGATGTTAGTTCTTCCTATTCTTTTTTTTTTAATAATTATTTTTTATTTTAGTTTTGGTGGACACAACATCTTTGTTTGTATGTGGTGCTGACTATCGAACCCGGGCTGCACTCATGCCAGGCAAGCGTGCTACCGCTTGAGCCACATCCCCAGCCCAGTTCTTCCTATTCTTGAACAGGGTATATTTTTCCATCTTCTAAGGTCTTCTTCTATTTTTCTCTTTAGGGTTCTGTAGTTTTCATTATATAAACTTTTCACCTTTTTTGTTAGGTTGATTCCCAAGTATTTTATTTTTTATTTTTTTTTTTGAGGATTTTGTGAATGGGGTGGTTGTTCTCATTTCCATTTCAGAAGATTTGTCACTGACATACAGGAATATCTTTGATTTATGCGTGTTGATTTTATATCCTGCCACTTTGCTGAATTCATTTATTAGCTCTAGTAGTTTCTTTGTAGACCCTTTTGGGTTTGTTAGATATAGTATCATATCATCTGCAAATAGTGATAATTTAAGTTCTTCTTTTCCTATTTTTATGTCTTTAATTTTATTTGTCTGTCTAATTGCTCTGGCTAGTATTTTGAGAACTAAATTGAATAGAAGTGGTGAGAGAGGGCATCCCTGTCTTGTTCTAGTTTTTAGAGGGAATGCCTTCAGTTTTTCTCCATTCAAGATGATGCTAGCCTGAGGCTTAGCATATATAACTTTCACAATGTTGAAGTAAGTTCCTGTTATTCCTAGTTTTCCCAGTGTTTTGAACATAATGGGATGCTGTACTTTGTTGAATGATTTTTCTGCATATATCGAGATAATCATGTGGTTCTTATCTTTTAAGTCTGTTGATGTGGTGAATAACATTTATTGATTTCCATATATTGAACCAGCCTTGCATCCCAGGGATGAATCCTACTTGATCACAGTGCACAATTTTTTTTGATATGCTTTTGTATTTGATTTGCCAAGTTTTTATTGAGGATTTCTGCAGATGATGAGTACTTTGAGGAAAAGAGTTCGGTTCTGGAATAATAGACGATTATAAATGCAAAAAAAAAAAAAAAGAAAGAAAAAAAGCAAGCAAGCAAGCAAGCAATGAGAAGTTACTTAACATTTGCAAGCTGGTTCTCAACATAATATTTATTTTTATTCTTTTAAGATCATAACTATAGACCTCACTCTCTGCTAGGCATTATTCTAATGCTTTATAGAGCTTAATGTGTTTAATTCTCAAAAAGCTTTCAAGAATGTACTGTTATCTCCACTTTATAGTAGAGAATCTAAGGCTCAAAAAATTAACAGACTTTTTCATGTCAGACCGCTAGTAGGTGGTAAAGCTAGGATTTAAAACTGGCAGATTGGTTCTGTAGTCTATGTTTGAACCAGTATACTATGCTTCCCTATCAGGCAAGCAAAGTTTAAGAGGACTCAGCTGGTGAGGATGTGATATGTAGAGGGAGAAAATGGGAGCAGAAAGATAATGCTGATGCCCTTCAATAGATGAATGGATTAAAAAATGTGGCATTTATAAACCATGGAGTATTACGCAGCACTAAAAATGAAAAAATCATGGAATTTGCAGGGAAATGGATGGCACTAGAGCAGATTATGCTTAGTGAAGCTAGCCAATCCCTAAAAAACAAATACCAAATGTCTTCTTTGATTTAATGAGAGCAACTAAGAACAGAGCAGGGAGAAAGAGCAGGAAGAAATGATTAACATTAAACAGAGACATGAGGTTGGAGGGAAAGGGAGAGAAAAGGGAAATTGCATGGAAATGGAGGGAGACCCTCAATGTTATACAAAATTACATATAAGAGGTTGTGAGGGGAAGGAGAAAATAAACAAGGAGGGAAATTAATTAGAGTAGATGGGGTAGAGAGAGAAGATGGGAGGGGAGGGGAGGGGAGGGAGGATAGTAGAGGATAGGAAAGGTAGCAGAATACAACAGTTACTAATAGGGCATTATGTAAAAATGGGGATGTGTAACCGATGTGATTCTGCAATCTGTATTTGGGGTAAAAATGGGAGTTCATAATCCACTTGGATCTAATGTATGAAATATGATATGTCAAGAGCTTTGTAATATTTTGAACAACCAATAAAAAAATACAAAAAAAAGAAAGATAATGCAGAAATCCTGTATAGGGTATTGATGGTTTTATATTAGATGTAGGTAACAGGAATGAAAAAAATTAAATACAAGTATATTAGGTATGTAAGAGTAAGACCAAGAAAGACAAGTTTGCTCATGTTCATATAATTTATCATGTTTTCCTCATATTTCCAGAAAATGTTTGCTCTTTCCAGAGCAGAACATGTTTTCATGGAATATGCCAATTCATTTTTATTTGTTACTTGTTTTACTTCTCCTGCAGTTGGGTCTTACATCATCTCAATGTTGAAAGATTGAACTGAGAGTCTTAAATAGAAAATAAAAAGCAATTAACACCTACAATAAAAAAAAATAACAAACCACATCCCCACAGCTTTATTGTGGCTCAAATCCTTGTAGGAAACAATATATCTTTTTGTTGTTGTTGTTGTTGCACATTGAAACAGATCTTCAATAAGCAGAGGACCAGTATAAGAAAAGCTATATGGGGAACTGGAGTTGTGGCTCAGTCATAGAATGATGGCAGGCATGTGTGAGACCCTGGGTTTGATAATCAGCACCAAGTATAAATTAATAATTAAGATTATTTTTGGTGGTGCAGGGGACTGAACCCAGGGCCTTGTACAAGGGAGGCAAGTACTCTACCAAATGAACTATATCTCCATCCCATGCATGATCAATGTGATTCTGCAAACTGTATACTCAGAAAAATGAGAAAATATATCCCATCAGATAAAAATGTATGATATGTCAAGATCATTGTACTGTCATGTGTAAGTATGTAAAATAAATAAAAAATAAATTAATAATTAATTAAATAATTTAAAAAGAAAATCTGTATGCTCAGAGACAGAGATTCCTCACCTAAAAGAGTCTTTTATATATCTATTCTTTAGGAATATCCATTAGTTTTCTGTGTTCATGCTTCACAATATAACTATAAGCTCCTGAGGGTGTAAGGGCCCTTAAATGGGGACTGTTATGTGAGTTCCCCTTATGAAGTTGGAAACAGACATTTCTGTGTTGGGACCATTCTTTGAGGAAAGAAAACTATGCTCATGATATGTCACAAGATGGATTCCCTTCCTTCCATTAACTGTCACCCACTCCACAACTGCCACTGCTAGAATTCCCAGTGCTCAGAATCTGGTGACCTCATCTTGGGGAAATATTGGGGCTGGGGCCTTCTGAGGACTCCCATTGGTGGAGCAAGGAGTGGGTGAGTTCATTCTTTCCAGACCCACAGGCCGGGTAACAAGCCTCGTACAGATGGATTCCTCAAGCCTCAAAATGATGGATTCCTCAAAGGAGGACCTGGGCCTTTCTGGTTGTAAGTGCCCCTCTCATCCTTAGAGAGTAGGGGAATACCATTTTTAGGCATGGGGTGGTGGCTGCCTCCATAAAGTGCTAAGCAGTTAAGAGATAGACTCCACCAGAAAAGGAAGGAATCCTTGAAGACACAGACAACGTTCTGCCCAAACAGAAAAGATATATGGGAGTCCTTGTCAAGTGGGGAGCTTTGACTTCCTCAAGGACCTTGCCCTTAGTGAGGCTTCTCAATCTGAAGAATGGCATGGGTCCTGGACTGGGAGCCAGAAGTTCTGACAGAGTCCGCGTAAGTCATGGCCCCTGTACACCTAGTGTTCCTCATCTGTCAAAGGCCAAAGTGGCCTCTCAAACTTCCTGCCAAAATAGCTTAGACTCTATCAGAAGACAATGTGGCAAGTCTTGCAAGAGGAAGGGAAGGAATGAATGGATGACTGAGCCAAATCAAGGAGAGGCATGAGAAACAGTTCAGGTCTCAAGCTACAGCTGTCAGCCAACTTGTCTCTTTTCTTTTTTTTTTTTTTACTGCCTCAGTGTGAGTCCCATGGTACTTTGTATGGCTGGGGATGTGCGCTCTGATAATTGGTGGATGCATGATGTTTCTACACTGGAGGAAGAAGCTGCAGTGGGAGGAGTGTGTCCAGTAGTGGGTGGAGGTGAAGAAAGCTGCAACGTTCACTTACAGCCCATTTCTGTACTGGGTCAACAAACAATGCAGGTATGGCATGACTGCAGCCATCAAGACAGGTCCTCCCAGGGATGTTGCCAATGCTGAAATTAAAGTCCACATTTCAGATATTATGTGGGATCAGGAACTCCAATAAAGACAGATGTTATGCCTTCAGAGTTAGCAGCCCCAAGGCAGAGGACCCTTTTCTCCTGCAACTTGCTGTGGTGGCTGCACAGCATTCCTTAGTTAACCCAACTCCAAATTACCAGACAACATCCCCATTCCAATTGTCTTTCTGGAGATACCCTGTGCCCCACTCCTCTGCAAGTCACACCAACCTCATATGCTGGACTATACTGCCACCTACCTCTTTCTCAAGTGTCCTGAAAGGCATATCCACTTCTAATCCCTTCAGACACTGTCCCATGGGGTGAACTCTTTCAATGTGTCTCCTCTGGCTTCTCAGTTGTAACCACCACTCACTGAAGGAGGGAGCTTCAGCTACCAGACGTGGTAATAAAGGGAACTAACCTAGAGCATAAGATAATAACATAGAGGTCAGAACCCATAGATTTGTTATATTATTAAAGATTTTTGAAAAGTGAGAGTCTTTTGTGCCTCATTTGCCAGTAGGAGTGCAATGTCCTTCCCCTGTTTGAAGGGGAAGAAGTCTCATTAATACAATGAGAACTGGAGGCTGACTTAGAAGAAACACATGGAACCAGTACTTGTGGATGAGCTCAATTCCCTCCATCAAGTGTTAAATGTGTGCAAGACCCTTGGCTAGGTCCCCAAAGGCACTGCTCTTCTATAGGATGTGAAGTACAATTGCCACAAGAGTGACAGTTGCAGAGGGCACAGGGCTATGGCAGTCCAAAGTGTCTATGCCACTGGCCAAAGAAGTCAGCATGAAGCCAATGAACCACACCACACTATGGGCTGAATGGCTGGTGTCTATTATATATTGATTTAAAAGATTTTTTATAAGATGGATACAATATCTTTATTTTTTTATGTGGTGCGGAGGATCAAACCCAGTGCCTCACATAGGCCATGCAAGCGCTCAACTACTGAGCTATATCCTCTGCTGGATATCTTAATCTTAGGTGGTACTGCTAAGTGGTGGTGTCTGAACATTGTTTCTATTATAAGCACAGTGGAAAATGGCTATTCTAATTTTTCTTTTATTGATAAAATAGACAGGTTCCAAGGGCATATGTCATTATCTCCATTGTTGGTATTATTGCTGCTGAGCCAGTTCTCCCATTTATATCTGCCTGGCATTAAAGTTCTGGGTCTTTCCACCATACCTCTTGGTACCCCTTCCCTAATCATGTCTTGTTAAAACATACTTGGTGATTGCTTTAGTGTGTGTAGAGTGTCATCAGGTTGGACTATAGAGTTGTTTAGTGGAAGGGCTAGTGAGTAGATGTTAAAATTATACAAAGAAATACATCCATAGAGTGCTTTAAAGATATCCATGGCTGCCCTAAATTTGAGTCCCTGTCACTCTACTATGTGGGAATATTAATAATATGTGTAGTATATGGAAAAGGTCCTAAGTAAATTATAAACTATTTGGCCCCAGTTTAAAGATAAGAAAATCTAATTATGTCACAGAAATTTTCTCCATTTACTTGGAAATCAGCAAATCCAGTCATCATATTTGATCTCGACTGTAAATGCATATTGCCCACAGGGGCAGGGCCAGTTTTGCCTATTTTGGGGAGTGTGGTGTGTGTGTGTGTGTGTGTGTGTGTGTGTGTGTGTGTGTGTGTGTGTTTGCATGTGTTTGTCTGGTGTGATTCTCAGAACTTAGTAAAATTTTTTCTTTTTATTCATGTGTATGGCTTGAAAGGATTCCATCTAGCAACTGCAAAGAAAGCACTAGCACTGGAGTTTAAGCCTTTTTCTTTCATTTTTTTAAATTTTTTTTTATAATTTTAAACAAGATCTTATATTGTATGTCAAAATATAATTCTGGACTAAGTGGATCTTCCTCATTTGTACAGGTGCAGAGGTTCACTCTTCCCTTGTCTTGCTCCCTCTTGATTTTGTCCCCTTCAACCCTGAAGATGCCTAAAGCCCAAGACCTACAGTCTTATTTTCTTCAGGCCCAATACACTGATTCTGAAGGTAGATTCTGGAACGCTGCTTTGCGCCCATTTTTGGTTCACCATTGCTTTCAAAGGAAAAAAAATCCATAAAAAAAGATCAAAGGAGATCTTTTTTTCTCTTCAGCAACAAGGAGTGGGGGGTGGCTAAAGATACAATGAAAGGTAAAGGAAATATTTTATTCAGATAAATGATAAATGGCTCTATTACTGATGTGAAATAAAGCTAAAACTGAGTCATCAAACCCTTGAATTCACTACCTAAACAGAACCCAAACTGCTTACATTTTACCAAAAAGTTCCCCTAGAACAAAGTAGGTTGGTACTTCTTTGAGAAAAATATGAGGAAAAACATGAAGGTTAGGTTCATATAGCAAACAATACACACAGTATAAACTATCCGGATACACAAATGTGTTCTTGTTTGGGTATGAAAGAACCCACATCTACATGTTATTGGTAAACAACCAATGAGGTGTGCATAAAACAAAATCTGTCAATAAAAAACATTAGGGTTATGAGCCCACAAGGAGACATGCTCAAATTTGACCAGTAGGGCAAGCCAGGAGGGCTGGAGGGGTCATGTCCAGCAATGCAAAGAAAGGAAACTGCAGGAGAATGTAAAACATCCAGCAGCAAGGGAAGTGTGTCCACTCCTCAGCTTTGTTGCCTTAGACCCATTCCTCAGTGCCAGGTATGCTGCAGTCATCTTGAAGCCAGGCACTATATTACTTTGGATCTTCTCTTTCTACAATAAGTGTTGCCTGTCTGACTAATGGGGAGGCTCTTTAAGTAAACATTATGCCATATATATATATATATATATATATATATATATATATATATACACTACCTAATGAGAGCAGCAGTAAGAGCTGTCTGACTGAATAGGTAAAAGGATTGTAGGTAAAAGGATTGCAAATCAAAGCCAAACTCAGATCATGGCTGAATCTTTGTCACAGAGATGAAGATGTCACAGGTGAGACTTGAAACTTGACTTTAGCTCAACACAAGACACAGGCTGGGTAAGTGAGGACACCATACTGATATAAATTCCAAATTAGCACTAAGAGATAGTTTGGTGGGGTTTATAAGCTGGTGAGTTTTCTGGACTGGAACAAAGGAAGTTGAGATACTGACCTCTGTCTGTGAGACATGGTAGTTTCTCAGGCAGGATGATGACAAGGGATCACTAGCCTGAGTGCAGAATGGGTACCTCTGGCAATGACCCAGCCATTTCATTCCTCAGGATATATTCTGGGGGATGAAAACACATCTACAAAACTATGCATGCTAATATTCATAGCAGTATTATTCCTAATAGTACCAATGTGGAAACAATTCTAACACTAATCAACTCATGAATGGATAAATAAAATGTGCTATACAATGGAATATTACTCATCCAAACAAGATGTGAAGTACTGCTACATGGTATAACATGAACAGACCAGGACAATAATACACTAAAAGAAGCATACACAATGCCACATATTATGATTTCATTCATATGAAATATCCCAAACCAGATAAAGAAGCTGTTGAATGAATGCTTGTTCAATGGGTACAGAGTTTCCTTCCAAGGAAATAAGAATTTTGTGGAACAAAGAGTTGTGATGGTTGCATTATCGGTGAAAATACCAAAAAGCACTCAATTTTACATTTTAACATAGCATCTGTTATAGTAATGTGAACTCTATTCCAATTTTAAAGAGAATTAGAAAACTATAGTCTTCAAAGATTGAATCTTTTTAATTTTTTGAGATTGTAGATGAACAGCATTCCTTTATTTGTTTCATATTTATGTTGAGGATCACACCCAGTGGCTCACAAATGCTAGTCCAATGCTCTTCCACTGAGCTACTGCCCCAGCCCCAAAGACTGTATATTTTCAAAGCATTCTCTTTACCTATCTCTTTCTGCACTACCCCACACCCCACCCACTCTGATATTCTTTCTGGTAATTAAGAAACAGAGAAATGCCAGCCGAAGATCTGTATCTTTATCATTCTTAAGGAACTATTTCAGCCAAAAATATTGGAAAAGTTCTATCAAAAGGTTCTATCAAAAGTCAAACACTTAAAAGGACTTAATTTTGTCCTCAATCGAATACATGAATTAATCACCAACACTGAGGAAGGTGAACTTAGAGTATGTTTCCTAAAAAGTCTTTCTAGCCCATTTTTTTTATCAGGTTGTTTATTTTTTTGATGTTCAGTTTTTTGAGATCTTTATGTATCTTGGAGATTAGTGCTGTATCTGATGTGAGTGTGGCAAAAGTTTGCTCCCAAAATGAAACCTCTCTCTCCACTTCACTGATTGTTTCTTTGGCTGAGAAAAAAAAATATTTTTCAGCTTGAGTATACCCAATTTATTAATTCTTGATTTTTATTTCTTGTACTTTGGGAGTCTTGTTATGGAAAGTGGAACCTAATACAACATGATCAAGATTTGGGCTAACATTTTCCTCCATTTTTCACAGGATCTCTGGACAAATTCCTAGGTCCTTGATCCACCTTGTGTTGAGTTTTCTACATGGTGAGAGACAGGGATTGATTTTCCTTTTGCCGCATATGGATTTCCAGTTCTATAAGCACCATTTGTTTAAGAGGCTATCTTTTCTCCACTGTATGTTTTTGGTGACTTTTTCTAGTATGGGATAAGTTTATCTATGTGGGTTTGTTTCTGTGTCTTCCATTCTGTATCATCGTTCTTTACATTCCATCAACAAATATATGAAAAAAATGTCCAACCTCTCCAGTAATTAGAGGAATGCAAATCAAAACTACTCAAAGATTTCATCTCATACCAGTCAGAATAACAGTTATCAAGAATAGAAAGAACAATAAGTGTTGGGAAGGATATGGGTTGAAAGACATAGTCATACATTGCTTGTAGGACAAAAAATTGGTACAACAAATCTTGAAAGCCATATGGAGATTACTTAGAAAAAATGGAATAGAACCACCATTTGACCCAGTTATCTCATTCCAAAGGACTTAAAATGAATATACTATAAGAACGCAATCACATCAATGGTTATAGCAGCTCAATTCACAAGACCTAAATTGTGGATCCAACCTAGATACGCTTCAATAGATGAATGGATAAAGACACTATGGTATATATACACAATGGAATATTACTCAGCATTAGGAGAAAAAAATTATGGCATTGACAGATAAATGGATGGAATTGGAGGATATGATTCTAAATGAAGTAAGCCAAGATCCAAAAACCAAAGGCAGAATGTTCTCTTTGATAAGTGGATGGTGAACCATAATGAGGGGGTGTGGGGAGAATGGAGGAACATTGAGCCAAGGGGAAGGAGAGTTACATGAGGGTAGGAAAGATGGTGGGATGAGATGAACATCATTGCCCAAGGTACATGTATGATTGCACTTGTGGTGCAACTCACATCATGTAAAACCAGAAAAATTAAAAGCTTTGCTCCATTTGAATACCATGAATCCAAAAGCTTAATGCTGACAGTATAACTGATTAAAACTCATAAAATACTTTAAAACAAAGAAAAATTCAAAATGTATAATTTTTGAGTCCAAAACAGATTTCTGCTAGACATAAGCTAATTAAGGTCAGATAATTACTAGCTGCCTTCTGTATGCTCTCAATATGGGTTTCCAGTAGTGACTCCATTGACACTAAAAGACAACAAATAGTACATGCTTTGGGTCATATATTCCCAACAGCTCATTCCTCAAAATTGAATGTTTCCAAGCTAGGGGGTTTGAGCATGTGCCTAGCATGAGCAAGACCTTAGGTTTGATCCCAGGACCACAAAAGGGAAAAATAAATAATGTTCCTCAAAATGAAGCCATCTGGTTGGGGCCATAGAGCTACTCTAACCTTCACAGCACTATTTCCAATCCATTCTCTTGTTTTTCCAACATACTTGTTACAAAAAATTAGAAAAAAATAACAGGGATAAATAAATGTAAACTAGTGTATATTCATCTTGTTGTGCTCTCTCTCCTTTTAATTTAAAATAATCCCTTAATGCTCCTCCCCAAAATGTTAGATACTGCCTCTAGTTAGGTACACATTTTGGTTTAGGAAATAAAATAATGTCTAATATCTTCCCTTATTTATTTTTAGAAGGTATATTGGTTCATCGGAAGCAATTAATTTACTATTAAAGGTATTATGGTTTAGAATTACAGAATAACAGAACTACAAAAAATAGAAGAAATTATTTAAACAATCCTAAAATCTAAAGAAGTTGATCTGTCAACTCATGATCATATTGTTAGTTAATGAAAAATTGAAGAATATATTCTATGTTCAGGCCTGTGGTCTTCCATACTCTTATGCCTCATTAACATCAATGACCTGCAGTGTGTCTGGATCTTCCTTTGCGTAAGATGTCAGATCTTAGCCAATCTGAGACCACCCCTCTCAACCTTCCATAGCAGGGATTGAACCTAGGCCCTGGCACAGGCTAGGCAATCGCTCTACCACTGATCTACTTTCCCAGCCCATCAAATTTTATATCTTTATCAATTTCCTGTCCCTGAATAGATAATCTTAGAAGGTTACAAATATTTGACTTTAAATTAAGGTCAGACCAAGTGCTTTCATCATATTGACCTCTCCTGGGAGATTTCATGGCTGCTTTTATCATCCCCATCAGAAGCTGGAGGCTCTTTGCGCCTTGAGCTTGTCCAAATGTAAAGGCTGCCAGGGCACTGGCATGACATCCAAGATACTGGAGGGCAACATTCTCTGGAAAGTATGTCTGGAAAAAGAGAAAAATGATGAGGGTTAGACAGTAGGGCTGACTGCAGTTCTACAGTAGAGCGAAGAGGTCTGGAGAACTGAGGTTGATGTCCTTGCTCCAAAAGAATACAGGGGGTTGATAACCAAACTAGATGATTTCTTCTAAGGTCATCAAATATGAGCATTCTCACATTTAAAACTTTAATCTTTTTATTTCTGGAACACTTCTTAATTTCATCACATTTTTTCCCCATATAGCTTTTGTTGTTTCTTGGAGATATTAAAAATCTTTTTATTCCACCTTTAATTTCATAAGCTCTTCCAGAGGAGTTGTTTATAACTCCAAAGCATCTGAGAGATGAAGTCAACTTATTTTGAATTTTCTTCCTTATACAATTAAAAGGAAAAATGTCAATTTGTGATTAGTATGTAAAGAGAATTTTAATATTGACTAATATAACATGCTTACATATTTTAACATGGTGTTTTAGACACAGTATTTAAGAGTTACCTAAAGTGTGTGTGCTTCAAAACCAAATCAACACAAACTAGGCATTAGACCAGAGACTATGTACCTAACAGAAGAAAGCACAGGCCCAACCCTTCATCATTTTAGCTTAGAAACTAAGGAAATTAACACAATTACTAAAGCACAAGAATTAAAATCAAGAATCAATAAATGGGATGGTATCATTCAAAAAACTTCTTCACAGCAAAGGAAACAATCAAGAATGTCAAAAGAAAGTGTACATAATGGTAGAAAAACTTTGCCATCTTCAACTCAGAGCATTAATCTCAAAGATATGTAAAAAACACTAAAAACCAAAACCAAAACCAAACAACAACAACAACAAAACATCAATCATTAAATGGGCAAAGGAACTTAACAGGCACTTCACAGAAGAGATAAAAATGATCCAAAACTATATGAAAAAATTGTTCATCATCTCTAGCAATTATAGAAATACAAATTAAAATTACAATGGAATTACATCTCTCTCCAGATGAATGGCTATTATAAAGAATAGAAGCAATGATAAAAATTGGCAAGGATGTGGAGAGAAAGGCACATTCATACCTTACTGGTGGGACTGAAAATTGGTGCAACCTCTCTGGAAAGCAGTATGGAGAGTCCTCACAAAACCTAGAATGGAATCACTATTTGACCCAGTTATCTCATTCCTCAGCATATACTCAAAGGACTTACAATCAGTATACTACAGTGATGTAGCTATATCAATGTCTACAGCAGATCAATTCACAATAGCCATGCTATAGAGCTAACCTAGTTGCCCTTCAATGAATGGATAAAGAAAATGTTGTACATATACACAAGGGAATAGTACTCAGTTGTAAAAAGAATTATTTTATGACTGTGTCATTAAATGGATGGATATGCAAACTATTATTCTAAGTAAAGTAAGACATTCCCCAAAAGCCAAATGTTGAATGTTTGCTCTGATATGTTGATCGTAGCAATCAATAATGGGGGAAGGGAAGAACAGAAGTTCATTGGATTAGACAAAAGGGAATGAAGGGATGTGAGGAGGGATGGAAATAGAAAAGAAAGAATGAATCAGATATAACTTTCTTATGTTCATATATCAATGCATGACTGGTGTTCCTCACATCATATACAACCGTAAAAATCGGGATTCTAATTACAATAGGTAGTACTCCTTGTAAATATGTCAAAATACACTCTAGTACCATGTATAACTAAAAATAGCAGTTTTCAAAATCACTTATGAGCATAAAAGAAAGTGTCTTTTGTATTATTTAACTGGATTAGTTTTAAAACTAGCAATAATCATCTGTGATGATAGGAAAACATTCCCCTTTATAGCTAACTGAAGAAAGGAACAATGAATTAAGAAAATATTTAAACTGAGTATTTAAATATTTGAATTTTAGAATTGTTTTTAAGAACTGCCATTTGTTTTCAAGTACACAAGTGTATGGACAAAATGTTACAATTTGTAACCAGCAAAGGACCCTGTAGAAAATTAAATGATGCATGCAAATGACATATTATAAAAGCATTCATTGCTTATAAGACAACATCTGTTCCTAAAGTAGTTGGCTTCCTATTTCATCTAAATACTCTTACAATACTCTTTTAAATAATTTTTAAATTGTAAATGGACACAATACCTTTACCTATTAATTTATTTCTATGTTGTTCTGAGGACCAAACCCGGTATCTCACACATGCCAGGCAAGTGCTCTACCACTGAGCGACAAACTCAGCACCCTTTACAATACACTTTATGACACAAAGTTAACATTTTTCAGTCAAATATGCTTGATACATTTTCGCTCTCTGTACTCATGGGATCTAAATGAAGTTTAAAGCCATTAAAACTACAACTCAATAAGCTTAGCACATAATTTTACATCACACATACATAGAGAATGAGAAAGCAAGCACAAACACACAGAGAAAAAGAGCAAAAGCACCTTTCATGTTTGCAAAATTTATTTACTCATCCCATTCTTATAACAACACTCCAAGTAATTTAAGCAAGGCAACACTAATCAGGGCTCTCATTAAGAAGCAATCCATAAATGCAATGAATACTCAAATTATTACAGGCTATTCAGGCCTCTATTAGTTTAAATTACTAACAGCTTTTAAAACTCAAACTCTAGTAAGACAATAACCTATAAAGGCACTTTAATTAATAATTCACAAGATCAGTTTGTTTCACTGGTCTCAGCCTTTATTTTAATCTTTAATGTGTTTACAGACATTTTTCATTCACTCCATTCATTTCACATTTTTTCTTTTTTATTTGTTTAATTAATTACACATGACAGTACAATGATCTTGACATATCATACATTTGAATAAGATGGGTATAATTTCTCATTTTTCTGAGTGTACAGGTTGCAGAATCACATTGGTCATACAGTCATGTATATACATACAGCAATAATAAAGTCTATTGTATTCTGCTGTCCTTACTATCCCCCCTTCCCCTCCCCTGCCCTCCCATCACTTATTTCTACCCATTTTTGATGGTTTCTATAAATCCCCAAAGTAATACGCACTATGTTCCAATTCAAAACTATAGTTTATGTAAGTTTAGAAGTGTTCTATTAAAACTTACATAAAATGTATATTTGTGTATATATACTTATTTATATATACATATACTTATATATAAACATACCAATGCCTATCAACTGATTATTATTAAAAGAACAAGACAAATGGTGTCTGTAGTGATTGATTTTGTGTAGGATGTTCTATTAGAAACATTAGTCTCAATTTAGATAATTTCTTGCATTTCACTGAGATAGCAGCTGATTTCTTGGTCTGCCAAGTATCACCACTGAAAAGGGAGATTTACCTACCCCTAAGGGGTTCAGCAAAGTTCACTGTCAAATCACACTCTGGTCTCAAGTTCACACAAAAGCATGTTTTATTTTCTTAGGACACTAAGAAATTGGATGATAAGAGACAAGACAAGACTATGCCTCCCACAATCTTGGATTCCCTTTCTTCCAGAATGATTTCTGAAGGTTTTCCTCTGCCTTTCCTGGATTCCCCAATCCAGCTTCAGAAGAGCTCACCCATCAAAAGCTCAGCTGTATCCCCTTAAGGATCTGACAAGCTCCACTCCAGATTTCATGGAGCTCTCCCAACTATCCCCATGCTTTATTCATTATATGCACAAACAAATATTGAATAAAATTACTTGTCTGTATTTGAGTGAGAGATACACCACTGTGGAATTCAAGTTGTTGCTGATAAAAACTTGATTGTGGGTTATGGTGGAAGAATAAGAGAACACAGTACATTAACTGATGCAGAGTAAGGTTTTGATTAAATGAGCTACTTTAATTATTAGTTAATGAGAAAAGAATCTTGATGAGAACACAAGTATACACTAATAGAACATAAGTGGATTCCAATAAATAATCTGGCATTCAAAAACTATTATTCAATCCCTAACATTGATTCATTTATTTCTCCTCTTGCTCCAACCAGGGAGAGAAATGACATAATTAGCAACCAGAAAACTACAGAGTCAAGACTCCTCATTGTTATAAGGCTTCCAGACAAATCTAAACCACCTCATTAAAAGTCTCTGGTGTTATCAAGCCTTGGGAGACAAATCACCCACCAGGATCCTCTGCCAGCTTCTTCCAAAGCCAAGGTTAAGATGTGCTGACAGCTGTTTATCAGTGCTTCAAGAGAACTGTCATCACATCGTCTAGCCAATCAGCTCCCCTCCTACTGGTTTCTGTTACTAATGTGGCTCTTACCATCACAACTTTCACAGGAAGTCACTTCACTGGGAGAAGGGCAAATTTTGATCACTTAAGACAGCAGATGCAGTATCTGTGCAGCATGCCACTGGAAGTTGGAGACTTTGAGGCAGGACTGAATACCTGGTGCCCAGTCAATCTCAAGTTATGTAGATCCCTGCCTCAGTAGCCCACCACACACACACACACACACACACACCACATGTGGGCACTGGTAATGTCACAGAGGGAGAAGGAAGGAAGAACAACATGGTTTAACTACTGAGAATAACTGTACCCTGACAACAGCAGTTCTCAGTTGAAACTTCATCTTGAAAAGAGACACTTTCAGACAGCAGGTGATACTCAAGAATAAGGTGGGATGCCAAGACCTGCAAGTTGCTATGGTCATTAATTTATTTTTTTTGTTATTGTTCACCAAAAAGAAACCACGGTGATTATTCTGAATGCCACTAGTGATCTTATAAATAAAAAAGGCGACTGTATTATGAGAATAAATTTTCATTTTCTTTTTTCCTCCCTTCAATCCCTAAAAATATACTATGCCAGGTACTGTAACACACGGTGCAAAAAAAAAAAAAATCAGGGACTCACATCCTCACAATGTTTACAGTCTAGAGGGAAAGTATATAAACCTATAAATATCTTCTCTTCCATTTAGTGCCAGCTGCAGTAAATGCAGTAAATTCTAACTAAGAATAATGGTTGCTGTAATATTTCAGCAGTAACAAAAATGTAATGATGATTAAAATATTTACAGCCTGTTTTAAAAGTTGTATTATTAGCATTTGGTTTTTATTAAGTGGATGTCCCCAGGGTTGAAGTGAAAACACTCAAAGATGAAACATTTACAATTATAAACTAAGCATCTTACCAGTACTCTGGAAATAGTGCAGGACCTTTTTTTAATATTTATTTTTTTAGCTGTAGTTGGATATAACACATTTATTTTATTTATTTTTACATGGTGCTGTGGATCAAACCCAGGGCTTCCCATGCAGTAGGCAAGCACTCTACAGCTGAGCCACAACTTCAGCCCAGTGAAGGACCTTTAAGTCTTCACATCCAACACTCCATTCCAAAATGTCACTAAACCCAGTTATAAGCTAAAAATCTACTTTCCCCTGGTCCAATGAAGGATAAGGCAAACTACTCTGCACACAGGGACATGGGCAGATGAAATATGTAACTAAACATACAATGTGAGACCATACACACACACACACACACACACACACACATATATATATATATATATTATTAATATATATATTAATATATATATATATATATATATATATATATATATATATATATATATACACACACACACATATACACACACACATATAGTTAAGGGTGTGTATTCCTTTGTTCAATATATAATTTACTACTTAGTGTCAGAATTTGCAAATTAGCTGCCTTTTGATTTGGATTTAATCTGCATCTTCAGATATTATACTTAAATATTCCCAGCCTGTATTTTACAGCTTCAATTTTAACTATTTTTATATCTTCCAAAGAATAATTATCTCTAACTAGAACATGGTGATATAACTTGTAGCCAGTATAAATTTTCCACATTATCACCAGTTTTTCTGATAATGTTTGCAAATCACATGGCTCTTTACTAAATTTTCTATTACCTTATTTTTAAAAATGAATAGAAATACTGACTCTAGTTTATGAAAAATGACTGGATTGCTTTGTAATTTAACACAAGTGGAGTAAAAAATGAAATTGATTACAGGATGTCAAAACAAAAACCTTTGGCATCACTGTATGTACACAAACAACAATACTCAATTGTGATGGAAAAGAATAAAATTAGAGAGTAGGTGAAAAATGACTTGTATTTTTAGTTCTCTGGGATTAACACTCTTCACTTGTTGAAGGTATGTCATCCATTTGATATTTTAGCATATCATAGTTGACTTTCATATACTCATTTAGGAATGCATTATGTGGTTAAATAAAATATTTATTACATGAAACAGATACCAATCATGACCAAACTGTAAAAGAACAAATGCTAAATATTATGAAAATTATTATTTTTTAGATATTATCTATCTGTCATATCTCCTGTAGCCAGTAAGCACTTGAATGCTGCTGATGTGACTAAGAAAATAAATTTTAAGTTTTATTTTGATTACATAATTTAAAGAGCCACAATGGCCAGTAGCTACTGTATTAGATATTGCAGTGGAGAGTTTGGTCTTCCTATAACAATAAGCCTATGAACACATATCTAAATGGGAAGAAACTGAACAGGTGACAAGTAAAGTAACTGCAGAACATCTCATCTGGATCCACACACATTAGTCCCAAGAAAGCTGTAGTAAAAGAGGAAGAACACTAAAACTGAAGGGGACCCTGTCCTAGTCACTCCTTAGCTGCACAACCCTGACCAGGATACTTGATCTCACCAAATCATATATTTCATTTCCACATACAGAAAGGATGCTAAAATGACCTCAGTGGGTTGTGATGATGGCTGCTAACTGATGTGAAATGGAAGGCACAAAGGCAACACATCACAAGTACTCAGCTGAGCCTAGTATCTTGTTGACAGTGTCACTTGCAGTTGGGCATTTGGTATTTAGAACTGTAAAGTAGATGATACTTTTGAAGTAAAACTTTCATAAGGATTTGCACTCTGTTAATTGAAAAGTTTTCAGTGACCTAGTAAGTTCACTATTTGGAAAAAACATTAAACTCAAGTTAAATAAGGTGCTTTGGCGTGGGCAGAACAAAAAGAAAGGGCTAGTGGAAAGTGTAAAACCAAAAATCTACCTGTAGGAATATGAAGCTCCCCTTCCTTTCAGAGACTTTATCCTGATACACTCACTATTAGAATTATTACAGGGTTTTCTGAGACCCAAACCTGACACAAATTTTAGCATCAAAAGGAGCCCAGTACTGCCATATTAGTAATATCAGTATAAATTATGCTGTTTTACCCCATAAATGTACTTATTTTCCCCAAGCCATTCTAAGATGTAATTTATTGATCAGCTACTCTGTGAAGACATAGAGCTGGGTTCTTTTCGTATTTTATCAATGGCCCTGATACCCTGCAAGACATTCTGATGATGACCATTGCAAAAGAGAAGGTTATGAAATGTGCCCCAAATCATACAGCTGTGAAGGGACACAATCCTTCTGGCAATTCTCTCTCCTTCCACTATTCCACAGTACCTCTTTGATAAAAGAACTAATGGTGTGTAATTAACCTCTAATTCAGCTTTCTGTGTTGGAATACCTCATCTGGTGCCACACAAATTAGTCCCAAGACAGCTGTAGTAAAAGAGGAAGAACACTAAAGCTTAAGGGTACTCTGTCCTTGTCTCTCCTTAGCTGCACAAGAAATTCTGTGTGGGAATTCTTACACTTGTAAAATTTAACCTATGGAGGCAGAAATGAAGGAAAATCAGATTTGACAGAGAAAATTTATGAACAGGAGTATTTAATCTCTATTCCAATAGCAACTACTGATTGTAGGACAAATTTGAATAAATTGGATGAAGGAAAAATTCATTTCATTAACCTTTCATATGAATGTATTCTTTTTGAACCACAAAAGGCAACTGTACTTGTAACTCATTTCAATGTTAATTAGATTAAAGGCATGAGGCTGTAAATCAAAGGGAAACAAAAGGTGTCATCAGCAAGCTTTTTGAGCATGCCCTGCCTGCTTGCTGGCTAGCTACAATACAACTTTTGCTATGCTTCTTTTATCTTCTGATATTTTGAAGTGAGTTTTCTCTTGCTTCTATTTTCTGACACTTTATTTAAAGTGAAATAAAATAAAATCTTGAGAATCAGCAGAGAACATATTCTTCCTGTGGCAATGTGTTTTGTGTTTTACCTGTTCAGCTGGGATTAATCATTCCTCCTTTTTCTATTTCTTAAAATTTGTTTACTGCTCTTTCATATGCTTAATGCACATGTAAGAGATTGAGGGATATTTTAGAAAACAGTGTTATTTAGTTTGGAAATCAAAGTCAGAGCACCAAACAACCTAAACAGAATGTTCTATCCAAATCTTTAGTTGCAAATTGTTTTTTCTCTACAGTGTTGGTTTTGGTACACTCAGAATTAATTTCTAAATGAAATCTTCTCTCAGTTCTCATTGTTTCATATCATATTAGCTTTTTCTTTTTCAAAAATTAATTTAAACAAGTTCTCTCAAAAGTATAAGTAAGGTGACACATTTATGAAAGGACTCAATCATATTTTGAAAAGGATTTAGAAATTTAATAAGAAATTAAAGATAAAATGCCAATCAGGAGTTAATAACTATGTAGGTGTCACTTTCTAGAACTAGAGAGATTCCCAAAGTTATAATTCATGTCAGATTATAAAGTAGGTGTACATTATCTGGAGTTTCTCTTTTAAACTTTAAAGTTCCTGCAAACAAGTTTTTTTTCCTGCTCATTCATGACCTTCCTGGCCATCCTGTACCACAGTGGAACATTCAGTTTCATAAAAAATGGCAGAACAAAATGAAAAGTTCACACAAATTTTGAAGAGAAAACATAAATAAATGCCCATCTCCACTTCTCTTGAACCCCAGTTCCTTCTGTCTTTTGTGTATTTGGGAAAGCTCAGTTTGAGAAATGCTGCATACACCAACAACAACCATAGCTTTATCAACTGCTTCCATTTTTGGCCAGCAGGAAGATTCCATGGGGAGGCCATATGTGGGAGAAGGTCATGAACAGGGTGGCAGGAGCAACTGGAGAGAGAGCAAGGCTGAAAGGAACATATGTATGCCTAAAAACACTTGCATGAAAAATTCCTTCAAATTTTTCCAAACAGTAAACTTCCCAACCTACCTCTTTTCCCTTCCCATGTGACATAACCTTTCTATGTCATAACATTGGCACCTGTGTGTAAGATACCAAATTCCAAAATAAAAACCCAGGAAAAGAAAAGGACTGCTTCTCAGTAATTACCAGCACAAAAATATATCATAAAGTGCATACTTTATATCTTTTCCAGATGAAAGAGGTTCCATTTCTTAGCAAGATAGTGTATCCATATTTGTCTCAATTTTTTTCCACCAAATACAATAAACTCAATCCTCACAGCATCTCTATGAACAGTAAAGTAGTAATATAATTCCTGTTAGATTTTTTAGGGTTTAGTTTTTGGTTTTGTTTTTTTGTTTTTCTCTCTCATCTGGTATCACTCAGCTTGGATCCAAAGGGAGGCACAACTTGACTGTAAATAAAGAGCACCAAGAAAAGCCTTCTCTTTTTGTCAGAGAAAGGGGACTTCTATAGGTCAGGAAGAGAGAAGAAAGCCCTGTGATTTTTAAAATCTTCTGTACATTCTGTCCCAGCCCACACCCCAGGTAGCCAGTCAGTGGCGGCTGCTGAACAGTAACCTACAGTTCCAAAGAAGATGAGCTCTTCAGTGGTACATGCAGCTGTGGTTTCAAGAGTGCAGGCATAGTGTGCACCCTTGTAATCCCAGTGTCTCTGGCAGCTGAGGCAGGATGACTTTGAGTTCAAAGCCAGCCTCAGCAACAGCAAGGCACTAAGCAACTCAGTGAGACCCTAAATAAAATACAAAATAGGGCTGTGGCTGTGACTCCAGCATTTAGTGCCCCTGAATTTAAACCCCAGTACAAAAAAAAAGTGCAGGATGCATTTCAGTGCCTTTCCCACTCTCTGTTCCACTCACTGCTTGATGTAATTGCAGGATTAGAGGACAGTCCAGGGGAACTGGAGTCTTAGCTGTTGGTCAGAGGTTGAGAAGGGGGCAGCTAGAGAGCTGGAAAGTGTCAGGAGAGGACCTAAAAATTATAGATTAAGAGAGTAATCCCATTAAGTGCTGTATAGAGCTGACCCTAAATAGCATACCTTAGGCATTAAGCACTAAACTATATGAGAGCCCAGCCCTCAGTCCTAGAGTGGCCAATGCATAGTGTGCAGGAAGACCATGTCTGAGTACAGCAATAAGTTTCTAAAAACAGAGTTTGGAACTAAAATCCACAAAGTAGGAACTCAACCTTGTAGGCTGTAACTGAGCAGGTTAGTTGTTAAAATAATAACTATATTGTTTTTTTCTGAAAATGTAAACAAGATGTACAGACTCATAAGAAAATATCAAATCACCCAAGATACAAACCACAATTACTTGGCTTATAAAAAGATGGGAAATCTCAACTCATTAGGAAATCAGATAATTAACATAAACTCCACAAAGACAGAGATGAACATGATCACAAGATTTCAAAGCAGCTATTATAATTGTGCTCCAATAACTAAGGGCAGATGCTCCTATGCAAACTGAAAAAAACACTGAAAAAATAAGGAAAAGATACCAAGAAAAAATTTAACATCAAAACATAATAGGATGATCTGCCATATGACTAGTGCTAGCTTCATGAAAGAAGGTTCAAGTCATGAGTAAATGCTAGGGAGTTTTAAATTAAAGAGACAAGACTCTTATTACCTTTAATACCAGCTCTGGGATGGCTTCTCCTAGTTCCCACCTCCAGCCACCTAATGCAGTAGTGAGGTTTACAGAGGAGTCTGTCAAGAGAGAGAACATGCCAGGGAGTGGGCTTTTATTGGGGAACAAAACATTCGAGGGAAAATCCCATCCAATTAAAGTTAAGGGGGGCAGCATCCCAAGGTCAGGGGTGATGATTGGGTCTTCAGGGAAGTGGCCAGGCATGCCTCTGCACAGACAAGCCCTTGGACATGGAGAAGGGTAGCTCTGTGTCTAAGCGCCTCTCACCCAGCCAGGGAGGTAACTCAAATCACGTGCGAGGATGGCCTCCCACAGGATGGTTCTGAGGTTGTGGCTCAGTGGTAGAGCACTTGCATGGCATATAAGACACTGGGTTTAATTTTCAACACCATAGATAAATAAAGAAAGAATAAATGCCCACTAACAACTAAAAAAATAACAGATTAGATAAAATATTATGGAATAGGCTTAGTAGTAGAATTTACATAAAAGAGAAGTAAAGAAAGAAGGAGGATGGAGCAAACAATTTTAAATAAATTATGACTGAAATTTCACCACATTTTAATGATACCTAAAGATGCAAGGAACTCAGCAAATTCCAAACAGCTTAAATCCAGAGAAGTGCATGCCCAGCCATACTGCAATCCAACTAATGAATCAAAAGATAAATAAAATTATTTTGAAAGCAGCCACAGAAAAAGTCACATTTTCAAAGAAGGTAAAAAAAAAACCATCAAACAATTGTATTTTTTGTTTCATATAAAAAGCACCCAGACAGTAGAAAAGCATTTTGAATTGCTAAAAGATTGTCACCCAGGAACACTATATTCAGTGAAAACATCCTTTGGGAATCATGATGAAATAAAGACATTATGAGATGAAGAAAAATTAGGTAATAAAAAGAGACCTGCTATAAAAGAAATGCTAAGAAAGTTCTTCATACACAAGAGAAATACTACAGGAGAAGATGGCAATGCAGGAGGTCTAAATAAAATAAATAGACTGGAAAAGTACTTTTAAGGGCTGGTGTTGTAGCTCAGTGGTAGAGCAATTGCCTTGAATGTGTGAGGCCCTGGGTTCAATCCTCAGCACCACATAATAATAAATATATAAAAATAAAAAAAAAACATATCTAACTTTAAAAAGGAAAAAAAGAACGTTTAAAAAGGTAAACTATTGCCCATTCACAGCCAATATGACTATCTACATAGACAATCCCAAAGATTCTGAAGAAAAAGTCTCCTAGAATTAATAAATGAATATAATAAGGTCAATGGATACCAGGTCAACAAATTAACATTTCATAGTACCAAGGAATAGCTAAACTAAAATTTAAAAAAAAACACTGGTTCCAAAGAATTGAAAAATTAGATGTAAATCCACCAAAATGTGTATAGGATATACACACTGAAAAATATAAAATGCTCATTAATAAAAACAAACAATGAAGGGGCTGGGGTTATAGTTCAGGGGAGAATTCTCATGTCACATGTGCTAGGCCCTGTGTTTGATCCTCGGCACCACATATAAATAAATAAAGTTTTAAAAAGACTCTCTCTTTAAAAAAACACAAAAACAAACAAACAAAAAAACAATGAAGATACATAAAGTGGAAAATAGCATGTTCATTAGCTGAACGAAATGTAATTATGACATCAGTGCTCTCCAAATCAAAATAATGTCAGTAGATTCAACACAATTCCAATGAAAATCAAACAAGATCTTTACACATACAACTAAGTATTAAGAAAGATATATGGAATTAGGCATGGTGGAATACTCTTGTAATCTCAGTGACTTGGAAAGCTGAGGCAAGAGGATCACAAGTTCCATAGCAGCCTGGGAAACTCGGTGAGATCATGACTCAAAAAATAACAAGGGCTGAGAATGTGGCTCATTGTAGAGCACCCCTGGGTTTGACCCTTAATACCAACAAAAAAGGAAGTGAAAACACAATACATAAAATGGGAGAAAATACTTGTAAATAGGCTCTAGCATCCAGAATATATCAAGTACTCTTACAACCCAACAACAAAAAGAAGAATACTAAGGATGAGAATATACTTCTTGCCAAAGAATATTTATGAATGTCAATAAACACATAAGATACTCAACATCAGTATCCATGAGAGAAATGCAAATCAAATTCACAAGGAGATACAGTTTCACATCCACAAAGATGGAAATGACTCAAATTTTTGTAAATAAAAAAATGACTAAAATGTTGGCAAGGGTGTGGAGTAATTGAAAACTTCATACATTACTGTGGGAATATAAAATGGTTTAGTCATGTACATGGAGTATAGACTGGTGGTAGAGCATGTGTGTTGAATGGTATTTTTGATACCCAGGGCAAAAATAAATAAGTAAATAAACAGAAATATCTTATGAACCAGCAATTCTTGCTCCAAATATATCCATAAAATATTGAATATAGCAAATCTAATACTTTCACATGTATGTTCATAGCAACATTATTCACAACATTCAAATGGTGGAAATATTACAAATATCCACCAGTGGATGAATGAATAAGTAAAATGTAGAATATCCACACAGGTAAATATTATTTAGCCACAAAAAATGAATAAATTACTGTTACATGCTGTAAAAATAAAAGAACCCAGACACAAAAGGTCACAAACATAGAAAATTATTGGAATTAGGTGCATCCATAGAGAGGGAAACAGACTGGTAGTTACCAGGGATTAGACAGATAAAATGGAAACTCAATGGGTGTAGAGCTTTCTCTTTTGAGGTGATGAGATGTCTGAAACTCGACAAAACTGGTAGTATAATTTGGGTTCTGAATGTCCACGTCCACGAAGGCCCATGCATTGAAGAATGTAGTAAATCCTTTAGGAAGTTGGGCTAGGGAAAGGAAGTTAGGTCACTTGGGGACTTGCCTTTGAAAGGGACACCAGAACCCCAACTCCTCCACATCCTCCCCCTCTTTTGCCTCCCTTGCACCATGAGATGAAGACAGTCCTCTGCCACATGCTCCAACCATGATACACTGTGCTACCATAGACCCAATGCTAAGGACTAAGCTGTTGAGAACTGGAAATTCTGTAACTATAAGCCAAAATAAATCTTTTGTCCTTTTAAGTTTAGAATTTTGCCACAGTAACAGAAAGCAGACTAATGCAGATGGCATTTGCACAATATTGTGAATATACCAAATGCCACTGTATCGTTCATGTTAAAATGGTTAATTTTGTGTTATAAGAATGTCTTCATGTTAAAAAATAGGACAAAACACAACCCATAAAAAATTTGGTAAATTCGACTTTCCCAAAATTGAAACTTTTTCTCTGTGAAAGACATCTTTAAGAAAGTGAAGCATCAAGCTACAGATTAGAAGATATTTGCAAAGCATGTACTTGAAAGAGGAAACTTATCCATTATATACAAAGAAGTCTAAAAACTTAACAGTTAGAAAGATATTTTTCTTTGTAATTGGGCAAGAAATTAGAATGGACATTTCAAAATTGATGACACTTGGATGGCAAGTAAGTACATGAA